>NC_069505.1:28004105-28189105 GCF_027579735.1 Bombina bombina
CACTCTTATCGTTCTCACAGGTCTTTTTCTGTGTCATTTGCTGACGACGACTCCTCTCCAATGCCTCTGTCTGTTGGAGTACCCCAAGGATCTGTTCTGGGTCCTCTACTCTTCTCCATCTATACTTTTTCGCTGGGTAAACTTTTCAACATATACTTGAAATAGGCAAATTGAATACAGCACCCACTACTCACAGGAGCTCGGAGAAGGCTTACCAAGCCCAAATGAATCCAAGTAGAAAAGTAGTCTCCAGCTGTGGTGAGTAAAATAACCTTTATTTTGGGGGGCGGAGCCTAGCCACGATCCAAGATGGCTGCTTGTTAATAGAGCTCCGTAGTCCTTAGTGGTATATCGCTACAAATCAACCCAATCCTAGACTACTTACTTACCAAAGTGACCAAGGCTAAACCATCAACCGGTACACCCGGCATGGACCGGACTTCCCCTAACCGCACAGGACATACAGCGGTTGTATACCCTAGAAGGCTGCTGAATGCGCCTAGCTCCCGCCGCTCAGGACAAATATCTAAGGAAATATTCTCATAGCTGAGCCCGCATATCGGATACTCCACAGAACTCCGTTGGATTACCTTAAAGCTTCAGGATTCCGGCCCAGAGGTGATGACCCCAGAGGAGGCTGTGATAGTAACACCTCGTGACCGCAACTGCGATAGGCCGCTTCCATGTGGCTGCAACAAGAAGCACGCAGTTCTGGCCTAGCACACAATTGACACCCAGCACCAAGGAAAAAAGGGCTGCACTTCCACGCTGAGGAGCTTGTGTCCTTGTGGCTTAGGACTGTCCAGAAAGCGGTAAGCAGTCTCCTGTAAATAAAAGTAGGGGCCACAATAAACGAACTATTCACAAGTACAGAGTAGACAAACTGATTGAGCTGGGAGTGCTGAATTTTAATAGCTAATCCTAACCATAAACTCTGTAGCCGTGGGCTGGAATACATTTGCAGGGGGAGGATAATCGTCCAGCACAGAAAGGGATGGAATACATACATAAACAGAATTATCAGCAGGGTATGGCAAGTAAAAGAAACACCAAATTGCCCAAGGGTGCACACGCCTCAGTTATGGAAAACTACCTCATCCCCACAGACCCTTCTACACCCTCCAGCAAATCCCAAAGTGATGCAACAATACAACCTGCATTATCCCAGACCCCAGGCCCTGATCATAGGGCTCAGAATGTGTGTCATCTGACAAAAGAGGATATTAGACACTTGTCCTCTAAGGAGGATATAAAAGAGGCCATGCAAGACTTCAAGTCCATGTTCGGGGAGCTGAAAAAGAACATAGCTGTGGTTGATCAGCGTGTTACACTGATTGAGGAGAGGCAGGAGGCCCTTAATTCGGACCTACAGCATCAGTCTAGTCATCTTCAAGCTCAGGAGGGGGCAGTGCAAACCCTAATAACCTTTATCTACGAGGGGTACCCGAGACGGTAGATCCTCCTGCCCTTCAAAATTACATACAGGAATTCATTAGATACTTAAAAAATGACGACGCTGCACTGGACACTCAAATAGAGAGAGCCCATAGGGCTTTATGTCCGAAACCTCCAAGCAGGGCCCCTCCAAGGGACATTATAATGAAATTCCTCTCATTCAGGGACAAAGAAGAGATCCTGAGACTTGTAAGAGCGAAACATCCTCTGGAATTTAGAGGAACAGAAATCCAGGTATACTCCGACTTATGTCCTACAACCCTGCAGAAAAGAAGGGACATGAGATTTGTAACATCAATTTTAAAGGAGAAGAGAATCCCCCACAATTGGGGTTTCCCCACCAGCTTAATAGCTACCAGATACAACATGTCACATGTCCTCAGAACCATAGATGACCTGCCTAACTTCAATCAAGCACTGGGCCTAAATATTAGACCACCACGAGCCCCAGAAGCAGCCTCACAACACCCTCCAGAAAGGGGCCCAGCTGAAAATCAACAGAATCCCGGCTGAGACTCTGTGAGCTGGGAACTGGTTTGTTCCTGATCACTTTGATCGATTGGTACCTGGTATATATCTAATCCACCGGTCACTGTTTGAGGAACTTAAGAAGGACTCAAAGGTCGTATGCTGTTAAACACATGTTTATATGTAATCTTATTTAATCTTTGACATGTACCAGTTTGCTGTTCTTAGTTAATGTTTTTTTATTACTTGCACTGTATGTCAATGCAGGGTTTTTGCATGGTTGCTGGGGAGGGGCCCAGACATGGCACTGCAACCTATTTTCTTAACCGCCAGAAAGAGGCAGGAAGGGACATGCAAATACATAGGTTCAGGTATATCTGTGAGCCACTAGCATAAGGGATACGGAAGGCGAGGTTAGTTACAATGCAAAAGACCCATATAAATGATCACCTTGTCAGGGTTCAGACCAAAAACTTAGGCCAGGGGGAAGAACAATTAGCAAGGCGCAGGTTGCGTGAGCGCACTCTGGAGGCAGTGGGTTCTTCTGCTGTTTCAAAATTATCATCTGTCCATAATATAGGGAATACGCGCCTTTGGGCTGCTGGCATTGAAGCCCTTGCCAAAGCCTAAAAGTAAAACATCATACCCACAGGCGTGGACACAGGGAAAGGGAGCATAGGCTTTACCAAATTATACTATAAAGTATTATTAACTTCACTAAATATATACCCTAACCAGGTGGCACAGCGGAAGAATGAGCTTATGTGCATTATAAACGCAAAGACAGTCTACTGCACAAGCGCCCCATGACCACATTCACTAAGTCAACGGAATAATTGGTCACCAAACCAATACCTTATGGATTGAGCTGATTTACTATAGAAAGTATTAAATGTTCATATACAATGCGATACCACGGGGACAACTACCCCCTAGATTTGTTTTAGTTAGTTGTTGTTAGAGATTTGTTTGGAGTGTGATTTAATTGATTGTATTTATTGAAAAGTCATAATAAGTCATATTTTTTTATATAGAGTTACAATTTTACAAGTTTGTTAAGATTAAGTAGCATTACTTCTTACACTCAGCTGTCGCACTAAACAAGGTTTCTTGTTCCTTCTCTTTTTCTCTATCTTACTTCCTACATCCCCTCCTCTTCCCTCCCCCTCCCCTTTCCCCCCCCCTACTACTCTTTATTCCTTCTGCCTAGTGGTTCACCCTCGGGTACTACACTAAAACATGAAGCCCCAACGGAACCAAAGTAGGCCCCGCTCATTTGAAATTATATCTATAAATGTAAAGGTCTGAATAGCTTCAGCAAGAGGGCCATAGTTCATAGAGATTTGTACAGGATGGGAGGGGACATAATATTTTTGCAAGAGACCCATTTTTCAGCGGTGCACGAGCCGAAGTGGTCCAATCATCAATTTCCTACTGCCTATTTTGCCTCCGGTCCTACAAAAAAAAAATGGGGTAGGGATACTACTCAATGCTTAAATGCAGTTCAAACTTTAGCAGCAGTATAGAGACCCAGAGGGCAGATACATTGTGCTTACAGGCTCAATATTTGGCAGAACAATCACACTGGCCAATGTTTATTGTCCCAATCGATCCCAGCACCTATTTCTCCCAGGGGTCATACGTAAGATTTCAGAGATGCGGGGTGGCGTACTGTACCTGGGGGGTGATCTCAATGCATCCCTTGACCCCTCGCTTGATACTTCCAATGGCTTATCCAGCACCCCCCATAAAATTCTGAAGCGTATGACGGCCTCTTTGGCTGATCTTGCAGTTCATGATATTTGGCGCTTGCATCACCCTTCACTTAGAAATTACACCTTCTTCTCACATCCACATAGAAAATACTCAAGGATTGACTATATATTCACAGACACAGTTGGCCTCACATACACCAAAAGCAGTAATATACATGCAATCACTTGGTCTGACCATGCCCCAATCAGTTGCTCAGAGGAGAGGCCAGACGCTCCACTCGCACCGTACGTGTGGAAACTAGACGAAACCTTGTTAGATAACCAGGTGTTTGCTGCAGAGGTCAGAAAAGCAATGGATGAATTTTTTCACCTCAACGCAAATGAAAACATGGAGAACTCCACCATATGGGAGGCACATAAGTGCACCATCAGAGGCCTCCTAATCAGCCGAAAGGCGAACCTGAACAGGTTAAGGAAGGAGCGGTATGAGTCTCTTCTGACCCGAGTAGAAAGTGAGGAACAGCTTCACAAACTTAATCCTATTGATGAGGATAAATTGAAGCACTTGACTTCTGCCAGAACAGACTTGCTGCAGTTTCTGCAGGAAGACTACCAAAAAAAGGCCCTCATCATGAGGCAAATGTACTTTGAGCAGGGCGATAGGGCGGGGAAATTACTGGCCAGGGCCATAGCTAAAAAAAAAGTAAAGGCTTACGTCCACCATATGACAGAGGAATGGGGAGTAATCAAGGCATGATGAATCTTTATATGATCTACAAAAATCTAGCCAGAATGGAGAGAGGAGTTCTCCACCGCTCCAAAGCGCGGAGGAAGTACGGAGTTACATTGAGGACGTTGACCTGCCAAAGCTCACAGAGGAGGATACAGAGGCTCTAGACTCCCTTATAACTATGGAGGAAGTCAAAAAAGCAATCAAAAGACTTACCATCGGGGAAAAGCCCTGGGCCGGATGGCTTTGGTCAAAAATATTACAAAGTATATGCTGAAATCCTGGCACCTGAATTGGGAATTATATTTAATTCATTAGCTCAAAACCTGATCTTGCCAAGCTCTATGCTAGAAGCCCACATAGTGGTGCTCCCTAAGCCTGGGAAGCTGCAAGACAAAACTGAAAATTACAGGCCCATATCCCTACTGAATTCGGATGTGAAGATTCTTGCCAGAATCATGGCCAATCGACTGAATAAACACCTCCCGGATCTGATTTCCACTGACCAAGTGGGCTTCATTCCTGCGCGTGAGGCCAGAGACAACACCCTAAAGATTTTACAGATAACTCATGCTCAGGTAACCGGAGACCACTTTCCTTAGTAACAACAGATGCCGAAAAGGTGTTTGATCGGGTAAGTTGGTTATTCATCCGGCTAAAACTAGAGAAGTTTGGCTTCGGACCCGGTTTCATAAACCGGACGATGTCCCTATACTCGGCACCAAATGCCAGGGTCACAGAGTCAATGGAACATTATCAAATACCTTCCAGATCAAAAACGGTACCAGGCAGGGGTGCCCCCTCTCGCCTCTACTATTTGCCCTCACCATTGAGGTCCTGGCTGTTAAGATTAGGGCAAACCCCAACGTAAAGGGCTTCGTCATAGCAACGTATCGCTGACTATCTCGGACTCCGCAAGCTCACTAGCGGAGGTTATGCTTGAGTTCTCTGAGTTCGGCAAGGTCTCAAACTTCCTCCTTAACCCCCAAAAGTCTGAGATCCTAAACATCACAGAGGCCTCAGAGATGTTTGACACCCTTAGATCTACTTGCCCTATCAAGGTGGCTCCCCATCACATCAAATACCTGGGGATAACAGTCTCACCTAGCCTGACTGAGATCACTGACCTTAACTATAAAAATATTAGAGACAACATACTCAAAGACCTTGCTGATTGGAAAAAAAAATCTATCTCATGGATGGGCCGAGTGGGGATAATTAAGATGAATGTACTACCAAGAGTACTTTATGTACTGCAGACAGTCCCAATTGCACCGCTTGCGCATTATATACAGCATATCCAATCGGCTATTAAGGCCTACATCTGGAATGTGTCAGGGTACAGGTAAATGACATATATACAAATATATGTAAATAGGACAGGGGAATGTATTTATGTATGAAACCATATTTTTATCAGATATTATTAAAATAGGGTTGCAATTCTGATGTCAGGATTTAACTCAAAAACCCACATGATTTGAATACACATCTCAAGACTTAAATACAGGCAGGATGTCTCCAGAGACTTTAAAAGGCAACATTTGCTCCCTAGCTGGAGGTGAAAAACTTCAAGGAAAAGCAATTTGTTTAAAAAGGAACTGGTAATTGGCACAGGCTTGTAAAATGACCATGTTTATTTAACTATATACAGAGTTTTATGGTTTGAGATAGTAAAAGACCATTAAGCCATTTCAAGAGACCATATGTTTTACTACCTGGAAATGTGTGATAAACTTCCTACTCATCACAGAGGAGCCTATAAGTCTATTTCAGCTGACATATTTTGTAAGAACTTTAACCATTTACATTGGAATGCAAATTAATCCTTGCTGTGTCATTGAATGTTGACCAGCAGAGACACATGTTATAATATACTGCTTAAATTAAAAAAAAAAAATATATATATATATATATATATATATATATTTTTTTTATTTTTTTTTCCTTTATACAGCCTGAAAGTTTAAATGACTATATAACAATCTATGGTCTGCTGGATTTTGTATAATTTTGAACACTGCATAGAAATGAATATATATATGTGGAAGATGGATTAAAATTTTGTAATAGATTAAATTGCAATTGCAATAAACCCATTGTTAAAAGACAGTCTAGAAATTATACATATAATAATATACATGTACATATATTCAGATAACATATTATATTTAAAAAATAATTGCTGTATTGAATAATAACTACATTGATAATATTGCAAATAGACATATGAATGCTTAAATCATTTCTAACACTTATTTCTATTTATGTTGCAGGCAACAATTGGTCATAGGCATCAATTTATATATTCAGAATTTATTAGAAATGTGAAACATGCTGTATTTGCATGAATGCAATGTCAGGATTTTAAATGTTATCAATCTAGAATAATTGGCAGTGTAATTGCTTTGATGTAATATAATGTTAAAGACACATGATGTTTCATATTAAAATAATCAGAAAATTCACACGGTGCTATCCTGCCTGGAATTCGGATTGTAAGTAATTGGTGCAATGTTATAGTATTGTTTAATATAATCATTATATGGGAAATATTGTAAAATGTTTAGAAATGGTTAAATGAATCTGTTTTGTTTGTCATGTGGCCCCCCGATGGACAGAATCCGGTGTTGCGATGCAGGAATTACAGCTAGAGGACAATTGGTTGCTAACAAAGGTGCATTTTCCCTAGCAACCATATATCCCAGGCTGCCCAATCATAAGGGACAAGGTTTCCGAAGGGCCACCCATATTCCTCACCTATGATTAGAGAATATAAGTGGAAGGCAGGATGAGTAAAGGAGACTGGCTGCTAAGGATTTGGCTAAACTGACTGAAAACTGTTGTGTACCATACTTTTTCTTATCAATTGAAATTACACTTATTTTTATATGAGGTGAGATTGTTCCTATTAAGAAATACTGGATATCGATTGGCGTTCATCTTGTAATGTATTAAAAGATTGCTGTAGTAAATAAATTTAAAGAACACTTTGTATTTTAGCTCATATTCATAGTCTGTGTATTGTTAAACATATATCCTAAATGCTAACGGCTAGATTTAGAGTTGGGCGGTAGCCGTCAAAACCAGCGTTAGAGGCTCCTAACGCTGGTTTTGGGCTACCGCCGGTATTTAGAGTCAGTCATTAAAGGGTCTAACGCTCACTTTCCAGCCGCGACTTTTCCATACCGCAGATCCCCTTACGTCAATTGCGTATCCTATCTTTTCAATGGGATCTTTCTAACGTCGGTATTTAGAGTCGTGGCTGAAGTGAGCGTTAGAAATCTAATGACAAAACTCCAGCCGCAGAAAAAAGTCAGTAGTTAAGAGCTTTCTGGGCTAACGCCGGTTCATAAAGCTCTTAACTACTGTGCTCTAAAGTACACTAACACCCATAAACTACCTATGTACCCCTAAACCGAGGTCCCCCCACATCGCCGCCACTCTATTAAAATTTTTTAACCCCTAATCTGCCGACCGCACACCGCTGCCACCTACATTATCCCTATGAACCCCTAATCTGCTGCCCCTAACACCGCCGACCCCTATATTATATTTATTAACCCCTAATCTGCCCCCTCAACGTCGCCTCCACCTGCCTACACTTATTAACCCCTAATCTGCCGAGCAGACCGCACCGCTGCTATAATAAAGTTATTAACCCCTAATCCGCCTCATTCCCGCCTCAATAATCCTATAATAAATAGTATTAACCCCTAATCTGCCCTCCCTAACATCGCCGACACCTAACTTCAATTATTAACCCCTAATCTGCCTACCGAATCTCGCCGCTACTGTAATAAATGGATTAACCCCTAAAGCTAAGTCTAACCCTAACACTAACACCCCCCTAAGTTAAATATAATTTAAATCTAATGAAATAAATTAACTCTTATTAAATAAATTATCCCTATTTAAAGCTAAATACTTACCTGTAAAATAAACCCTAATATAGCTACAATATAAATTATAATTATATTGTAGCTATTTTAGGATTTATATTTATTTTACAGGTAACTTTGTATTTATTTTAACTAGGTACAATAGCTATTAAATAGTTAAGAACTATTTAATAGCTAAAATAGTTAAAATAATTACAAAATCACCTGTAAAATAAATCCTAACCTAAGTTACAATTAAACCTAACACTACACTATCAATAAATTAATTAAATAAAATACCTACAATTATCTACAATTAAACCTAACACTACACTATCAATAAATTAATTAAATAAAATACCTACAAGTATCTACAATTAAACCTAATACTACACTATCAATAAATTAATTAAATACAATATCTACAAATAAATACAATGAAATAAACTAACTAAAGTACAAAAAATAAAAAAGAACTAAGTTACAAAAAATAAAAAAATATTTACAAACATTAGAAAAATATTACAACAATTTTAAACTAATTACACCTACTCTAAGCCCCCTAATAAAATAACAAAGCCCCCCAAAATAAAAAAATGCCCTACCCTATTCTAAATTAAAAAAGTTCAAAGCTCTTTTACCTTACCAGCCCTGAACAGGGCCCTTTGCGGGGCATGCCCCAAAGAATTCAGCTCTTTTGCCTGTAAAAAAAACACATACAATACCCCCCCAACATTACAACCCACCACCCACATACCCCTAATCTAACCCAAACCCCCCTTAAATAAACCTAACACTAAGCCCCTGAAGATCTTCCCACCTTATCTTCACCATACCAGGTTCACCGATCCGTCCTCGGAAGTCTTGATCCAAGCCTCGGAAGTGTTGATCCAAGCCCAAGCGGGGGGCTGAAGAGTGACGTCCATCCTCGGGCTGAAGTCTGGATCCAAGCGGCGGCTGAAGAAATCCATCTTCGGGCTGAAGTCGGAAGTCCATCATCGGGATGAAGTCTTCTATCAAGCCGCATCTTCAATCTTCTTTCTTCTGGAGCGGAGCGGAGCCATCTTCTTTCCAACCGACGCGGATCCAACCTCTTCAACCGACGCCTACTCGCCGAATGACGGTTCCTTTAAATGACGTCATCCAAGATGGCGTCCCTCGAATTCCGATTGGCTGATAGGATTCTATCAGCCAATCGGAATTATGGTAGGAATATTCTGATTGGCTGATGGAATCAGCCAATCAGAATCAAGTTCAATCCGATTGGCTGATCCAATCAGCCAATCAGATTGAGCTCGCATTCTATTTCTGTTCCGATCAGCCAATAGAATGCGAGCTCAATCTGATTGGCTGATTGGATCAGCCAATCGGATTGAACTTGATTCTGATTGGCTGATTCCATCAGCCAATCAGAATTTTCCTACCTTAATTCCGATTGGCTGATAGAATCCTATCAGCCAATCGGAATTCGAGGGACGCCATCTTGGATGACGTCATTTAAAGGAACCGTCATTCGGCGAGTAGGCGTCGGTTGAAGAGGTTGGATCCGCGTCAGTTGGAAAGAAGATGGCTCCGCTCCAGAAGAAAGAAGATCGAAGATGCGGCTTGATAGAAGACTTCATCCCGATGATGGACTTCCGACTTCAGCCCGAAGATGGATTTCTTCAGCCGCCGCTTGGATCCAGACTTCAGCCCGAGGATGGACGTCACTTTTCAGCCCCCCGCTTGGGCTTGGATCAACACTTCCGAGGCTTGGATCAAGACTTCCGAGGACGGATCGGTGAACCTGGTATGGTGAAGATAAGGTAGGAAGATCTTCAGGGGCTTAGTGTTAGGTTTATTTAAGGGGGGTTTGGGTTAGATTAGGGGTATGTGGGTGGTGGGTTGTAATGTTGGGGGGGGGGTATTGTATGTGTTTTTTTTACAGGCAAAAGAGCTGAATTCTTTGGGGCATGCCCCGCAAAGGGCCCTGTTCAGGGCTGGTAAGGTAAAAGAGCTTTGAACTTTTTTAATTTAGAATAGGGTAGGGCATTTTTTTATTTTGGGGGGCTTTGTTATTTTATTAGGGGGCTTAGAGTAGGTGTAATTAGTTTAAAATTGTTGTAATATTTTTCTAATGTTTGTAAATATTTTTTTATTTTTTGTAACTTAGTTCTTTTTTATTTTTTGTACTTTAGTTAGTTTATTTCATTGTAGTTATTTGTAGGTATTGTATTTAAATAATTTATTGATAGTGTAGTGTTAGGTTTAATTGTAACTTAGGTTAGGATTTATTTTACAGGTCATTTTGTAATTATTTTAACTAGGTAACTATTAAATAGTTATTAACTATTTAATAGCTATTGTACCTGGTTAATATAATTACAAAGTTGCCTGTAAAATAAATATTAATCCTAAAATAGCTACAATATAATTATAATTTATATTGTAGCTATATTAGGGTTTATTTTACAGGTAAGTATTTAGCTTTAAATAGGAATAAGTTATTAAATAATAGTTAATTTATTTTGTTAGATAAAAATTATATTTAATTTAGGGGGGTGTTAGGGTTAGGGTTAGAATTAGCTTTAGGGGTTAATACATTTATTAGAATAGTGGTGAGCTCCAGTCGGCAGATTAGGGGTTAATGTTTGAAGTTAGGTGTCGGCGATGTTAGGGAGGGCAGATTGGGGGTTAATACTATTTATTATAGGGTTATTGAGGCGGGAGTGAGGCGGATTAGGGGTTAATAACTTTATTATAATAGCGGCGTGGTCCGGTCGGCAGATTAGGGGTTAATAAGTGTAGGCAGGTGGAGGCAACGTTGTGGGGGGGCAGATTAGGGGTTAATTAATATAATATAGGGGTCGGTGGTGTTAGGGGCAGCAGATTAGGGGTACATAGGGATAATGTAAGTAGCGGCGGTTTACGGAACGGCAGATTAGGGGTTAAAAAAAATATGCAGGTGTCAGCGATAGCGGGGGCGGCAGAATAGGGGTTAATAAGTGTAAGGTTAGGGGTGTTTAGACTCGGGGTACATGTTAGGGTGTTAGGTGCAGACGTAGGAAGTGTTTCCCCATAGAAAACAATGGGGCTGCGTTAGGAGCTGAACGCGGCTTTTTTGCAGGTGTTAGGTTTTTTTTCAGCACAAACAGCCCCATTGTTTTCTATGGGGGAATCGTGCACAAGCACGATTTTGAAGCTGGCCGCGTCCGTAAGCACCGCTGGTATCGAGAGTTGCAGTGGCGTTAAATTATGCTCTACGCTCCCTTTTTGGAGCCTAACGCACTGAAAACCCAGCCATTCTGTGAACTCTAAATACCAGGGGTATTTAAAAGGTGCGGCCAGAAAAAAGCATGCGTAGCTAACGCACCCCTTTGGCCGCAAAACTCTAAATCTAGGCGTAAATTTGTTTAACTGTGCAAATATAGAGTTATAACTCAGAGTTTGATTGTTGGCACAAATAATATATATAACCTCTAGTGTTTCAATTAGAGTATATATACTGTTCTATTGTTTAACTAAGCATTGTTAAAATTGTATTGCTGAATATTAGTAGCTGCTATCTTAAGTCTCATTGTGATATTTTAAATGCAACTCTGAATGAAAGGCTATTGTGAATAAGGTAAACGTGTATGAACTCTGCATAGCATATTTTAATAGTTTTTAAACGCGTATAATATTGATTCATATTCTGGTTCCCATAAATATATTTCAATTTGTTCATAGATATTAACTAAAGATAAAGAATTCAGGAATTTATATTAATTTTATTGTCTAGTAGATGCATATTGATTGAGGGTTTATATTTAAAGGATAATTATTAAATATATTGTGTTATAACCCTGCCATATACTCACATATTATTTGGAGAGTACTGCTAAGATTCTTATAAATATACTGACATATTATATGGAGACAATTGCATGAGATATTATTAATATTTATCATATTGATATAATATATTTGTAGTAAATAGAAATTATTATAAAAGAAAAAATCATATTTCGAAATTAATATTTTGAAAATATAGGTTTTTTTTGAAGATTGAAATATTGATGTTCATATTTCGAGATTGATATTGATATTTTGAAATATTATTAAAGATTAATTTTTGAAAAATTAATAAAAATATAAATTTTTCATATTTCAAAATTAATCAAAAATATTATTTTTTCATATTTTAAGATTCATAAAAATATACATTTTTCATATTTCAAAATTCATGAAAATATTAATTTTTCATATTTCAAAATTCATAAAAATATACATTTTTCATATTTCAAAATTAATATTAATTTTTTTTTTAAATATATATTTTTTTTCTCTCTCTCTTTTTATGGCTAAAAATTGTATTAGCGTTTTAATTTAACTAAATACTAAACCAATATAATAATGTCTGTAGCCAGAAGTGAATCTGTACATAGCGTTGAAAATTCTCCCCTGACAATACCCCTTACTCGAGGTCAGGTCCTTAAGAGGGACATTATAGACCACATTAAAGAGAGGCTTAATATTACGGGTGAATTAAATGATTTTATGGATATGCTTGAAATTAGGGCTAAAAATATTGCCGTTGATAATAATATGTGGAATGAAAACAATGAATTATTCCAAGAATTATTAATGATTAATCAATGCAAGGCTCTCAAAAAGTGAGACGAACTAATACTAAAATCTTGGCCCCTTGTGATATGCGTTATTGACGAAATGTCGCTTTGCCTCATAGACAAAGAATTGCAAATACAGGAGCTAGAAAGTAGTATTCGCTCCTCACGCAGATGCGAAGAAGATTTAAAAATAGCCCAAAATAAATTGGATGAGTTTGCCAAAAACCTAACCACCTTAGATAAGCATAACGTAGATTTACTAGCAAAGATACAAGAGTTAAGTAAACAGCTTGCGCAAAGCCAGAGAGAACTAAGTGATTTAAAAAGGTTGTATCGCCATAATGAAAACCCCTATATTAACAGTGAGAATAATGCAGATAATGCTAACTCCCTTAGAGAACGCGTCAGGGACGAAGTGCAGAAATATATGGAAGAGTGTAGACAAATGACCCCTGTTGGGTCAGAAATAGATTTCCCAAATAGGCAGTCACCTCATGATGTAAATTTAGGGAGCTGCTGCAACTCAGCTGATGAGGGGGAGGGAAACTTTAATAGAGAGTCAGAGGGTGGAGCTAGATACCCAAATAGCCCACGTAATAATAATATACGTAGGGGGTCTCCCCATGGTGAAAATAGGGAACACTCAAATCCCAAAAATAAGGCTCCTAGAGAATCCCCAAATAAGTCTAATAAGGTATATGACTCCCATAAAATAGTTACTTTCCTAAAGGGTGCAGTACCTATATTCTTAAACAAGGGAACAAACTCTGTAATTGATCACTTAGAGGTCTTTGAAAATGCATTAACTATAATGAATGTTACAAGTGAGAAATTAAAAATTGAATTTCTGCCCTGGGTATTTGAAGGTAAACATCACAAATTATTTACTTCACTAAAGGATATGAATATTCATTCCTGGAATGAAATAAAACGACCATGCAGAAAAGAATTTGGGCAACATCGCACTAAAACTGCAGTGAAAATAGCTGTATATGGTTTAAAATGTAATGCGAATCAAAGTCCCATAGAGTTCCTTTCTGTATTGAAAAATATGTACAGTATGGCTGAAGATAATCCCATATTTGAATGCTCAGAATTTGCAAATTTATATTTTGAAGCACTGCCCACACCCATCAAAATTAATTTAGCTAGAGATTTTGATGAGAACTGTTCCTTGGAGTGGCTGATCAAAGAGAGCACAAAGTTATACTCTATTCAGCAGTCTGGTGAACAGGGGGTTAAAAGAGAATCAAAACCCAAATCGTGGCAGAAACTAGGGTGTCACCTAGCCCCCTCAAATTGCAGTCTAAAAAGAAAACCTACACGGAGGTGGCAAGTCAAAACAGGCCATCTCCACAGAGGTTTAACTCTACCCCTTCCCCAACACGGGCTGAGGCGCAGAGAGACTATATCCAAAAGGGGGGACATAATCAGGTGAATAATTACTCACAAAGAGAATACTCACCAAATAATTGGTATCCGTGCAAGGGTAGATACAATAGGTGGCGAAGATATTCTCAGGGTAACCGGTCACCCCAAGTATATAATGCTCCCCAAAGTACTAATGCTGAACAAGCTGAACCCCAGGGGCAACCATGCCAGGGTAGAAATAGCGGCCCTGATTCTGAGGGAACTAAATGGTCCAGGAATCATTATTATGGGGCCTCAAGAGATAGGCCCAGGGGTAGAGGTAACTTGTACAATCAGGTAGATATCCTTTATAACCAGTAAAATCGGTTGAGCAAACAATTCGTTAATAAACCTTTTACGGCTCAGCAACCGAACAATACTTTTTTAGGGGTACAGCCAGTGGTAAGCAGTGGACCACAGGCACAGCCATAAATACTGCAGTATCACCTGAAAGGGAGGGGAGAGATATACAAAATGTAATGATAAATGTCAATGGTACTAATCATGTTCTCTCCCCACAGACCGGAAACGGACGATTTAGCTGTGATGACGAGCAACCTCAGCCTGAAAGCATTAACCAATCTTTTTCTTTGCAGTGTTCTCTTAACCTCATTTCCACAGATGCAGTACACAAGAATCCAGCCGACCCTGTCATAGAGGGGACCGGTAGGTATGAAGTTTCTTCTGCATCGGAAAACATGGCGGATTCAGGTAACACGTGGTGAAGCCCACAGATGTATGATAACGCCAATTTTATGTGTGAAATGGTAGAAACTGCAGGGAGACATTATGTATTAGCTGAGCTGCAAGATTCAGTCTCCAAACCTATCATGAGATTAATTGATACTGAGTCTCAGGCAACTATTCTATCACACAGGTACTACACACAGCTAAATTAGCTGACACCCCACAAACCTAAAATAAAAGAATTTGATGGTTCTCTAATAGCTGTTGGGGGTGATTCTCTAAAAGTCTACGGTACGGCCTGGTTAAAATTTAAATTGGGGAACAGGGTCATAAGACACCCTGTCATTATAGTGGATCTGCCAACTGATCGTTTAATTATAGGTAGTGATCTCCTGAAGCGATTAGGCACCATAATTGATTGCATAAATAATGTAATTTGGTCACAAGTTAAAAGGCCTATCAATTATGAGAAATCTGGTATATCTCGCCCCCGACATAACTATCACATGGTGGAAGAGAAACCAGATGCTGTGGAGATTCATTTCAGGAATAACTCTGTACCTGAAATCACTATTTTACAAATAGATGATCAGAATCCTTTAAGTGGCTCTGATGGTAATAGTTTTAAAATTTCGCCTGGAAAGATAGCGAATATTTCCTTAGACGGCGATGTATTAACCATATCTCTCCACAAGGGGGATCATGCTCAATACCTCGCAAGGATTGAGAGAGTTAAAGAGGATCTATTTATCCCTATACAAGTGCATGACCTTGGTACAACAAAATATGCCAAATTAAGTTTAAAACAGGAAGCTAGCTATATAAGCGAAGGCTTATTAGCGCAGTTAGCTGAACCTAAAGTGATTAAATATCTTTCTCCCTAAGACCACTGTATCCACGGCATGGATAACAGTTTTGAAAGCTATAACATCACAGCTAAGTGCTTATTATCTATCTCTATAGGTAATAAGTCAGTGAAGCACATGTTTTTAGTTTTAAATACTCCCCATAATCAAATATACATTGGCAATGATATCTTACATAGATATGCCATACAAATAGATTTGATTAACTTTTGCCTCTGGAGCAGGTTAAAGGGGGACCCTGAAGTATTTCAGGATGAAAGTGCAGCCCTGAAATCAAACCAGCAATTACCATATGCTGTAAATATGTAGGTGTCTAACGATGTTATAATTCCTGCTGGGGCTGATAAATTTCTTTTACCCTTACAGGTGAAAAGAGGTCAGAAATTAAAAACTTCTGAAACACTAATTTACCTCTCCCATAGAATACAAAATCTGGGTGTCACAATGACCTACACTCCTTTGGTAAATATTGGAACTATTCCAATACATGTTATTGTGCATAACATGAACCCATAGGATATAAACTTATCCAAGGGGGCTACCATAGGATACGCGCTGGAATCATGTTATTACACTTTTGGATTCCAGAATAATGTAATTGGGCTAATACCTGAAGGATACTTAACTGAAGAACAATTAATAGAAGAATCCTTTACATCTATGCCAGAGGTTCTATTTAATATTCAGTCTATTTATCCCTTCAGCTCAGAGGAAGGTATCTGTAAAATTGAAGAAGCCTCTCTAGTGTTTGATCAGCCGATCAAACAGCAAGATTACCCCAATACCCAGAGTCATGGGGGCAATGTAAATTATAATCAAGGGGATCTCACCTCTAGGTTGGAAGATGCCTATGAAAAAGGACAGCCTGAAATCTTTCCAGGATTTCAGCAAATAGTCGAAGAGCAAATGTCCTTAGCTAATGGCTGTTCCAGCGATGATAAATGCCAACTGCTGCGAAAACTCCTGATGGACTACAAGGATATTTTTGCTAGGGATTCTTATGACTGTGGTACTACAGACTTGCACATTGCAAGAATACAAACAGATTCCGATGCACCACCTGTCTTTGTTAAACAATACAGACTTCCTTTAGCCTCATATGATTCTCTTGCAGAAATCATAAGAAACTTGGAAGAAAGAGGTAGTATTAATTCACAGACCTACGAGGAGGTTAACCAAGTCACCTGTAGAGATTGAGACACAATCAACGCGTTTCTCCCCTCACTCTGGGCTTTTATAAGATAAAAATTCTTATGACTGTGGTACTACAGACTTGCACATTGCACATTGCAAGAATACAAACAGATCCCGATGCACCACCTGTCTTTGTTAAACAATACAGACTTCCTTTAGCCTCATATGATTCTCTTGCAGAAATCATAAGAAACTTGGAAGAAAGAGGTATTATCAGACAGGTGCACAGCTCTTACAACAATCCTATTCTAGGTGTTCTTAAGCCCAATGGACAATGGCATTTGTGTGCTGATTTAAGACAGCTAAACAAACGAGTGTACATGTCTGGCTGGCCTGTACCATACATTGACCAATGCCTAGCACAGATGCATGGATCCAAAATATTCACTGCCATTGATTGTGCACAGGGATATTGGACCATAAAAGTGCACAAGGAAGACCAGTATAAACTGGCATTCTCATTCCAAAAGGTCCAATATGCATTTCAGAGACTCCCTTTTGGATACATAAATTCTGGACATGAATTTGCTGTATTCATGCATAAGGCTATGCCTGATGCACTGGAAAGGGGGACCTTATCTTATGTTGATGATGTTTTAATCAAAAGCACAGACTTTGAAAAACACATTGCAGAGCTTAAACACGTCCTCAGCCAACTTAAAAGGGCAGGTGTCAAATTATCCCTACAAAAAGCTCAATGGTGCCGCACTCGTGTAAACTTCTTGGGACATGAAGTTACTTCTGAAGGACTAAATCCTCAGAAGAAAAAGGTGGAAGCTATAGTAAATTCTAAAAACCCAACTAACTTAAAGGAATTGAGATCATTCCTGGGTAGGACAAATTATTCTTGCAAATTCATTGATAGTTATGCAGAGCTAGCTAAACCACTACTACTTCTTCTAAAGAAGGTTGCGAAATGGCACTGGAGTGAGTCTCAAAAGACAACCATCAAAGAGCTGAAGAGAAAACTCACACAAGCACCTTACTTAGCGTACCCTGAAGGTGGTAAACCTTTCTTCTTAGAAACAGGTTACACAGATGTAAGCATGAGTACTGTTCTATACCAAAAGCATGATAATTTAAGCAAAGCCATTGCTTATGCGAGCAAAACTCTATCCCCAGTAGAAATAAAATTTAGCGATTGCGAAAAAGCCCTCTTATTTACTGTATGGGCTCTACAAAATTTCCGCAGCTATGTACAGGGCGAGAAAATTATTGTAGAAACGGCCCACCAGCCTTTGCTATATTTGCAAAGTGAAAGAATAAGAGATGGGAATTTGTCAAATAGCCGCATAACAGCGTGGACTCTTTCCTTACAAGGCTGTCCTTTAGAAATTTGCTACAAGCAGAATAAAAAGAATCCAGTCGCACAGGGGCTTGCCTAGCTCCACGACTGTACTGCTAAGGATCCTGGGGAAGAATTATCAGAAGATGATTTCCTGGAGGAACAATTGCTTTCCCCATATAAAATGTACAATGAGGACCATTGTCAAACATTACCTTGGGTATATGTTGATGGTTGTTCTTACCATGCCACTATTGATAATGAGCGCAGACTAGTCGCTGGCATTGGTATAACTTGAGAAAAAATGATAAGAACTGGCGCTAATACCAACCCTATGCCAAGTATATAAGGGTTCCTCTCTCAAAAACCCTGATGAAGTAAGATACAAGACAGTGTGGAAATACTGGCGCTGAAGCTAGGGTTCAGATAGAGGGTACTCAAATAAGAGACCTAATAATTTTAAAAAGTTGAGATAATAAAAATTTACAATGTGGAGACTAAGTAGTATATAAAAAATAATAAAACAATGAACAAGGTAGAAATATTATAATGAACAAGGTAGAAATATTAAAAGGTGGAAATACTAAATCATTACAATGTATCGTATTGAAAGTAAAAAACACATTTATTTATATCATACAAAAAATTCTTAATAACACACCAAAAACTTAATAAGTAAGAATCGGATAAATAAAAGCTGTTATTTAAAAGCTGTAAGTGGTATATATATATATAAACCAACATGTAGTTATTAATGCCCTTAGAACTAGCTCATTGAAAGCATATAAAAAGGGGGATATTACAACACAAGTGTACATATGTACTCAGAACAGTCTGTTAAAATGTTGGGTGAGTATACAAAGAAACTGGACATCCAGCATGTATACACCGAAGTGCTAGCGAGAGCGGAGTCAATAGAACAAACGTTACCAGAGTCACTAGGAACAGATTGTTGAATGTGCACTTGTAAGAAAGTTAAACGTATGTAGATGATCTTACTAGTTATGCATAGGATCACACTAACATACGAGAACGGTACCTTTCGTGCTTGAATGACAAACCGGTAAGTCAGGCAAATTCCTGAAGTTGCGTTGTCTCTCTGTCAGAGGTGTTAACAGTGTGGGCTTATTCTCTGGGTGCCTCCCACTTACGTCATCTGCTCCGGGTAGCTCAACTGGTTCTCAAGCCGCTTAGCGGTGATTGGCAGTGTAAATCCTATTTGGAGTCTGGAAATATCAGTACTTGTCAGCGATCTTTAGACGAATACCCTCAGTAGGGATAGCAGATCCTCCAAAACGTCTTTACTGTTGCTGTGGGTTCGGACTAATCGGTTCACTCCTTTTAACGCTAGGTAGTATTAATTCACAGACCTACGAGGAGGTTAAACAAGTCACCTGTAGATATTGAGACACAATCAACGCGTTTCTCCCCTCACTCTGGGCTTTTATAAGATAAAAATTCTTATGACTGTGGTACTACATTGCACATTGCAAGAATACAAACAGATCCCGATGCACCACCTGTCTTTGTTAAACAATACAGACTTCCTTTAGCCTCATATGATTCTCTTGCAGAAATCATAAGAAACTTGGAAGAAAGAGGTATTATCAGACAGGTGCACAGCTCTTACAACAATCCTATTCTAGGTGTTCTTAAGCCCAATGGACAATGGCATTTGTGTGCTGATTTAAGACAGCTAAACAAACGAGTGTACATGTCTGGCTGGCCTGTACCATACATTGACCAATGCCTAGCACAGATGCATGGATCCAAAATATTCACTGCCATTGATTGTGCACAGGGATATTGGACCATAAAAGTGCACAAGGAAGACCAGTATAAACTGGCATTCTCATTCCAAAAGGTCCAATATGCATTTCAGAGACTCCCTTTTGGATACATAAATTCTGGACATGAATTTGCTGTATTCATGCATAAGGCTATGCCTGATGCACTGGAAAGGGGGACCTTATCTTATGTTGATGATGTTTTAATCAAAAGCACAGACTTTGAAAAACACATTGCAGAGCTTAAACACGTCCTCAGCCAACTTAAAAGGGCAGGTGTCAAATTATCCCTACAAAAAGCTCAATGGTGCCGCACTCGTGTAAACTTCTTGGGACATGAAGTTACTTCTGAAGGACTAAATCCTCAGAAGAAAAAGGTGGAAGCTATAGTAAATTCTAAAAACCCAACTAACTTAAAGGAATTGAGATCATTCCTGGGTATGACGAATTATTCTCGCAAATTCATTGATAATTATGCAGAGCTAGCTAAACCACTACTACTTCTTCTAAAGAAGGTTGCGAAATGGCACTGGAGTGAGTCTCAAAAGACAACCATCAAAGAGCTGAAGAGAAAACTCACACAAGCACCTTACTTAGCATACCCTGAAGGTGGTAAACCTTTCTTCTTAGAAACAGGTTACACAGATGTAAGCATGAGTACTGTTCTATACCAAAAGCATGATAATTTAAGCAAAGCCATTGCTTATGCGAGCAAAACTCTATCCCCAGTAGAAATAAAATTTAGCGATTGCGAAAAAGCCCTCTTATTTACTGTATGGGCTCTACAAAATTTCCGCAGCTATGTACAGGGCGAGAAAATTATTGTAGAAATGGCCCACCAGCCTTTGCTATATTTGCAAAGTGAAAGAATAAGAGATGGGAATTTGTCAAATAGCCGCATAACAGCGTGGACTCTTTCCTTACAAGGCTGTCCTTTAGAAATTTGCTACAAGCAGAATAAAAAGAATCCAGTCGCACAGGGGCTTGCCTAGCTCCACGACTGTACTGCTAAGGATCCTGGGGAAGAATTATCAGAAGATGATTTCCTGGAGGAACAATTGCTTTCCCCATATAAAATGTACAATGAGGACCATTGTCAAACATTACCTTGGGTATATGTTGATGGTTGTTCTTACCATGCCACTATTGATAATGAGCGCAGACTAGTCGCTGGCATTGGTATAACTTGAGAAAAAATTATAAGAACTGGCGCTAATACCAACCCTATGCCAAGTATATAAGGGTTCCTCTCTCAAAAACCCTGATGAAGTAAGATACAAGACAGTGAGGAAATACTGGCACTGAAGCTAGGGTTCAGATAGAGGGTACTCACATAAGAGACCTAATAATTTTAAAAAGTTGAGATAATAAAAATTTACAATGTGGAGACTAAGTAGTATATAAAAAATAATAAAACAATGAACAAGGTAGAAATATTATAATGAACAAGGTAGAAATATTAAAAGGTGGAAATACTAAATCATTACAATGTATCGTATTGAAAGTAAAAAACACATTTATTTATATCGCACAAAAAATTCTTAATAACACACCAAAAACTTAATAAGTAAGAATCGGATAAATAAAAGCTGTTATTTAAAAGCTGTAAGTGGTATATATATATAAACCAACATGTAGTTATTAATGCCCTTAGAACTAGCTCATTGAAAGCATATAAAAAGGGGGATATTACAACACAAGTGTACATATGTACTCAGAACAGTCTGTTAAAATGTTGGGTGAGTATACAAAGAAACTGGACATCCAGCATGTATACACCGAAGTGCTAGCGAGAGCGGAGTCAATAGAACAAACGTTACCAGAGTCACTAGGAACAGATTGTTGAATGTGCACTTGTAAGAAAGTTAAACGTATGTAGATGATCTTACTAGTTATGCATAGGATCACACTAACATACGAGAACGGTACCTTTCGTGCTTGAATGACAAACCGGTAAGTCAGGCAAATTCCTGAAGTTGCGTTGTCTCTCCGTCAGAGGTGTTAACAGTGTGGGCTTATTCTCTGGGTGCCTCCCACTTACGTCATCTGCTCCGGGTAGCTCAACTGGTTCTCAAGCCGCTTAGCGGTGATTGGCAGTGTAAATCCTATTTGGAGTCTGGAAATATCAGTACTTGTCAGCGATCTTTAGACGAATACCCTCAGTAGGGATAGCAGATCCTCCAAAACGTCTTTACTGTTGCTGTGGGTTTGGACTAATCGGTTCACTCCTTTTAACGCTAGGTAGTATTAATTCACAGACCTACGAGGAGGTTAACCAAGTCACCTGTAGAGATTGAGACACAATCAACGCGTTTCTCCCCTCACTCTGGGCTTTTTCAAGATAAAAATTCTTATGACTGTGGTACTACAGACTTGCACATTGCACATTGCAAGAATACAAACAGATCCCGATGCACCACCTGTCTTTGTTAAACAATACAGACTTCCTTTAGCCTCATATGATTCTCTTGCAGAAATCATAAGAAACTTGGAAGAAAGAGGTATTATCAGACAGGTGCACAGCTCTTACAACAATCCTATTCTAGGTGTTCTTAAGCCCAATGGACAATGGCGTTTGTGTGCTGATTTAAGACAGCTAAACAAACGAGTGTACATGTCTGGCTGGCCTGTACCATACATTGACCAATGCCTAGCACAGATGCATGGATCCAAAATATTCACTGCCATTGATTGTGCACAGGGATATTGGACCATAAAAGTGCACAAGGAAGACCAGTATAAACTGGCATTCTCATTCCAAAAGTAAAAAAAGCCCCGAGTGAGGGGAGAAACGCGTTGATCGTGTCTCAATCTCTACAGGTGACTTGGTTAACCTCCTCGTAGGTCTGTGAATTAATACTACCTAGCGTTAAAAGGAGTGAACCGATTAGTCCGAACCCACAGCAACAGTAAAGACGTTTTGGAGGATCTGCTATCCCTACTGAGGGTATTCATCTAAAGATAGCTGACAAGTGCTGATATTTCCAGACTCCAAATAGGATTTACACTGCCAATCACCACTAAGCGGCTTGAGAACCAGTTGCACTACCCGGAGCAGATGACGTAAGTGGGAGGCACCCAGAGAATAAGCCCACACTGTTAACACTTCTGATGGAGAGACAACGCAACTTCAGGAATTTGCCTGACTGACCGGTTTGTCATTCAAGCACGAAAGGTACCGTTCTCGTATGTTAGTGTGATCCTATGCATAACTAGTAAAATCATCTACATTGGTATAACTTGGGCAAATGGATTCCCAAATATATCTATAGGTTTTAACATTGGACCAAGATCCAGTCAAGTTGCAGAACTCACTGCTGTTCTAAAAACCATTGAAATGGCTATTGAACAGGATATTCATGAATTTGTGATCATTACTGACTCAAATTATGTGTGACAGTTTTGTTGAATACCTGCCAACTTGGAAAATAAATGGCATTCAGAAAAGCAATAACAAACCAGTCAAGCATGGCAAGTTGTTCTGCGAGATTGATAATCTGGTGGTATCCAATGATTTAACCATACACTGGAAAAAGACAAAGGGTCATTCTAGAATTCAAGGTCCTGATAAGGAAGGCAATGATCTTGTGGATTCATTAGCCAAACAAGGAGCCATAACTGGAGAACTCCTTAATATTGACCATTTAATGGGTGAAATTCAGGTAGCCATTACCAGAAACCAGGCCAAACAACAGAGTGAGCCTAACCTGGTACAATGGAGTCAGGATTCTCCTAGTGAGGACCTGATCACTAGTCAAAAAGAAGACCCCATTGTAGGCATCTTCTATAAACACATAGAAGATCCTGAAAGCAACCCCATCTCAAAGGATGACTGTATTGGCAAAGAAGATCTTAGAATCTTAATGAAGTCCAGAACACAATTCAAGTTACAGGATGGTTTTTTAATTAGAACCTCCAAAACTGGCATCCAGCAATGGGTAGTACCCACTAAGTTCAGAGGTCTAATGCTTCAACATGCTCATGATGCTCCCACATCTGGTCATCGTGGTGCCAAACTCACGTATGAAATATTGCGTGCCTACGCTTTTTGGCCACACATGTTGAAAGATTTTCAAACCTACTGTCAAGGGTGTTTAATCTGTCCACAGTTCCAACCCACTGCGCCAACGCATAGAGCGCCATTGCAGAAAAGGGGAATGGTCATGCCATGGTCAGATATACAAATTGATTTTATTGGTCCAGTAACTAGGTCATCACGAGGTAACAAATACATGTTAACAGTAACATGCCTGTTCACTAAATGGGTAGAGTGCATCAGTGCACCTAACAATAGTGCTGAAACAACCACGTGTTTTCCAGATTCGGTTTGCCCCAAAGAATCAAGTCAGATCGGGGAACCCACTTCACTAGTGAAGTGATTACCAAAATGTGGAAAATACTTGGGGTAAAAAGAAAGCTCCATATTGCTTATAGAGCTGCCTCAAGTGGTGGTGTAGAGCGTTACAACCAGTCCATTGTTAAAATCCTCAAAAAGTTTGTGAGTGAAACGGGTAAAGACTGGGATGTAAAACTACCTCTAGTCTTAATGGCATTAAGAGCAACTCCAAGTAGTGCTACCAAGATGTCACCTTTTGAACTGATGACTGGTAGAAGAATGATTCTACCTCAGCATCTGCTGTACCGTACATCAGACCAAAACTTGATAAACGCTGCCAATACACATCAATATGTGGAAAACCTAAGAAAGCACCTGCAATATGCCTTTGCATTTGCTCAAAGGAATTTAGAGAAAGCTGCAACTGCCACTAAAACCTATTATGATCTCAAGACGTCCAAAAAGGAATATGAAATAAATGATAAAGTTTATCTTTATAACTTTGGAAGAGATCAGGTTAGGGAAAAGAAAATTCTTCCCTCATGGAAAGGTCCTTTTGTCATTACTGACAAAATATCTCCAGTGGCCTATAAAATACGGATCCCCAAAAATCAAAGTTTCATAGACAAATGGGTCCATATCAATCAATTGCGAGCATGTCATCCTAGGTCCCAACTACAAGTCATAGAGAGAGAATGAAGTGTCATATCTCCAAATACACTAAAAATATACTGTAGTTTAAAGATGCCTAGCTGATAAACATGAAGGCTAAAAAATGACGGACTTTCTACATAAAGGACTGTCTATGATGTGTACGGTCAATACCCTCACCAAGTACCACTGACTTTAAGCCAATTTAAATACATGTGTCCTACATTTATTTGAATTGGAAGGGGGAATTATGTCAGGGTACAGGTAAATGACATATATACAAATATATGTAAATAGGACAGGGGAATGTATTTATGTATGAAACCATATTTTTATCAGATATTATTAAAATAGGGTTGCAATTCTGATGTCAGGATTTAACTCAAAAACCGAAATGATTTGAATACACATCTCAAGACTTAAATACAGATAGGATGTCTCCAGAGACTTTAAAAGGCAACATTTTCTCCCTAGCTGGAGGTTAAAAACTTCAAGGAAAAGCAATTTGTTTAAAAAGGAACTGGTAATTGGCATAGGCTTGTAAAATGACCATGTTTATTTAACTATATAAAGAGTTTTATGGTTTGAGATAGTATAAGACCATTAAGCCATTTCAAGAGACCATACGTTTTACTACCTGGAAATGTGTGATAAACTTCCTACACATCACAGAGGAGCCTATAAGTCTATTTCAGCTGACATATTTTGTAAGAACTTTAACCATTTACATTGGAATGCAAATTAATCCCTGCTGTGTCATTGAAAGTTGACCAGCAGAGACACATGTTATAATATACTGCTTAAATTTAAAAAACAAACAAAAAAAAAAAAATATATATATATATATATATATATATATATATATATATATATATATATATATATATATATATATATATATATATATGTTTCCTTTATACAGCCTGAAAGTTTAAATGACTATATAACAATCTATGGTCTGCTGGATTTTGTATAATTTTGAACACTACATAGAAATGAATATATATATATGTGGAAGATGGATTAAAATTTTGTAATAGATTAAATGGCAATTGCAATAAACCCATTGTTAAAAGACAGCCTAGAAATTAATACATGTATATATATATATATATATATATATATATATATACATACACACATGTACATATATTCAGAGATAACATATTATATTTAAATAAATAATTGCTGTATTGAATAATAACTACATTGATAATATTGCAAATAGACAAATGAATGCTTAAATCATTTCTAACACTTATTTCTATTTCTGTTGCAGGCAACAACTGGTCATAGGCATCAATTTATATATTCAGAATTTGTTAGAAATGTGAAACATGCTGTATTTGCATGAATGCAATGTCAGGATTTTAAATGTTATCAATCTAGAATAATTGGCAGTGTAATTGCTTTGATGTAATATAATGTTAAAGACACATGATGTTTCATATTAAAATAATCAGAAAATTCACACGGTGCTATCCTGCCTGGAATTCAGATTGTAAGTAATTGGTGCAATGTTATAGTATTGTTTAATATAATCATTATATGGGAAATATTGTAAAATGTTTAGAAATGGTTAAATGAATCTGTTTTGTTTGTCATGTGGCCCCCCGATGGACAGAATCCAGTGTTGCGATGCAGGAATTACAGCTAGAGGACAATTGGTTGCTAACAAATGTGCATTTTCCCTAGCAACCATATATCCCAGGCTGCCCAATCAGAAGGGACAAGGTTTCCGAAGGGCCACCCATATTCCTCACCTATGATTAGAGAATATAAGTGGAAGGCAGGATGAGTAAAGGAGACTGGCTTCTAAGTATTTGGCTAAACTGACTGAAAACTATTGTGTGGGAGACAGTCAAACTATAAGCAAAGTGGGCCATACTTTTTCTTATCAATTGCAATTACACTTATTTTTATATGAGGTGAGATTGTTCCTATTAAGAAATACTGGATATCGATTGGTGTTCATCTTGGTAATGTATTAAAATATTTCTGTAGTAAATAAATTTAAAGAGCAGTATTTTAGCTCATATTCATAGTCTGTGTATTGTTAAACATATATCCTAAATGCTAAGTTTGTTTTATCTGTGCAAATATAGAGTTATAACTCAGAGTTTGATTGTTGGCACAAATAATATATATAACTTCTAGTGTTTCAATTAGAGTATATATACTGTTCTATTGTTTAACTAAGCATTGTTAAAATTGTATTGCTTAATATTAGTAGCTGCTATCTTAAGTCTCATTGTGATATTTTAAATGCAACTCTGAATGAAAGGCTATTGTGAATAAGGTAAACGTGTTTAAACTCTGCATAGCATAATTTAATAGTTTTTAAACGCGTATAATATTGATTCATATTCTGGTTCCCATAAATATATTTCAATTTGTTCATAGATATTAACTAATAATAAAGAATTCAGGAATTTATATTAATTTTATTGTCTAGTAGATGCATATTGATTGAGGGTTTATTTTTAAAGGATAATTATTAAATATATTGTGTTATAACCCTGCCATATACTCACAAATTATTTGGAGAGTACTGCTAAGATTCTTACAAATATACTGACAAATGGGATAAGACCCAGAATTAGAAAACACACAATCTACCTACCCAGAGAAAGAGGAGGGTTGGGAGTCCCACTTTTGAGGGAATACCAGATGGCAATCTCTCTTCAAAAAGTGGTGGAGTGGAGCCAAGGCTCCCATAATAAGGCATGGATACAAATTGGCAATGAGATTGTTCAGAGGGGTAATACGGGCGCACTGGCCTGGGTCTCTTTTGGCAATCGCCCGGGGCTCATTCGGCACTATCCTTTGATTGTGGAGGTCTTCCAGAAGTGGGACGCCCTTATCAGAGTTTTCGAGACGTAGGACACTCTTTGAGGTGCTCTGCACGATGACACAAACACTGACCCATCTCATCTCACAGTTGTATAAACTCTTAATCACTAGGGGGGGAACAGCATTACAGTCCTTTGCAGCTGCATGGCAGGCTGATATTGGGCAGGAGATAGAAATAAAGGAGTGAATTAAGATTTTTGTAAGGGCAAAAAAAACATCAGTCTCGATGAAAATCCAGGAGACGCACTATAAATTAATGAGCAGGTGGTACCTGACTCCTCATAGACTTCAAAAAATATACCCACACACAACGGGGGAGTGCTGGAGGGGCTGTGGAAGAAGCGGTACTCTCTTGCACATCTGGTGGAATTGTTCGCTCATACAACCCTACTGCGAGGGGGTGCTGGGAGAGATGAGTAGAATCCTCAAAAAGATAATTCCCCCAAAGCCTACTTATCTCATCTATCATGAGTTACCTAAGATACTAGGGGAGGATAAATACCTACTTTTCCTATTAATGCTTAATGGGGCAAAGGGGCTTATTCCAGGGTACTGGAAGAGGTCACAGGTTCTGGACGTTCAAGAATGGAAATCAAGGGTAGCAGATCTTCTCAGACTTGAAAATTATCATTACCTGAAAATTGGCAACACATGAAATGATGATTCTGACATGGGAGGGGAGAAGACTTTAACCTTAATGAAGATTTAGTCCCATTTGCACTGACAACATACCATAGGGCCGGGGGGGGGGAGTATTGCCAAGGAAAGGGGGTCAATTTTTTTTTTTCCCCACCCCCTTCCCTTGTTCCCGGTCTCTGTCTTACCTGTATTCTTTCTCACACTTGCTATATCTTTAAAATATTACACCCGTGTGGGTGGAAACATCAGGACTTAGGAAAAAGCTCAGCTGTATGTGTTCAGTAGGCTGAACATTTCATTCTTAATAACCTGATGTTAAGCTTCTAAGAAATAGTTTATCTGTTGATAGGAATTATTAAAATTAAAATGAACGAGCATATATCCTCGTCAGAACAAACTCATAATCACTTGAACAGTTGGATCTTATTTAAATGGACAAAACGACGGAACTTATGAGTATACAGCAATGTTGCCGCTTACTGCACTATATTGTTATCGTACTAATGTTTTACAACAATATCATATGTCTCATGTTGTTATATGCAATCTAAAATAAAGCTTGTTTTTAAAAAATAAAAATAAAAAAAAATAACATTTATTTTGCATACAGGGACCAGTAAAGCAACGTTTCGGGCTAACACTAAGCCCTTTCTCAAGCTTGACATTTAGTGAGTATAACAGATTTTAAATAGCCTTTAAATAGCCATAATGGCACCAAATGATTGTGATAATTGCATTAATATCGCCATCTAGTGGTAAAAAATACATACTGCATATAAAAAAATCTATATAAAACAAATTTGTTACAAAATATGTGCTACAAAAATTTAACAGTGTATACACTAAAGGATACAGTGCCTAGCAATCCTATACTTATAGAAGTGTAAAATTATAAAAATTACAAACATAATGTAATATAAATATTAATTATATAAATTCAGTGTTGAAAATATTTTTCAAAAAAATAATGTTAACAAATACTCATTATGTTATAAATTTCACCTATAAAGATTCCATCTATAAAAGACACAATCACATAAATCAATACATTTCTTAAAAATTAATATATGTGAAAGAATACTAAAAATTGGATTCCACATACATCAATAAGTCAAAAATAAAAAACCTAATGAAAACTCAGTATATTAATGGGTTCATTTCAAATTTATACATAATATTAATTCATTAATGAACATTGAGCCATAACCCAAAAAAATGCAAAAACAAAAAAATAAAGAAAGAAAAAAATCCAGAAAACCACAAGCTCTTAAACACATAGGTAAAGTAGATACATAAAAATAAAAGTAGAATATCAAAAAGAACCAACTATAAAAATATTAGATCTTAAATCTTGAACGTTGTCCAATTGCATTCTCTGTTAAGACCTTTAGGCCACAGAGTGTTTAATTCATTAATCCAAAAGGCCTCCCTCTTATTTAGTAGAGCCTCCCTCTTCAAGGCATATGAATTTGTTTAATGATTTGAAAACGAAGTTGGCTGATATTGTGCCCAACTTGCAAAATATGTGAGGAAACTGGAGCATCCTTACCACATCTAATATTCGACTTGTGCTCAGAGATTCTCTCACGTGCCTCTCTAGTCGGTTGTCCAATGTATAATAAAGAACATGGACACTTAATGACATAAATAATAAACTCTGATCTACAAGTCAAATATTCCCTAATTGTGTATTTTTTGCCTGTGTAAGGATGAAAGATTCTATCGCCTTTAATCATAGAATTGCAATTGATACACGAGAGACCAGGGCAACATCCTGTGCGTCGCTTACCAGTTATGGCTCTTTGAGTACATGTTCTGCTACCAACATCTGCTCTAACTAACTGATCTTTTATGTTAGGGCTTCTTTTGTAGGCTGGCATGGGTAACTCATGTCAGGATGACACTTCTGTAAAATGTGCCAATATTTTCGTATAATTTTATTTATTTGACTACTCCTAGTATTGTATTGTGATACAAAAATCAACCTCTCGTTTGTTTCTTTTTTTACTGTAGTGGGCACAAAACTATTTGATCTTAAAATAATATTTTGTTTCTCCTTATGTACAAGATCAACAGGGTAACCTTTTTGTATAAATTCCGCTGACATTTGTTCCAATCGTGTCATTTTAAGATCAGTATCAGATACAATACGATCTACTCACAATAACTGACTTTTAGGTATAGCTTTAAAGGTAGAAGGTGGATGAAAGCTGTTAAATAACAAAGTGTTATTTTTGTCAGTTGGTTTTGAATAAATATCAGCCCTCAAACCATGTTCACTTTTATAGATACGTGTGTCTAGAAATTGAATAGATTGTTCATTCCATGTCAAGCTAAATTTAATGCCATCAACTGATCTATTAAGATCATCAATAAAGGCAAATAGGGATCCAATGTCGCCATACCATATGCCAAACACATCGTCAATGAACCGCCACCACGTGGCTCCAAATTTCTTAAACAATAAATCTTCATAAACAAATAAATCTACAAAATTGTTCATGAAGATATTGGCATAGGTTGGGGGACACTGGATCCCATTGCAGTACCTTTTCCTTAAAAAGGAAATAATTCGTGTAAAGTATAACTTCCAGCAATTTTAGAAAAAATTGTATTTGAGCCAATTTGTACTTATTATCACACCTTAAAACTTTAGCTACTGACTCAATCCCACTCGTATGCTTAATAGACGTGTACAGACTTGACACATCAAGTGTGAATAAATTTATCTTGTTATTTTGTAAATCAAGCTGTTCAAGCTTTTTCAAAAAATCATAAGTGTCTTGAATGTAAGATGAAGATTTAACCACATAAGGTTGCAAAATTCTGTCCAAAAAAACTGAAATACTAGTAAAAAATAGAACCTGCCACTATGGGTCTACCCGGTGGTTTAAGTTCATTTTTATGAATTTTTGGCAAACAATATATAACCAGTCTTACAGGATGTTTAATATTTAGAAATTCATTCAGGTCATTTGAAATTAATACATTTTTCACAACTTGACACAAAATACTAGCAATTTCATTCTGAATCTTATGTGTGGGATCATATCCTATCACAGTATAAACTGTAGTGTCGCTAAGTTGTTGTTCTATTTCAGATATATAAGCCTCCTGATTATTTACTACTAAGGTGCCGCCCTTGTCAGCCACCTTTATAGCAAATCCCTTTTCTTGATTTAAGGGCACTCAAAGATGCCGAGTCATTCTTATATTCCATAAGTCTCTTCTGAAACAGAGTCAGATTTCTGGAATAGTTGCTCAACATCCATAAGTACCAAATCAAAGATTGTATTGGCACCATTATCAGCAGTTACAGGGTTAAATTTACTAACATTTCTAAGTCCTACTGTCTTACAAGTAAGCATTTAATTCCCACTGGTATATATTTCCTTATCTTGAGTTTTGGTCTTTTTGTCAAAAAACAATTTCAATTTAATTGTACGAAAAAATGTACGTAATTCATGTTTAACTTGAAATAGATTCCCTTTATTGATAGGACAATATGATAACCCTTTATTAAGGAGAGCAATTTCAGCATCAGTTAAATTAACCCCTGAAAAGTTATGTACAATATTGACATCATTAGCATTATTAGCTTCAATATCACCATTATTTTTGCAAATTATTGCTGGATATACCGGGTCTGCATATAAACCTTTATTTACAAAGTCCGTTACATCACCTGTAGGGACACAAGAAACAAGAAAGTCCTCTCCCAAAAGTATATCTCCGCTTGAAGAAATAGGAGTCACCCAATCATGTGAGTTTACTGGATTGCTCACCGTTTGTTGTACCGTGGTTAGTTGAAATGTCGGCCTCTGCCTTGGCTGTTCCACCGGGTTTGTCTGGCCTTCTTTGCTCCTTGAGTCGGAAGTTGTACGCCTGCGGTGCTTCCTGCCGCCCCTCCGGTGTCTGAGTCCTCCGTCAAAAAACAAACTGACGATTCCGACTCTGGGTATCACCTGGTGTGCGACGCTTGTCGCGTCTCTGACGTTGGAATCTTGGTTTAGGAAGACCGCCCACATTTGTCTTCTGGGACTATCTGTAAATATTACCTTGAGCATAATCTTGCTCGTCTCACATGAATTTAGTACGTTTTCCATCTTCTAGTGTCTTTTTATATTCGTTCACAGACTTAGTAATTTTATCAACCAAAGTCTTATACTCGTCAAGTGGCACACTCTGTTGTAATTCTTGCTTTGCCTTTTCCACTTCAACTTTATATCTGGCAATTTCTCTTTGTGCAAACTCGACAGTCCAGGTAATAAGATCAAAGGAACATTTATTCAAAGTGCTCTCAAATCTTTTGCAGTATATTTGACTTGAAGATCGGAGTTTATCATTTATGTCATTAAGTGTCCATGTTCTTTATTATACATTGGACAACCAACTAGAGAGGCACGTGAGAGAATCTCTGAGCACAAGTCAAATATTAGATGTGGTAAGGATGCTCCGGTTTCCTCACATATTTTGCAAGTTGGGCATAATATCAGCCAACTTCGTTTTCAAATCATTGAACAAATTCATATGCCTAGAAGAGGGAGGCTCTACTAAATAAGAGGGAGGCCTTTTGGATTAATGAATTAAACACTCTGTGGCCTAAAGGTCTTAACAGAGAATGCAATTGGACAACGTTCAAGATTTAAATCTAATATTTTTATAGTTTGTTCTTTTTGATATTCTACTTTTATTTTTTTTATTTTTATGTATCTACTTTACCTATGTGTTTAAGAGCTTGTGGTTTTCTGGATTTTTTTCTTTCTTTCTTTTTTTGTTTTTTCATTTTTTTGGGTTATGGTTCAATGTTCATTAATGAATTAATATTATGTATAAATTTGAAATGAACTCATTAATATACTGAGTTTTCATTAGGTTTTTAATTTTGACTTATTGATGTTTGTGGAATCCAATTCTTAGGATTCTTTCACATATATTAATTTTTAAGAAATGTATTGATTTATGTGATTGTGTCTTTTATAGATGGAATCTTTATAGGTGAAATTTATAGCATAATGAGTATTTTTTTAAAAAATATTTTCAACACTGAATTTATATAATTAATATTTATATTACATTATGTTTGTAATTTTCATTTTGTATCATTTTGGTAAGTTTTGCATACAAGACATTGTTTATTTATTGGACAATGAAACCTCTTCATATAAGAGAGTAGAGAAATCTTAATTCAGACATCCTATATGTATCTCTCCAAAAACACATAAAATATGATACAAATAAAGGACATTGTATGCTAATACAAAATAAAATACACATAATCCAGTATTACCTCTTTTTTCCTTTTGTTTCCAATATGAACGCATAACAAATTTATATAATTAGCTGATAATAATAAGCTGATTATAAAATAAATGTATTTATTATCTGAGAACTTACATATTATAGGGAGTCATAACAAGTTGCTCCTACAAAATGCACAAGATTAGAGGGCAAGTCGGGAAGTATTAGTCAGCAGCTGGGTACTTTAATAAACCGTCCTCGGTTTCTTTATAAACAGAACAATAAGAGCAACTTATATCATTACAATATCAATAGCGGATAAACACTGCTTGTTTGTCCACCTAAAATAAGGGTGAACAGTAGCTAAAAAGTTTTTAGGAGGGGGGGTGGGCCATAGTAAATATAGGGAGGATATAAACATCTGAGGACCAAGAAACTTATAAGGGACCAATAGTAAGGTTACTTAGTCTAAAGTTCTAATGCTTACACAAGTAGACATAATACAGGTGGCTCTATGTAGGGGATCCATATGGAGGTAGAAACCATTAAACCTGAGTCTAGAAGCTAAACAGAGATTAGGTCAGGAAATATTGTGACTAACAAAATGCGATGATTGCAGTTCTACATATGTTAATGGCTAATCATAAGTGCACACAGATGGATATGCTTTACAAGTATCTAGATCCTTTCAATATACATATCTTTAGCACAATAAGAGTTATTTACATAAGATCATATTGGTAGGCGGTCAAAACCATCATCAATTATCTCCATCTACAGCGACATCCCTCCCTCCCCCGCCGGCTGGGGAGAGGAGAAGATCTGTGATGTAGGATATATACATAAGAAAAGATAACACCCACCTTGATACAATCTCTGATAGAACTCCTACTGATTGTAGCAGAAAGGATAAACAATATACTGTATATAGAGAGACTGCACATATTTTAACATTATGTAAAGTAGACAGTTGGGACATATATATTCAAAAATAAGACTACTAAATTACTCACTAATCGAACTCTGAGTCTCTGCACTCTGAAGGGCTGATAACACTGGCTTACCCAACAAAATAGATATTAGCTACGTGAGACTAAATGATATAATTTAAACTAATCTACCTTCCCCTAAAAGCTGTGTCATACTGTCTCGGCCGCAGACAGCCCAATTCTAGAAGATAGTAAGTTTATGTAGACAAGTTACTACGCTGTAGATGTCTCAGCTAATGCAGGTTAGTTACTGAAGTGGTGTTCCCATCTCCATACACACTTTAATAACAGTTATGAATGCGTGCTAAAGTAAATATGTATTTGAAGCAGAGGAGTAAACTCTTATATTCAGCTAAAGAGTAACCAAGCTAAATATACCAGCTGTAATAGCTCTGTCAGCTGATTGGCTAAATGTATAGCTCGTTCAAAAGGTACATATCATTTATATAATATTAACACAATAAAACCTTTTGTTGGATCAAATACACATAAATATATATATGATAAACTGTGTTAATGTAGTTTGTGTCAGAGAGGATATTTATACCATGTGAGAGGTTATTATATGAGCAGGGCACAGTAACATATGCAACAGTACTGAAAACGCCTTATTAGGCAACCTATGAGCCCAATTATCAGATAACACTACATAGTAAAAGACTAACTAGCTTTCCACAACCATATTAATATATACAGACATGTCTCAGATGGGATAGCAGAGCATCAATCAGTTTTAAAGACTAGCTATAAGAGCAGATATAGTACCGCACATGTTACTAACTTATAATATACATAATAACTAGCTGAAAAAACAAAGAAAACTATTAGTGTTGCATAAGATCAGAAGCACCTTATTTATATACACGCTCACAACCAAGCCCACACTTATGGAAAACATTTAACTAGGTAAATATATAACTGGAATAGTGAAAATAACACAACTATGCTAAAATTGCCTGCCTCTCAAGATAAGAACAAAGACAAAAACTAGGTATGATACATACAATATATACCAGATGCTGGTTCCAGATGCCTGAAAAATGATTTCTAAAGTTCCCAGTGATTACCTGAATCTATGCTCATGAGATGTGTTTATGGGTGACAAATCTCGATTCCCAGGGCAGGGAGTTCAGAGGGAGATAGGTAAACGATCTAGACTGCAAAATCACATAAGTCTACCTTGTAGATCCAGCTGAAACTAAGCTGTGACTCCCCTCTAGTGGTGGTAAATATGAATTGCACCTTCAATCGGGAAATTTTAGTAACAGACCAGTTAAACAGTGTAGAATTTAGCTATATCTAGGATTGAATATGCAAACTTCAACTTTATACTATCTAATAAACAATAGGGTACTGTTCGTTTTAGTCCAATTATTGAAATGAGTAACATAAGGGCATCAAACAACTATTAAAATTTACTGATGAGCGCTAATAAGACAAGCTGGTAAGAGTCCTGTATAGCTGCACAGTGTGGCTTGGTAAGTTTCCCGTAGCTACAAATCTTGAGTTCATCCCACCCCAGATGGCCAGGGTAAATGACAGAAAGGACCACTCTATCCTATACCAAGTCTCTGTATCAGGAGTCCTGTCACGTTCTTGTGGGCAGAGAGGATCCTACATGTGAATCCATCTTGAAGAACTGAGCAGAGGGGTTCTGATAGCCAGATGCAAGCCAAACTGTCCAGCTTTAGTGTGGTGGCGTTTGTAGCTAGTTTAGCTGAATTAGCACTGAACTTTGATGTAGGACTTAGGTAGTTAGTGTGGTCGGTCTCCGTTAGGACTGGTGATGACTGTGGATCTTTAGGTATGCTCCTTGTCAAATAGCCAGTGCAGTGAAGGGGATCAAGGGGTCTCTGCGTTGAAGTGAGATCAGTACTTCCTTGTGTCCCAATTGCTGCCTCTATGTCACAGCTTTGCGTAGGGGTCTGAATGCTCATCCTCTCTGCTACGGAGGGGCTCTCCTGAACTTTCAGTATAACCATAGAGAGACATTGTCTGAGCTCTGAAAAATGGCAATTGAGTAGTTGGAGCGTGGCCTCCTCCCATCTCTCTAATAAATCCATAACTCTGCCTTATCAGAGGGAGCTGCTTACTTGATCAGGGATCCCCAGGGGAGTATAGACTGCACACTAGTTCCGTAGCTTCTGCGGGTCAGATAACGGAAGATCTCCAAAGAGTGAGATGCAGGCCTTACCACATAGCACTGTATATGTTGTTATCTTGTCTTCTAGTCAGGCGACCCGTCTGCTCAAAAAGATGTAAAGACAGCTAACATTCATGGTCTTTTAATCAAATTTTAAGTATGTGTTTGTCAGATAATCCCCTAAAATTAGATCACAAAGCCAGGAGCTATATAGACACACGTCCGGCCATTTTGGTGGTTGGTTCCGCCCCCACAGTATTTATTTTTTAACACTCGATGGCGATATTAATGCAATTATCAGAATCATTTGGCGCCATTATGGCTATTTCAACACTGTTATACTCACTAAATGTCAAGCTTGAGAAAGGGCTTAGTGTTAGCCCAAAACGTTGCTTTACTGGTCCCTGTATGCAAAATAAAGCTTATTTTACTCACCACCGCTGGAGACTACTTTTCTACTTAAACTTATCAACAGTTATGGCTTCAAATATCACCTCTATGCTGATGACACCCAGATCTACCTCTCCACCCCTGCTCTCTCTCCCTCTGTCCATTCTCATGTCAGCGACTGCCTATCTGGTATTTCTTCCTGGATGGCCTCTCACCACCTAAAGATTAACATGTCTAAGACTGAGCTCCTTCTTATCCCCCCTCAAGCTCTATGCCGACTTCTGACTTCTCTATCCCTGTTGACGGCATCACAATTTCCCCATTGCCCCAAGTCCGCTGCCTCAGAGTTACACTTGACTCAAATCTATCTTTCGCCCCCCATATCCAATCACTTTATACATCCTGCCGCAACCATCTACACAACATTTCCAAGATTCAACCTCTCCTGTGCGCTAACATCACAAAGCAATTAATCGACTTTCTTGTTATTTCCCGACTTGACTACTGGAATAACCTACTTACTGGCCTTCCTCTTTCCCGCCGCTCCCCCCTTCAATCCATCCTAAATGCCTCTGCCAGGCTGATCCACATTTCCCATTACTCTTTATCTTCTGCACCTCTCTGCGAGTCCCTTCATTGGCTCCCCATACACAGCAGAATTAAATTCAAAATTATCTGCTTTGTATACAAAGCGCTCACCAATACCGCTCCCCTCTACCTATCCCCTATAATCAACAAGTATACTCCAACCCGCCCACTAAGATCCAACAATGACCTGCTCCTTGCATCTGTGACTATCACCTCCTCTCATGCTAGACTGCATGACTTCTGTCCTCTGGAACACTCTCCCTCGTGCTGTCAGGCTTTGCCCTAATCTTTCTTCCTTTAAATGCTCTCTGAGCATTATAATACAATATTTATTTAGTGCATTTGGGGATATGACACTTCATTCTCCCTCTATGATTTGTAGTTGGGATCTAGGATGGCATGCTCACAACTGATTAATATGGAACCATTTATCCATAAAAGTATAATTTTTAGGGATCCTAATTTTATAGGCAACTGGAGATATTTTGTCAGTAACGACAAAAGGACCCTTCCATGATGGAAAAAATGTCTTCTCCTTAACCTGATCTCTTCCAAAGTTATAAAGATAAACTTTATCATTTATTTCATATTCCTTTTTGGACGTTTTGAGATCATAATAGGTTTTAGTGACAGTTGCAGACTTTTCTAAATTCCTTTGAGCAAATGCAAAGGCATATTGCAGGTGCTTCCTTAGGTTTTCAACATATTGATGCGTATTGGCAGCATTTATCAAGTTCTGGTCTGATGTACAGTACAGTAGATGCTGAGGTACAACCATTCTTCTCCCAGTCATCAGTTCATAAGGTGACATTTTAGTAGCACTACTTGGAGTTGCTCTTAATGCCATTAGGGCTAGAGGTAATTTTATATCCCAGTCTTTACCTGTCTCACTCACAAACATTTTGAGGATTTTCACAATGGACTGGTTGTAACTCTCTACACCACCACTTGAGGCAGCTCTATATGCAATATGGAGCTTTCTTTTAACCCCAAGTATTTTCCACATTTTGGTCATCACTTCACTAGTGAAGTGGGTTTCCTGATCGGATTCAATTCTTTGGGGCAAGCTAAATCTGGAAAACACATGGTTGATGAGCAAAGCTGCGCATGTTTCAGCGCTATTGTTAGGTGCACTGATGCACTCTACCCATTTAGTGAACAGGCATGTCACGGTTAACATGTATTTGTTACCTCTTGATGACCTAGTTACTGGACCAATAAAATCAATTTGTATATCTGACCATGGCATTATCATCCCCATTTTCTGCAATGGCACTTTATGCGTTGGTGCAGTGGGTTGGAAATGTGGACAGATTAAACAACCTTGACAGTAGGTTTGAATATCTTTGAACATGTGTGGCCAAAAGGCGTAATCACGCAAGATTTCATAAGTTAATTTGGTGCCATGATGACCAGATTTGGGGGCATCATGGGCGTGTTGAAGCATTAGACCTCTGAACTTGGTAGGTACCACCCATTGCTAGATGCCAGTTTTCGAGGTTCTTATTAACAAACCATCCTGTAACTTGAATTGCGATCCAGACTTCATTAAGATTCTAAGATCTTCCTTGCCACTACAATCATCTTTTGAGATGGGGTTGCTTTCAGGATCTTCTGTGTGTTTATAGAAGATGCCTACAATGGGGTCTTCTTTTTGACTAGTGATCAGGTCCTCACTAGGAAAATCCTGACTCCATTGTACCAGGATAGGCTCACTCTGTTGTTTAGCCTGGTTTCTGGTAATGGCTTCTACCTGAATTGCACCCATTAAGTGGTCAATATTAAGGAGTTCTCCAGTTATGGCTCCTTGTTTGGCTAATGAATCCGCAAGATCATTGCCTTTCTTATCAGGACCTAGAACCCTGGAATGACCTTTGGTATTTTTCCAGTGTATGGTTAAATCAATGGACACCACTAGATCATCAATCTCGCAGAACAACTTGCCATGCTTGACTGGTTTGTTGTTACTTTTCTGTATGCCATTCCTTTTCCAAGTTGGCAGGTATTCCACGAAACAGTCACGCACATAATTTGAGTCATTAATGATCACAAATTCATGAACATTTTGTTCAATAGCCATTTCAATGGTTTTAAGAACAGCAGTTAGTTCTGCAACTTGACTGGATCTTGGTCCAATATTGAAACCTACAGAAATGTTTGGGAATCCATTGGCCCAAGTTATACCAATGCCAGTGACTAGTCTGCGCTCATTATCAATAGTTGCATGGTAAGAACAATCATCAACATATACCCAAGGTAATGTATGACACTGGTCCTTGTATATTTTATATGGGGGAAACAATTGTTCCTCCAGGAAATCATCTTCTAATAACTCTTCTCCATGATCTTAGCAGTATAGTCGTGGAGCTCAGCAAGCGCCTGTGTGACTGTATTCTTTTTATTCTGCTTATAGCGAATTTCCAAAGGCCAGCCTTGCAAGGAAAGAGTCCAAGCTGTTATGCGGCTGTTAGATAAATTTCCATCTCTTATTCTCTCACTTTGCAGATATAGCAAAGGCTGGTGGGCCATTTATACAATAATTTTCACACCCTGTATATAGCTGCGGAAATTTTGTAGAGCACATACAGTAGATAAGAGTGCTTTTTCGCAATCGCTAAATTTTATTTCTACTGGGGATAGAGTTTTGCTTACATAAGCAATGACTGCTTAAATTATCATGCTTTTAGTATAAAATAGCACTCATGCTTATATCTGTGTAACCTGTTTCTAAGAAGAAAGGTTTACCACCTTCAGGGTACACCAAGCAAGGTGCTTGAGTGAGTTTTCTCTTCAATTCTCTGATGGCTGTACCTTGAGCCTCACTCCAGTGCCATTTCACATCCTTCTTTAGAAGAATTAGTAGTGGTTTAGCTGATTCTGCATAATTATCATTGAATTTGCAAGAATAATTTGTCATACCCAGGAATGATCTAAATTCCTTTAAGTTAGTTGGGTTTTTAGAATTTATTATGGCTTCCACCTTTTTCTTCTGAGGATTTAACCCTTCAGAAGTAACTTCATGTCTAAAGAAGTTTACACGAGAGCGGCACCATTGAGCTTTTTGTAGGGATAATTTTACACCTGCCCTTTTAAATTGGCTGAGGAAGTGTTTACGTTCTGCAATGTGTTTTTCAAAGTCTGTGCTTTTGATTAAAACTTAATCAACATAAGATAAGGTCCCTCTTTCCAGTGCATCAGGCATAGCCTTATGCATGAATACTGTAAATTCATGTCCTAAATTGATGTATCCAAATGGGAGTCTCTGGAATGCATATTGGACCTTTTGGAACCAGAATGCCAGCTTATACTGGTCTTCGTCATGTACCTTTATGGTCCAATACCCCTGTGCACAATTAATGGCAGTGAATATTTTGGATCCCTGCATCTGCGCTAGGCAATGGTCAGTATTGCACTGGCCAGCCAGACATGTACACTCGTTTGTTTAGCTGTCTTAAGTCAGCACACAAACGCCATTGTCCATTGGGCTTGAGGACACATAGAATAGAAAGTGGGTGTAGTAAGGGCGCTAACAGCTAAAGATACCAAAAAATTATGTGAAAAAGTGGTTTGAAAATTGGTTTCTAAGTGAAAAATCTTCAGAGGCTTTATAGTGAAGGCATAAAATTATTTAATAGGTAATTACACATAAAAAAACATTATATGGAGACTTCCGGTGGGCGGGCGCAACGGATAGTAGCAGCACTGCAGAGCTCTGTGTATTTTGGGCTCCCAAAGCTGCCTAAACACCCATAGAATGCCCGGAAAAGCTACAATCCTTGGCAGAGAGTTGCGGACACTACTGCCCGGACCTAAAATAGCAAGGAGGCAAACGACCTACTCCCCCACTGGTAAGCCTCTTTGAAGTACCAACAGGCAAATGATCGCGGCTGCGATAGAGAGGCTTGGAACCCTGCAGAGGCATTGCGGAGCTGGGGACAAGTGCTGGGAGCCAGCTGGCCACAGAAACTTCGGCCACATTTCACCTGGACTGACCCGATATCTGCAGAGAGTTTAGCGGAGCTCCCATGGCGCCACAAGGTGACGATTGCCATCTTGGATAGCGGCTGAGCAGGAGAGTGGTAAGCCCAGATCCTCACAGATCCTAAGTGTAAAGCCCTATGAAAACAACTATTGGGTCATAACTGGAGAGACTGAAAATAGAGTGGCAGTTCACACAATAAGTTATCCTCAGCACACTGATACTCTATACTGAGAGCGGGGGGAGACATAATGGTTTATTAACGGTTCTCTACTCTCAGAGAGACTGTCTGAGTGACTTTAAGAAACACATAACTGGGGGAACTAGGAGGAGACAGAATCTCTTTGCACTGGGGCAATAAATAAAGACTAATATCTGATACACGGTACATTTTGCTGTGCAAGCCAAGAAGGGGCAGAGGGACAGGTTCAAGTAAATACGTTTTTCTTTTTATATATAGTGGGGCTCCCTTGCTGGGGCCTGCACTAATGGCAATGGAGTAGAACACCTTCAGACCTCCTCCCTAGGTACCCCCCCTGAAACATCGTCTTCAGTCCTAGTAATGGGGATGTGGATTGGGATTGATTGAACCGGAGGAACAGTCCTAACAATGTGGGAATGAAGAGTGCTCCTGTGTTCTTGTTAATGTAACTTTTTCAGATCACAGCCCATCTGGATAATTGTAGATGTCTATGTAGAGAGACCACCTGTTGCCTAGGCTAAAATTCATTCTCTTGCTTCTCTTACATCTGTGCTAGGTGTGAGACAGCCCATTTCTCTGCATGCAAAAATATTATATGCCTTATAGCAAAAAAACTGACAAAATGGCCAGCAAGCAACGTCAGCAAGAAAAGAGACTCAATAACCAAGCAGAGGTGCACTCCCCACCATCAACATCCTCTGAAGCAGCGGATCCACTGCAACAGGATACACACCCTATAGTATCCCAGCTCTCAGCCCTTTTTCTTCCAAAAATAGAGCAGTTACAAACAGGGTTGGATACCTTATCAGCAGACCTAAAAATCTTTTCCACAAGGCTCACCACAGTTGAGCAAAAGGTGGCGGACACAGAGAGTCAGCAGAGAGAGGTTTCATTAAACGTCACCCAACTACAACGACAAAATAAAGCCCTTCGAGAAAAACTGGATGACCTAGAGAATAGGTCCAGGTGAAATAATGTTCGAGTAGTGGGCCTCCCTGAATCAGTTCCTGGCTCCGCCCTTATTGAGTTTGCAGAACGAGAACTCCCAAAGTTGCTGGGTCTTGCACATGGCAACATACCCTGCGTAGCTGAAAGGGCACATAGGGTGGGCTTAAGCCGGCAAAAGGACAATCAAAAGTCTCCTCCCAGACAAATTATGATTAAGTACCTTAGACAAGTCTCTAATCCTGAAAGCCTACAAGCAAACCCCTGAATTGAGCTATGAGGGCTGCAAGTTACATCTTTTCCAGGATTATTCAGCGGAAGTAGCTAAAAAGAGGAGGGAATTCTCACCCTATTGTAAAGAGCTCCTAGACAAAGGAGAATCCATTGCCCTTCTGTATCCGGCCAAGCTTAAAATCCAGACTGTGCACGGACCAAAGTTTTTCGAAGATACTAGCCAGCTAAGGGCCTACATAAGGTCTTTAGATTCCAGCAAAGACAACCGGATGGAAGAGGACGGGAGTGAAGAAGAGGAGGGCTGACATAACTCTTTATCAGACCGTACAGATCCCGAAATAAGTGATCAGTGAGCCCTCCACACTGGAGGACAACGATACTCAAGGACTGAAGACTCTATTGCCTTTAGGCAGAACTTTCAAGCCATGTATGGCACCAGTTATATATCCTTTTTGAAAAGGGGGGGGGGGGAGGGGGGTTAATTAACTAATTGATTACATAAGTAAATAACCGTGTTATTGTTAGTTGGTCATCTGTTCACATTGTTTTAATTGTTGTACTTTATTGAATTGGACTTCTCCTTGAAGTTCGATAGTATTATTCCTGCTCCTTTTTGTGCCTCCTTGTTCAATATTACAGCCCCTTCTGCCGAGTGACTAAAGGTGAGATATCAGATAGTAAAGTCTTTCTAGGTAGTGTTCGGGGTTTCAGGCTGTGAGTAGTAGTTCTGTAGCTAGACCAAGCACACACCAAACACTGGTCAGGTCCTAGAAGTTGTAGCATAGTCATGGGAATCTGTATCCTGTCCTGGAACGTGGGAGGGGTAACATCCCCCATAAAGCGGAAAGCCATCTTAAAATATCTCAAAACCAAGAAAGCTGACATTGCTATATTAGAGGAAACCCACCTAAAACCCAGTGAACATGAAAAATTCAAACAACAGTGGGTGAGAGAGGTTGTATATACCCATTATGCAAGTAGTAGAGCCAGGGGAGTTGCCTTCCTATTCAGAAATAATCTCAATTACAAGATCACTCAAACAATATTAGACCCTCTAGGGAGATTTGTCCTCCTCAAAATTGTACTGGAGGACGTGCCCTTAATTTTAGGGGGAGTCTATGGGCCTCACACACACAAAAAAGACTTCTGGAGTGCAATGAGAGTGCGCATGTTAAAAATAGCAGATGCCCCTATCATATTGGGAGGAGATTATAATATAACACCACAAACACCAGCTGACAGGTTTAGGAATCCTGATCTCCCAGTGTCAGGGCCTAGTAGACAATATAACGCCAAACGAGACACCATAACATTAAATAAGTTTAAAAGTGCTCTCCAGCTCACAGACATTTGGAGGGAGAGAAATCCGGAAGTTAAAAGCTATACATGCACTACACCCACGAAGGATACGTTATCACGCATTGACTTTTTCTTCACATCCCCCATTCTGAACGCGAAAATTATAGGAACCGAGATAGACAACCCGACCATTTCAGATCATGATCCAATTTCTCTTAAACTCCAACTTGGCTCAGCCAGAAATGGTGGGGGGAGATGGACATTTCCTAGATATCTAGTACACGATGCCAACCTTAGGAACTATTTGGTAGGTGAATGGCTAGCGTATGATAGTTTAAATGGTAGTCATAGAGAGAACATGCCACTCTTCTGGGAGGTGGGCAAGGCAGTTCTTAGGGGAGTAGTGACCTCCTATGTGATAGCTGCCAGAAAACAGAAAAAACTTAGAAAGGACCTGCTATTGAAACAATTAATCAATGCGAGAAATCGCTATTTGCGAAACCCAACAGAAACAACTAGACTAACATACAGAGACACTAAATCAATAAGAGACTCATTTCTCCTACAGGGGGCAGCTAGGGATATGACAAGGGCACACGCCAGGTTCTACAGGCACGGAAATAGAACGGGTAGGCTACTTGCCAGACTGACAAAACAAACCAGACGACCCACTCATATAGCAGCCATTAAGGAAAAGGACTTAGTCCTCTCAAACACAATGGACATTCAACAAGCCTTTACTCGGTACTACTCGGCCCTATATAAATCACAGGGGGTAGATGTTTCTCACAGGGACTTATTCTGGGAGACAATTGCGCTTCCACAAATAACTGAGAGTCAAAAGTGCTCCCTAAATGCCTGAATAGCAGTAGAGGACGTGGATAAAGCTATAGGAAAGTTATCTTTAGAGAAGGCCCCGGGGCCTGACGGACTCCCAGGTGAGTTTTACAAAATTCTACAGCCTGAAGTGGCTGGGGTTTTGTTGGATCTCTTCAACGTCATCCTAGATGGGGGAGGGACGGGCACTGGCAGATTCACAGAGGCTAATATCAGTTTAATCCTTAAACCCGATAAGGATCCGCTTAATCCAGCTTCATACAGGCCAATATCCCTTATGAACTCGGATTACAAAATCTTAACGAAAATCATGGCGGATAGACTGGCCCTTATAATGCCAGACCTTATCCGAGGTGATCAGACGGGCTTCATTAAGGGGAGATCCGCAGTTAAAAATGTAAGGACTTTTCAGCTTCTACTCTCACACTATTGGAATATCAAATCGCAAAGTTGGGTAGGAAGGGCAGAGGAGGCATGTGTGCTACTTGTGGACGCAGAAAAAGCCTTCGATAGGGTCCTTTGGGGACACCTATTCTATACCCTCAATCAGTTTGGAATCGAGGGCTCATTCATTGAGGCCCTACAAACTCTTTACTCGAACCCCAGAGCCACGGTGATAGTGAATGGAACCCAGTCACCTCCATTCTCCTTGGAAAGGGGTACAAGGCAGGGGTGCCCTCTTTCTCCCCTGCTTTTTGACCTTGCCCTGGAACCCCTAGCAGCAAAAATCAGAGCTCAGACGAGGGGACTTAGGGTTGGATCTTCCACCCTACATCTCTCACTCTTCGCTGACGATATGATCTTATATGTACAAAACCCCACTCTAAATGTCCCCATCCTAATGGAGATCATAGATAACTTTGGCCAAGTATCTGGGTACAAGATGAATACTGATAAGACGCAGATAGTGTGGTTAACTGGTACCGATGACACCCCAGAACTCCAATATAATTTCAAACAAGCAGGGAAGTTTTTTAGATATTTGGGGATTGAGTTATCTTTGAATCCCTCAGATTGGTATGGAGCTAATTATGCGCCGCTGAAACGAGAGGCTGCAGACTTGGTGACACATTGGGCTAAACTGCCACTCTCAGTATCGGGAAGAATAGGACTTGTCAAAATGATCCTCTTTCCCAAAATCCTTTACAAGATGCAGATGCTTCCACTGCTCATTAGTAAGGAGGACCTGAAATTTTGGAACTCCCTGTTCCTATCGTTTATCTGGGCAAACAAAAAGCACAGAATTCGATCTGACCGAAGGCGCAGCGCAACTGACTTTGGGGGTATGGCTGTTCCAGACTTGGAACTATATAGCTGGTCAGCCCAAGTTAAATACATTTTTGATTGGCTGACAGGGGTACACCACTTTATTGTGCCTGACTTAGAAAGACAGCTTATACACCCGTGGTCCTTGGCCACATTACCACACCTACTACCCACAAAACAGGACAAGCACCTGATGCAACACGCCCTAATTCAATACCCTCTCCTCGCTTGGAGGAAAATGTGTAATAGACACCAGTTTAACTATGAGGTAACTAGATACACGCCACTACAGGGGAACCCAAGTTTCATCCCAGGGATGACAACACACACATTTAGAGACTGGGAAACTAGAGGTTTGAACACAGTGTCTAAGTTATTAGAGGGGGACGGGAAGACAATATGCACATTTGCTTCCATTCAAGAGACATACATGGTGCCCAGATCCCATCATTTTTCTTTTTTACAAGCCAAACACTACATAGTGGAATTGCTTGGGTCTGGATCCCTCCCACAGAATGACAACACTGTTTATCAGTTGGCTAACCTATTTTCCCAAGGGCATACCTCAATTTCTCCGACTTATAAAGCCTTGTTGGCATCTACTAACAAGAACACTAGGAAACATATTAGTGACAAGTGGTCAGAGTTGCTGCACATTGACATTTCTGAACTGCAGGTTACACGTAGTATTCATAGGGTACAGCGTGCTACGCTGTCTATGGATATTAGGGAATCCCACAACAAGCTCCTAGAAACAGCATACATCACCCCAAAACTGTATAAAATCTGGGACACTGAGACATCAGGGAACTGCCCACGCTGCAAGCAAAATAGCGCAGATCTTCTGCACATGATCTGGAGTTGCCCTAAGCTTGCCAGATACTGGGGTATGACCCATTTCTGGTTGAGATCTATTGGAATTTCGTTGGAGAGATTCACCACACAGACACTTATTTTCCTAGAATGTCAAAATACTAATAAGGCGAATACATTATTTGTACACAATGTAATCCTACAGGCAAGGAAGGTTGTCCTTAAGAACTGGTTGTCGCGGGAGGCCCCAACTCTAAAGCAGTTAAAAAGTGAAATTCATCAACAATTAATTTATGAATAGGCAGATACGTTGGGGGACACCCAGAAACGCACAAAACGCTTCATGAGCAAATGGGAGGTTTACTTACACACACTAGATCAGGCACAATTAGTACAAATATTATATCCCATTCGCAACACAAGCTACATCTTAGAAGCCCAACTGCGAAGCGAATGGCAGCTTGATTTCGAGAACTACACTACAGGCTTGAGGAGGGGATCCTAGGTGAAGGGAATGGCAGTAGGGAGACACTCTGAGGTAGGGAGAGCTGAGTCAGGTAGGAGGATGAATGGTTGGAAGGAAAAGGAATGTTAATAGAAAAAAGGGGTCGCGCACTGGGAAGGCTCAATGATAATTATGTTTTTTTTTTTGTTGTTTTCTCTTTTTGCTAAAAATTTTTGGTTGAATCTTTATGTACATTGAGATCTCATGGGTAACCATGTGAACAACAGACACTGTTTGTATCTACTCATGAAGATGTGAGCTACCGTGTGATCTTCAGATACAAAATGAACATTTACAGAAAAGGAAGCCACATACAAATAGGACTCAATGATTTCTCATGTCTTTTTCCTTGGATTTGTTCTTGTTTATCAATCTACTATGTTCTCTGTTTTTTATGCGCATTGTTGTTGATTGAGTGACTATGTGAACAACTTACAATGTCTGTATTGACTCATTGAGAAGCGAGTCAGTGTGTGACTTTTCATAAATAAAGTTTTCAAAAAAAAAACCATTATATGGATAGGCATAAAATATATAATACAACATTTAATACAACATTTAATAGAGTCATCTCTAACATAAACCACTATAATCAATTATTCAGAATATACTTATTAGATTGTTTTGGAGCAGACAGAAAATAGAGATACTTTGTATCTTATCAGAAGCTAAATCTGTTTTCAGTTGTTGGATACAATAGTATACATAAACTATTTTCTGTGTTCTCTATACATTAGGTTATATTCCTTACGAGGAAACCTATAGAAATCTCTTGACAAAACGGTTTTCCTATTATGTCACTATTTGCATAAAAATTAAAAACTGTTATAAAATGTTCATAATTGAGCTCATTTTTAAGAAAAAAGAGAGTCCGTTTCGGCTGACAATAAGATATGAGATATTAAATATTGGCAAGTTCTTAGTAGTGAGGTGGTGCAATATTGGCTAACAGCGAAATTCCTGTTAAAGGATCGTACCTTTAAACTTGTTTATCTACGACTGCAGGGTATCCAATGCGTCCTGCGTCTACAATCACCAGTGTATCACAGTTGGCAGTTTCTGTCAAGTATCGTACCTTAAAGCTTGTTTTATCCAAGACAGCAGGGTATCCAATACGTCCTGCAGTGTATCGCAGTTGGCATATTCCTCGTGTTCTCTGCGTCTTACGTCACACCCGGTACTTTGGGGGCTCGAATCGTGCCTGCCAATCAGCGCTTTAGAAACTCGTCTTGATTTTTGCTTATAGGTTTCTTGTCTCACAAATCTTATATTTGTATAAATGTCACAGATATTAGTGGATGTAATTTAGGAAAGAGTATCCTTGTAATGTGAATTTTACCTGCCCTTAGTGCTGATGCACGCAGGTTTTTCAACCGCTAAGAAAATTACAGTTGGTGTATAAGCAACCCGGGTTGTTGGAAGATGATAATAGAGAGCATTAGTTTTCAAAGGTGCACAGACCCACAATTCAACGCGTTTCGCTCTCTCCTAGAGCTTTATCAAGAATGATTTTAGACCATGAATCACCTTTCCTTTATAGATCCAGCTCTTTCCTTATTGGTTAGTCCATAAACCTTAAAGTTAAGGTGGTATTTTAGGATTGCAGACCGGCTTCACTACTATCATATCCATAGTTTTTCTTTATTTAGGTTCTTTGATAATAAACAATCTTGCTCCTATTCCATCAGTTGTTTAATAGTTTTAAAATACTTTAAGTTTATAGAACAAACTTTTTCTCGTGACATAAATTTTTTTTATAAAAATTCTCTTAAAAAAATTTTCTTAAATTTTTAAAACAAAAAACAAAAACCATGAATGTGAAAAAAGTGCAATTGTGCATAAGTGTATATGATACAAAATAATGTGTTAGATTAAATTAGTGTCTAAAAAGATTATATCTAACATTTTATATTTATTCATGAGGCTATTCTTTACAGGGTCCCTAGTATAAAATTCACATTTAATAGTTATTACAATGTTTCAATCTAGAAGATTTTTTCTTACATTTTGTTTTAAAAAACAAAAACCATGAATGTGAAAAAAAGTGCAATTGTGCATAAGTGTATATGATACAAAATAGTGGTTACAATGTTTCAATCTAGAAGAAATGGTGATATGTCTAGCTCTGAATTTAGGCCTTTTGGGAACAGGGTGTCATATTTAAAAATATATTCTGCTTCCTTAAGCAATAGCTTTTTCTGTATGTCCCCCCCTCTCCAATGCTTTTTCACTTTATTTATCCCCAAATAACACATATGTTTTGTGTTGCCTTTATGTATAGTTTTAAAATGTTTATAGAGATGTATATCATCAATTCCATTTTCTATATTACGGAGGTGCTCCCTAATTCTATCTCTTACGGCCCTCTTGGTTTCCCCAAAGTAAAACAAATTGCAGGGTACATTTTAGGATGTAAATAATACCTTTATGGGTACATCTTATTAGTTCTTTTATTTGTATGGTATCTTCTATACTGCCTATCTGTATGTTATTTAATTTATTGCTATGTCCGCATGCTTTACAGGAATAGCATGGGTAAAAACCAGCCAATCTATGCCCATGAAGGTCCTTTTGTACCAATATTTTTGTGTTTTCTTGCTTCATCATTTCACTTGGTGCAAGGATTGATTTCAGGTTGGTTGCTTTTTTAAATACAAAACTAGGGTTGTCTGGTATCTTATCTCCCAAAACATTATCCTCTTTTATTAGGTGCCAGTGTTTTTTTACAATTTTTTTGATCATATTGTGATCTATATGGTAATCTGTCACAAATGGGATTTTTATTAAATCACTTTCAATATTTGTCTTCTCTTTGTACACTAATAATGATTCCCTATTTGTGTTTTTTGCTCTTTCTGATGCCTTATTTGTGGGTACCACACTATAACCTCTAGAGTTAAATCTTTCTATTAGAGTTCCTGCCTGTTCAAAATCTGTCATCCTTGAACAATTTTTTCGTATCCGGAGACACTGTCCTATGGGGATGTTATTTTCCCAGGTGTCTAGGTGGCAACTTTTAGCATGAAGATAAATTGTTGCAATCCACCTTTTTAAAGTGTGTTTTGGTTTCTATTTTATTATCAAGGGTCATAATTTCTAAATCCAGGAAAACAATTGACTTTCTGCTTAAGTTATATGTGAAATTTAACCCATAGTTATTTTTATTCATTTCTTCAAACATTTTAATGAGATCATGTTCTGGATGTTTACATGTTAGTAGGAGGTCATCTATGTACCTTTTAAAGAGTACAAGGTTTGCACCATAGCTACCTGAGCCAAAAAATTCCTCTTCCCAAAAACCCATGAAGAGGTTGGCGTAGCTAGGTGCAAACCTTGTACCCATCGCTGTTCCTTCTATTTGGAGGTAGAACTTCTCATTAAAAGAAAAGTAGTTGTTTTCTAAGATAAATTTGATACTCTTTAAAATGAAGTTCCTGTGTACTTCTGGCATATCTTTGTCTTGTTTCAGGTAATATTTGACTGCCTCTAGGCCTTGTGTGTGATCTATCACTTTATAAAGTGATGTCACATCACAAGTTGCTAAATACATATCTTCTTCCCATTGAAGAGTATTTAATATATTGAGTACCTGGGTAGAGTCTCTTAGATAGGAATTCAGATTTGTAACATGTTTTTGTAGATATCCATCCACATATCTTGAGAGATTGGATGATATTGAATCAATCCCTGATATGATGGGCCTACCTGGGGGGTTCGTGAGACATTTATGTATTTTTGGTACAAAGTAAAAGATTGGTATTCTAGGATTCTTTGGAGTTAGATATTGGAATTCTCTCTCATTCAATACACCCGATCTTTTACCTTCTACCAACAATTATAATATTTGAGAATATTTAGTAGTGGGGTTAAAGTCCAGTTTTTTATATGTCTTTATATTATCCAAAAGTCTGTGGGCTTCAGTTAAATAGTTTTTTGTGTCCATCACGACTATGCCACCGCCCTTATCTTCAGATTTTATGGTTAACTCTTTATTATTTTTTAAATTGTTAATTAAGGTATTTTCTTTAATTCTCATATTAAACTTTTTTGGACATGGAGGGTTACATCTTTTAACATATTTGAGTACTAATTTCTCAAAAGTATCTAGGTAATTCCCTTTTGATTGTATGGGGTTAAATTTGGATTTAGGTTTCAAATCTGAGTGTTTGATTTTAGTAGATAGTTGTGTGTTTAAGAGAAGACAAATATTGAAAGTGATTTAATAAAAATCCCATTTGTGACAGATTACCATATAGATAACAATATGATCAAAAAAATTGTAAAAAAAAACACTGGCACCTCATAAAAGAGGATAATATTTTGGGAGATAAGATACCAGACAACCCTAGTTTTGTATTTAAAAAATCAACCAACCTGAAATCAATCCTTGCACCAAGTGAAATGATGAAGCAAGAAAACACAAAAATATTGGTACAAAAGGACCTTCATGGGCATAGATTGGCTGGTTTTTACCCATGCTATTGCTGTAAAGCATGCGGACATAGCAATAAATTAAATAACATACAGATAGGCAGTATAGAAGATACCATACAAATAAAAGAACTAATAAGATGTACCCATAAAGGTATTATTTACATCCTAAAATGTACCCTGCAATTTGTTTTACTTTGGGGAAACCAAGAGGGCCGTAAGAGATAGAATTAGGGAGCACCTCCGTAATATAGAAAATGGAATTGATGATATACATCTCTATAAACATTTTAAAACTATACATAAAGGCAACACAAAACATATGTCTTATTGGGGGGATATATAAAGTGAAAAAGCATTGGAGAGGGGGGAACATACAGAAAAAGCTATTGCTTAAGGAAGCAGAATATATTTTTAAATATGACACCTTATTCCCAAAAGGCCTAAATTCAGAGCTAGACATATCACCATTTCTTCAAGATTGAAACATTGTAACCACTATTTTGTATCATATACACTTATGCACAATTGCACTTTTTTTCACATTCATGGTTTTTGTTTTTTAAAACAAAATGTAAGAAAAAAATTTTAAGAGAATTTTTAAAACATTTTTTATGTCACGAGAAAAAGTTTGTTCTATAAACTTAAACGGCTAGATTTAGAGTTTGGCGTTAGCCGTCAAAACCAGCGTTAGGGGCTCCTAACGCTGGTTTTGGGCTACCGCTGGTATTTAGAGTCGTGTAGGTAAAGGTCTAACGCTCACTTTGCAGCCGCGACTTTTCCATACCGCAGATCCCCCTATGCCATTTGCGTATCCTATCTTTTCAATGGGATCTTTCTAACGCCGGTATTTAGAGTCTTGGCTGAAGTGAGTGTTAGAAATCTAACAACAAGACTTCAGCCGCAGCAAAAAGTCAGGAGTTAAGAGCTTTATGGGCTAACGCCGGTTCATAAAGCTCATAACTACTGTGCTCTAAAGTACACTAACACCCATAAACTACCTATGTACCCCTAAAATGAGGCCCCCCCACATCGCCGCCACTCTATTAAAGTTTTTTAACCCCTAATCTGCCGACCGCACACCGCCGCCACCTACGTTATACTTATGTACCCCTAATCTGCTGCCCCTAACACCGCCGACCCCTATATTATATTTATTAACCCCTAATCTGCCGCCCCCAACGTCGCCGCCACCTACCTACACTTATTAACCCCTAATCTGCCGACCGGACCTCACCACTACTATAATAAAGTTATTAACCCCTAATCCGCCTCACTCCCGACTCAATAACCCTATAATAAATAGTATTTACCCCTAATCTGCCGACCGGACCCCACCGCTACTCTAATAAATGTATTAACCCCTAAAGCTAAGTCTAACCCTGACACTAACACCCCCCTAAGTTAAATATAATTTTTTATCTAACAAAATAAATTAACTCTTATTAAATAAAGTATTCCTATTTAAAGCTAAATACTTACCTGTAAAATAAACCCTAATATAGCTACAATATAACGAATAATTATATTGTAGCTATTTTAGGATGTATATTTATTTTACAGGTAACTTTGTATTTATTTTAAGAAGGTACAATAGCTATTAGATAGTTAATAACTATTTAATAGCTACCTAGTTAAAATAATTACAAAATTACCTGTAAAATAAATCCTAACCTAAGTTACAATTAAACCTAACACTACACTATCAATAAATTAATTAAATAAAATACCTACAAGTATCTACAATTAAACCTAACACTACACTATCAATAAATTAATTACATAAAATACCTACAAATAAATACAATTAAATAAACTAACTAAAGTACAAAAAATAAAAAAGAACTAAGTTACAAAAAATAAAAAAATAATTTACAAACATTAGAAAAAGATTACAACAATTTTAAGCTAATTACACCTACTCTAAGCCACCTAATAAAATAACAAAGCCCCCCAAAATAAAAAAATTCCCTACCCTATTCTAAAATAAAAATAGAAAAGCTCTTTTACCTTACCAGCCCTTAAAAGGGCCTTTTGCGGAGCATGCCCCAAAGAATTCTGCTCTTTTGCCTGAAAAACATACAATACCCCCACCCCCAACATTACAACCCACCACCCACATACCCCTAATCTAACCCAAACCCCCCTTAAATAAACCTAACACTAAGCCCCTGAAGATCTCCCTACCTTATCTTCACCACGCCGGGTATCACCGATTGGTCCAGAAGAGCCACCGAAGTCTTCATCCAAGCCCAAGCAGGGGCTGAAGAGATCCATCATCGGGCAGAAGTCTTCATCCTATCCGGGCAGAAGAGGACATCCGGACCGGTAGACATCTTCATCCAAGCCGCATCTTCTATCTTCATCCATCCATCCGGAGTGGAGCGGAGCCATCTTCTTCCAGCTGACGCGGATCCATCCTCTTCTACCGACGCCTACTCGCCGAATGACGATTCCTTTAAATGACGTCATCCAAGATGGCGTCCCTCGAATTCCGATTGGCTGATTTGATTCTATCAGCCAATCGGAATTAAGGTAGGAAAATTCTGATTGGCTGATTGAATCAGCCAATCAGATTCAAGTTCAATCCGATTGGCTGATCCAATCAGCCAATCAGATTGAGCTCGCATTCTATCGACTGATCGGAACAGCCAATAGAATGCAAGCTCAATCTGATTGGCTGATTCCATCAGCCAATCAGAGTTTTCCTACCTTAATTCCGTTTGGCTGATAGAATCCTATCAGCCAATCGGAATTCGAGGGACGCCATCTTGGATGACGTCATTTAAAGGAACCGTCATTCGGCGAGTAGGCGTCGGTAGAAGAGGATGGATCCGTGTCGGCTGGAAGAAGATGGCTCTGCACCGCTCCGGATGGATGAAGATAGAAGATGCGGCTTGGATGAAGATGTCTACTGGTCTGGATGTCCTCTTCTGCCCGGATAGGATGAAGACTTCTGCCCGATGATGGACCTCTTCAGCCCGATGATGGACCTCTTCAGCCCGAAGATGGATCTCTTCAGCCCCCGCTTGGGCTTGGATGAAGACTTCGGAGGCTCTTCTGGACCGATCAGTGATACCCGGCGTGGTGAAGATAAGGTAGGGAGATCTTCAGGGGCTTAGTGTTAGGTTTATTTAAGGGGGGTTTTTTATTTTTTGTAACTTAGTTCTTTTTTATTTTTTGTACTTTAGTTAGTGTATTTATTTGTATTTATTTATAGGTATTTGTATTTAATTTATGTATTGATAGTGTAGTGTTAGGTTTAATTGTAACTTAGGTTAGGATTTATTTTACAGGTAATTTTGTAATTATTTTAACTAGGTAGATATTAAATAGTTATTAACTATTTAATAGCTATTGTACCTGGCTAAAATAAATACAAAGTTACCTGTAAAATAAATATTAATACTAAAATAGCTACAATATAATTATAATTTATATTGTAGCTATATTAGGATTTATTTTACAGGTAAGTATTTAGCTTTAAATAGGAATAATTTATTTAATAAGAGTTAATTTATATTGGCCTAGATTTGGAGTTTGGCGGTAGATGGGTTGTTAACGCTACGCGGGCTTTTTTCTGGCCGCACCATAAAATTAACTCTGGTATCGAGAGTCCAAAAAAATGCTGCGTTAGGCTCCAAAAAAGGAGCGTAGAGCATTTTTACCGCAAATGCAACTCTCGATACCAGAGTTGCTTACGGACGCGGCCAGCCTCAAAAACGTGCTCGTGCACGATTCCCCCATAGAAAACAATGGGGCTGTTTGAGCTGAAAAAAAACCTAACACCTGCAAAAAAGCAGCGTTCAGCTCCTAACGCAGCCCCATTGTTTCCTATGGGGAAACACTTCCTACGTCTGCACCTAACACTCTAACATGTACCCCGAGTCTAAACACCCCTAACCTTACACTTATTAACCCCTAATCTGCCGCCCCCGCTATCGCTGACCCCTGCATTATATTATTAACCCCTAATCTTCCGCTCCGTAAACCGCCGCAACTTACATTATCCCTATGTACCCCTAATCTGCTGCCCCTAACACCGCCGACCCCTATATTATATTTATTAACCCCTAATCTGCCCCCCTCAACGTCGCCGACACCTGCCTACACTTATTAACCCCTAATCTGCCGAGCGGACCGCACCGCTACTATAATAAAGTTATTAACCCCTAATCCGCCTCACTAACCCTATCATAAATAGTATTAACCCCTAATCTGCCCTCCCTAACATCGCCGACACCTAACTTCAATTATTAACCCCTAATCTGACGACCGGAGCTCACAGCTACTATAATAAATGGATTAACCCCTAAAGCTAAGTCTAACCCTAACACTAACACCCCCCTAACTTAAATATAATTTACATCTAACGAAATTAATTAACTCTTATTAAATAAATTATTCCTATTTAAAGCTAAATACTTACCTGTAAAATACATCCTAATATAGCTACAATATAAATTATAATTACATTGTAGCTATTTTAGGATTAATATTTATTTTACAGGCAACTTTGTAATTATTTTAACCAGGTACAATAGCTATTAAATAGTTAAGAACTATTTAATAGTTACCTAGTTAAAATAATAACAAAATTACCTGTAAAATAAATCCTAACCTAAGTTATAATTAAACCTAACACTACCCTATCAATAAATTAATTAAATAAAATACCTACAATTACCTACAATAAAACCTAACACTACACTATCAATAAATAAATAAATTAAATACAATTCCTACAAATAACTACAATTACATAAACTAACTAAAGTACAAAAAATAAAAAAGAACTAAGTTACAAAAAATAAAAAAATATTTACAAACATAAGAAAAATATTACAACAATTTTAAACTAATTACACCTACTCTAAGCCCCCTAATAAAATAACAAAGACCCCAAAATAAAAAAATGCCCTACCCTATTCTAAATTAATAGAGTTAAAAGCTCTTTTACCTTACCAGCCCTGAACAGGGCCCTTTGCGGGGCATGCCCCAAGAAAATCAGCTCTTTTGCCTGTAAAAAAAAACATACAATACCCCCCCCCCAACATTACAACCCACCACCCACATACCCCTAATCTAACCCAAACCCCCCTTAAATAAACCTAACACTAAGCCCCTGAAGATCTTCCTACCTTGTCTTCACCTCAACAGGTATCACCGATCCGTCCTGGCATCCGGTGCTGAAGAGGTCCAGAAGAGGCTCCAAAGTCTTCCTCCTATCCGGCAAGAAGAGGACATCCGGACCGGCAAACATCTTCATCCAAGCGGCATCTTCGATCTTCTTCCATCCGGTGCGGAGCGGGTCCATGTTGAAGCAGCCGACGCGGATCCATCCTCTTCTTTCTGCGTCTCCCGACGAATGACGGTTCCTTTAAGGGACGTCATCCAAGATGGCGTCCCTCGAATTCTGATTGGCTGATAGGATTCTATCAGCCAATCGGAATTAAGGTAGGAATATTCTGATTGGCTGATGGAATCAGCCAATCAGAATCAAGTTCAAGAATCCTATCATCCAATCGGAATTCGAGGGACGCCATCTTGGATGACGTCCCTTAAAGGAACCGTCATTCGTCTGGAGACGCAGAAAGAAGAGGATGGATCCGCGTCGGCTGCTTCAACATGGACCCGCTCCGCACCGGATGGAAGAAGATCGAAGATGCCGCTTGGATGAAGATGTTTGCCGGTCCGGATGTCCTCTTCTTGCCGGATAGGAGGAAGACTTTGGAGCCTCTTCTGGACCTCTTCTTCTTCGTAGGTGGCGGTCGGCAGATTAGGGGTTAAAAAAATTTAATCGAGTTGCGGCGATGTGGGGGGACCTCAGTTTAGGGGTACATAGGTAGTTTATGGGTGTTAGTGTACTTTAGAGCACAGTAGTTAAGAGCTTTATGAACCGGCGTTAGCCCAGAAAGCTCTTAACTCCTGCTTTTTTTCTGCGGCTGGAGTTTTGTCGTTAGAGCTCTAACGCTCACTTCAGAAACGACTCTAAATACCGGCGTTAGGAAGATCCCATTGAAAAGATAGGATACGCAATTGACGTAAGGGGATCTGCGGTATGGAAAAGTCGCGGCTAAAAAGTGAGCGTTAGACCCTTTTTTCAGTGACTCCAAATACCGGCGGTAGCCTAAAACCAGCGTTAGGAGCCTCTAACGCTGGTTTTCACGGCTACCGCCAAACTCTAAATCTAGGCCTTAGTTAGATAAAAATTATATTTAACTTAGGGGGGTGTTAGTGTTAGGGTTAGACTTAGCTTTAGGGGTTAATACATTACAGTAGCGGTGAGGTCCGGTCGGCAGATTAGGGGTTAATAAGTGTAGGTAGGTGGGGGCAACAGATTAGGGGTTAATAAATATAATATAGGGTCGGCGGTGATAGGGACAGCAGATTAGGGGTACATAGGGATAACGTAGGTGGCGGCGGTATATGGAGCGGCAGATTAGGGGTTAAAAAACATAATTTATGCTTACCTGATAAATTTATTTCTCTTGTAGTGTATCCAGTCCACGGATCATCCATTTCTTATGGGATATTAACTCCTCCCCAACAGGAAGTGCAAGAGGATTCACCCAGCAGAGCTGCTACATAGCTCCTCCCCTAACTGCCATTACCAGTCATTCGACCGAAAACATGCAGAGAAAGGAAAACCATAGGGTGCAGTGGTGACTGTAGTTTAATGGAAAAATTACCTGCCTTAAAGTGACAGGGCGGGCCGTGGACTGGATACACTACAAGAGAAATAAATTTATCAGGTAAGCATAAATTATGTTTTCTCTTGTTAAGTGTATCCAGTCCACGGATCATCCATTACTTATGGGATACCAATACCAAAGCTAAAGTACACGGATGACGGGAGGGACAGGCAGGCTCTTTATACGGAAGGAACCACTGCCTGAAGAACCTTTCTCCCAAAAACAGCCTCCGAAGAAGCAAAAGTGTCAAATTTGTAAAATTTGGAAAAAGTATGAAGAGAAGACCAAGTTGCAGCCTTGCAAATCTGTTCAACAGAAGCCTCATTCTTAAAGGCCCAAGTGGAAGCCACAGCTCTAGTAGAATGTGCTGTAATTCTTTCAGGAGGCTGCTGTCCAGCAGTCTCATAGGCTAACCGTATTATGCTACGAAGCCAAAAGGAGAGAGAGGTAGCCGAAGCTTTTTGACCTCTCCTCTGACCAGAATAAATGACAAACAGGGAAGACGTTTGTCGAAAATCCTTAGTTGCCTGTAGATAAAATTTCAGGGCACGGACTACATCTAGATTGTGTAGCAGACGTTCCTTTTTCGAAGAAGGATTAGGACACAAAGATGGAACCACAATCTCTTGATTGATATTCCTGTTAGTGACCACCTTAGGTAGGAACCCAGGTTTAGTACGCAGAACTACCTTGTCTGAATGAAAAATCAGATAAGGAGAATCACAATGTAATAACTCAGAGACTCTTCGAGCCGAGGAAATCGCCATTAAAAACAGAACTTTCCAAGATAACAACTTGATATCAATGGAATGAAGGGGTTCAAACGGAACCCCCTGTAAAACATTAAGAACTAAGTTCAAACTCCATGGTGGAGCAACAGTTTTAAACACAGGCTTGATCCTAGCTAAAGCCTGACAAAAAGCTTGAACGTCCGGAACTTCTGACAGACGTTTGTGTAAAAGAATGGACAGAGCTGAAATCTGTCCCTTTAAGGAACTAGCGGATAAACCCTTTTCTAAACCTTCTTGTAGAAAAGACAATATCCTCGGAATCCTAACCTTACTCCATGAGTATCTCTTGGATTCGCACCAATATAAGTATTTGCGCCATATCTTATGGTAAATCTTTCTGGTAACAGGCTTCCTAGCCTGTATTAAGGTATCAATAACTGACTCAGAAAAACCACGTTTTGATAAAATCAAGCGTTCAATTTCCAAGCAGTCAGCTTCAGAGAAATTAGATTTTGATGTTTGAAGGGACCCTGGATCAGAAGGTCCTGTTTCAGAGGTAGCGACCAAGGTGGACAGGATGACATGTCCACTAGATCTGCATACCAAGTCCTGCGTGGCCATGCAGGCGCTATTAGAATCACTGATGCTCTCTCCTGTTTGATTCTGGCAATCAATCGAGGAAGCATCGGGAAGGGTGGAAACACATAAGCCATCCCGAAGGTCCAAGGTGCTGTCAAAGCATCTATCAGAACCGCTCCCGGATCCCTGGATCTGGACCCGTAACGAGGAAGCTTGGCGTTCTGTCGAGACGCCATGAGATCTATCTCTGGTTTGCCCCAACGTCGAAGTATTTGGGCAAAGACCTCCGGATGAAGTTCCCACTCCCCCGGATGAAAAGTCTGACGACTTAAGAAATCCGCCTCCCAGTTCTCCACTCCCGGGATGTGGATTGCTGACAGGTGGCAAGAGTGAGACTCTGCCCAGCGAATTATCTTTGATACTTCCATCATTGCTAGGGAGCTTCTTGTCCCTCCCTGATGGTTGATGTAAGCTACAGTCGTGATGTTGTCCGACTGAAACCTGATGAACCCCCGAGTTGTTAACTGGGGCCAAGCCAGAAGGGCATTGAGAACTGCTCTCAATTCCAGAATGTTTATTGGTAGGAGACTCTCCTCCTTATTCCATTGTCCCTGAGCCTTCAGAGAATTCCAGACAGCGCCCCAACCTAGTAGGCTGGCGTCTGTTGTTACAATTGTCCAGTCCGGCCTGCTGAATGGCATCCCCCTGGACAGATGTGGCCGAGAAAGCCACCATAGAAGAGAATTTCTGGTCTCTTGATCCAGATTCAGAGTAGGGGACAAGTCTGAGTAATCCCCATTCCACTGACTTAGCATGCACAATTGCAGCGGTCTGAGATGTAGGCGTGCAAAGGGTACTATGTCCATTGCTGCTACCATTAAGCTGATCACCTCCATGCATTGAGCTACTGACGGGTGTTGAATGGAATGAAGGACACGGCATGCATTTTGAAGCTTTGTTAACCTGTCTTCTGTCAGGTAAATCTTCATTTCTACAGAATCTATAAGAGTCCCCAAGAAGGGAACTCTTGTGAGTGGAAAGAGAGAACTCTTCTTTTCGTTCACCTTCCATCCATGCGACCTTGGAAATGCCAGTACTAACTCTGTATGAGACTTGGCAGTTTGAAAGCTTGAAGCTTGTATCAGAATGTCGTCTAGGTACGGAGCTACCGCAATTCCTCGCGGTCTTAGTACCCCCAGAAGAGCACCCAGAACCTTTGTGAAGATTCTCGGAGCCGTAGCCAATCCGAATGGAAGAACAACAAACTGGTAATGCCTGTCTAGAAAGGCAAACCTTAGATACCGGTAATGATCTTTGTGAATCGGTATGTGAAGGTAAGCATCCTTTAAATCCACTGTGGTCATGTACTGACCCTTTTGGATCATGGGTAAAATTGTCCGAATAGTTTCCATTTTGAACGATGGAACTCTTAGAAATTTGTTTAAATCCAAGATTGGCCTGAAAGTTCCCTCTTTTTTGGGAACCACAAACAGATTTGAGTAAAACCCTTGTCCTTGTTCCGACCGCGGAACCGGATGGATCACTCCCATTAATAAAAGATCTTGTACGCAGCGTAGAAACGCCTCTTTCTTTATTTGGTTTGTTGACAACCTTGACGGATGAAATCTCCCTCTTGGGGGAGAGAATTTGAAGTCTAGAAGGTATCCCTGAGATATGATCTCTAACGCCCAGGGATCCTGGACATCTCTTGCCCAAGCCTGGGCGAAGAGAGAAAGTCTGCCCCCCACTAGATCCGTTCCCGGATCGGGGGCCCTCGATTCATGCTGTCTTAGGGGCAGCAGCAGGTTTTCTGGCCTGCTTGCCCTTGTTCCAGGACTGGTTAGGTCTCCAGCGTTGTCTGTAGCAAGCAACAGCTCCTTCCTGTTTTGGTGCAGAGGAAGTTGATGCTGCTCCTGCTTTGAAATTACGAAAGGAACGAAAATTAGACTGTCTAGCCTTAGGTTTGGCTCTGTCTTGAGGCAGGGCATGGCCTTTACCTCCTGTAATGTCAGCGATAATTTCTTTCAACCCGGGCCCGAATAAGGTCTGCCCTTTGAAAGGTATATTAAGCAATTTAGATTTAGAAGTAACGTCAGCTGACCAGGATTTTAGCCACAGTGCTCTGCGTGCCTGAATGGCGAATCCGGAATTCTTAGCCGTAAGTTTAGTTAAATGTACTACGGCATCTGAAATAAATGAGTTAGCTAACTTAAGGGCTTTAAGCTTGTGTGTAATCTCATCTAATGGAGCTGATTCAAGTGTCTCTTCCAGAGACTCAAACCAAAATGCTGCTGCAGCCGTGACAGGCGCAATGCATGCAAGAGGTTGCAATATAAAACCTTGTTGAACAAACATTTTCTTAAGGTAACCCTCTAACTTTTTATCCATTGGATCTGAAAAGGCACAGCTATCCTCCACCGGGATAGTGGTACGCTTAGCTAAAGTAGAAACTGCTCCCTCCACCTTAGGGACCGTTTGCCATAAGTCCCGTGTGGTGGCGTCTATTGGAAACATCTTTCTAAATATCGGAGGGGGTGAGAACGGCACACCGGGTCTATCCCACTCCTTAGTAACAATTTCAGTAAGTCTCTTAGGTATAGGAAAAACGTCAGTACTCGCCGGTACCGCAAAATATTTATCCAACCTACACATTTTCTCTGGTATTGCAACTGTGTTACAATCATTCAGAGCCGCTAACACCTCCCCTAGTAATACACGGAGGTTTTCCAGCTTAAATTTAAAATTTGAAATATCTGAATCCAGTTTGTTTGGATCAGAACCGTCACCCGCAGAATGAAGCTCTCCGTCCTCATGTTCTGCAAATTGTGACGCAGTGTCTGACATGGCCCTAATATTATCAGCGCACTCTGTTCTCACCCCAGAGTGATCACGCTTACCTCTTAGTTCTGGTAATTTAGCCAAAACTTCAGTCATAACAGTAGCCATATCCTGTAATGTGATTTGTAATGGCCGCCCAGATGTACTCGGCGCTACAATATCACGCACCTCCCGAGCGGGAGATGCAGGTACTGACACGTGAGGCGAGTTAGTCGGCATAACTCTCCCCTCGTTGTTTGGTGAAATATGTTCAATTTGTACAGAATGACTTTTATTTAAAGTAGCATCAATACAGTTAGTACATAAATTTCTATTGGGCTCCACTTTGGCTTTAGCACATATAGCACAGATATCTTCCTCTGAATCAGACATGTTTAACACACTAGCAAATAAACTAGCAACTTGGAAATACTTTTCAAGTAATTTACTATAATATGAAAACGTACTGTGCCTATAAGAAGCACAGAAAAAGTTATGACAGTTGAAAATTAATAAACTGAAAAGTTATAGCATCAAATCTTTGTAAAAAACACAATTTTAGCAAAGGATTGCTCCCATTAGCAAAGGATAACTAACCCTGATAGCAGAAAAAAAAAAAAATACAGAAATAAACGTTTTTTTATCACAGTCAACTACAATCTCACAGCTCTGCTGTGAGTGATTACCTCCCTCAAAACAAGTTTTGAAGACCCCTGAGTTCTGTAGAGATGAACCGGATCATGCAGGGAAGACAATAAACTTCTGACTGAATTTTTTGATGCGTAGCAAAAGCACCAAAAAAGGCCCCTCCCCCTCACACATAACAGTGAGAGAGATCAGTAAACTGTCATAAATTAAATAAAACGACTGCCAAGTGGAAAAAAATAGTGCCCAAAACATTTTTTCACCCAGTACCTCAGAAAATTAAACGATTTTACATGCCAGCAAAAAACATTTAACATTAATAAATTGAGTGTTATTAAAAAACCTGTTGCTAGTCCCTGCAAATTAGGCTAAAGTTTTATGCATACAGTATAATTCCAGTGAAGTGCCATTCCCCAGAATACTGAAGTGTAAAATATACATACATGACAGCCTGATACCAGTTGCTGCTACTGCATTTAAGGCTGAGTTTACATTATATCGGTATGGCAGAATTTTCTCATCAATTCCATTGTCAAAAAATAATAAGCTGCTACATACCTCTTTGCAGATTAATCTGCCCGCTGTCCCCTGATCTGAAGTTTACCTCTCCTCAGATGGCCGAGAAACAGCAATATGATCTTAACTACTCCGGCTAAAATCATAGAAAAACTCAGGTAGATTCTTCTTCAAATTCTACCAGAGAAGGAATAACACACTCCAGTGCTATTATAAAATAACAAACTTTTGATTGAAGGTATGAAACTAAGTATAATCACCAAAGTCCTCTCACACATCCTATCTATTCGTTGGGTGCAAGAGAATGACTGGTAATGGCAGTTAGGGGAGGAGCTATGTAGCAGCTCTGCTGGGTGAATCCTCTTGCACTTCCTGTTGGGGAGGAGTTAATATCCCATAAGTAATGGATGATCCGTGGACTGGATACACTTAACAAGAGAAAATATGCAGGGATCAGCGATAGCGGGGGTGGCAGATTAGGGGTTAATAAGTGTAAGGCTAGGGGTGTTTAGACTCGGGGTACATGTTAGGGTGTTAGGTGCAGACTTAGGGAGTGTTTCCCCATAGAAAACAATGGGGCTGCGTTAGGAGCTGAACGCTGTTTTTTTGCAGGTGTTAGGTTTTTTTCAGCTCAAATGGCCCCATTGTTTCCTATGGGGAAATCGTGCACGAGCACGTTTTTTAAGCTGGCCGCGTCCGTAAGCACCGCTGGTATTGAGAGTTGCAGTGGCGGTAAATATGCTATACGCTCCCTTTTTGGAGCCTAACGCAGCCCTTCTGTGAACTCTAAATACTAGCGGTATTTAAAAGGTGCGGGGGAAAAAAAAACAGCGTTAGCTACGCGGGTCGTTACCGACAAAACTCTAAATCTAGCCGAAAGTATTTTAAAACTATTAAACAACTGATGGAAAAGGAGCAAGATTGTTTATTATCAAAGAACCTAAATAAAGAAAAACTATGGATATGATAGTAGTGAAGCCGGTCTGCAATTCTAAAATACCACCTTAACTTTAAGGTTTATGGACTAACCAATAAGGAAAGAGCTGGATCTATAAAAGAAAGGTGCTTCATGGTCTAAAATCATTCTTGATAAAGCTCTAGGAGAGAGCGAAACGCGTTGAATTGTGGGACTGTGTACCTTTGAAAACTAATGCTCTCTATTATCATCTTCCAACAACCCGGGTTGCTTATACACCAACTGTAATTTCCTTAGCGGTTGAAAAACCTGTGTGTATCAGTACTAAGGGCAGGTAAAATTCACATTACAAGGAAACCCTTTCCTAAATTACATCCACTAATATCTGTGACATTTATACAAATATAAGATTTGTGAGACAAGAAACCTATAAGCAAAAATCAAGACGAGTTTCTAAAGCACTGATTGGCAGGCGCGAGTCGAGCCCCCAAAGTACCGGGTGTGACGTAAGACGCTGAGAACACGAGGAATTTGCCAACCGCGATACACTGCAGGACATATTGGATACCCTGCTGTCTTGGATAAATCAAGCTTTAAGGTACAATACTTGACAGAAACTGCCAACTGTGAAACACTGTTGATTGTAGACGCAGGACGCATTGGATACCCTGCAGTCGTAGATAAACAAGTTTAAAGGTACGATCCTTTAACAGGAATTTCGCTGTTAGCCAATATTGCACCACCTATCTCATATCTCATATCTTATTGTCAGCCGAAACGGACTCTCTTTTTTCTTAAAAATGAGCTCAATTATGAACATTTTATAACAGTTTTTAATTTTTATGCAAACAGTGACATAATAGGAAAACCGTTTTGTCAAGAGATTTCTATAGGTTTCCTCGTAAGGAATATAACCTAATGTATAGAGAACACAGAAAATAGTTTATGTATACTATTGTATCCAACAACTGAAAACAGATTTAGCTTCTGATAAGATACAAAGTATCTCTATTTTCTGTCTGCTCCAAAACAATCTAATAAGTATATTCTGAATAATTGATTATAGTGGTTTATGTTAGAGATGACTCTATTAAATGTTGTATTAAATGTTGTATTATATATTTTATGCCTAGCCATATAATGTTTTTTTAGTGTAATTACCTATTAAATAATGTTATGCCTTCACTATAAAGCCTCTATAGATTTTTCACTTAGAAACCAATTTTCAAACCACTTTTTCACATAATTTTTTGGTATCTTTAGCTGTTAGCGCCCTTACTACACCCACTTTCTTTTTTTCACTTATAGTTTAGATTGAAGGATCTAATCTTACCAGTAAGAGTCTGATACCACACAATTGACACCAGCGCACTATATCACACATTTTGGACACATAGAATAGGATTGTTATAAGAGCTATGCACCTGTCATATCCTTGATACATTATCACTTATAACACTTTCATATGCTGTAATAATTGTCTCACTGTTCTATTGTGTGCCTTTAAGGGGAGGTACAATTCACCCCTTCACCAGTATAAAGCCTCTCCCCAACCTCTGTTCAGAACATGGTATTAATACTTCCTACAGTATTACGCTTCCTTGAAACTTTGATTTACTTCCTCTAGTAAAACATTAGCCTTTCCAAAACTAACTCCACAACGAAAGCTGTACCTCTGCCAAGCTGATCAGGACTTGTACTGGAAGCTCCAACGGCTGCGGTGACGTCACATGCCGACATTCACACGCTACACTGATCTCCGGTGAGTCTGTTAGCTTGTATCCAGATTTCCTTGCTCTGCCATTTCGCTATACTATACGGGACATAAATGTTACTGCTTGTGTCTAGGATTTCATACCCTGACATCCAGGAACACTTTGGTAGTGTCTGTTGGTCTGCCGCCAAGGCTACTCTGCATTGCTACTATATCCCTGCACGGCCTCACAGCTCCCCTCCAGAGTAAGCAAATTCAATTCAGAGCTTTCTTTATTTCAATGCATGTGTTGATGTATGTAATGGTGTTTCACTAACTAGCCTCTGCTGAATTTACCGTTGCCACCTATAAAGCCATAAAGGATAGTTAAAACTACATCTAAATCAAGGTAGTGTTCCTGCTTCATATGTTGCTTATAATTCCAACATAACCATAAGCAGGAGTACTACCACACATTCATATCTGTATTTAGGATACATACGGCTAGATTTAGAGTTTTGTTGGTAACGACCCGCGTAGCTAACGCTGGCTTTTTTCTGGCCGCACCTTTAAAATAACTCTGGTATTGAGAGTCCACAGAATGGCTGCGTTAGGCTCCAAACAAGGAGCGTAGAGCATATTTAACGCAACTTCAACTCTCGATACCAGAGTTGCTTACGGACGCGGCCAGCTTCAAAAACATGCTCGTGCACGATTCCCCAATAGAAAACAATGGGGCTGTTTGAGCGGAAAAAAAACCTAACACCTGCAAAAAAGCCGCGTTCAGCTCCTAACGCAGCCCCATTGTTGTCTATGGGGAAACATTTCCTACGTCTGCACCTAACACTCTAACATGTACCCCGAGTCTAAACACCCCTAACCTTACACTTATTAACCCCTAATCTGCCGCCCCCGCTATCGCTGACCCCTGCATATTATTATTAACCCCTAATCTTCCGCTCCGTAAACCGCCGCTACTTACATTATCCCTATGTACCCCTAATCTGCTGCCCCTAACACCGCCGACCCCTATATTATATTTATTAACCCCTAATCTGCCCCCCACAACGTCGCCTCCACCTGCCTACACTTATTAACCCCTAATCCGCTTCACTCCCGCCTCAATAACCCTATAATAAATAGTATTAACCCCTAATCTGCCCTCCCTAACATCGCCGACACCTAACTTCAAACATTAACCCCTAATCTGCCGACTGGAGCTCACCGCTATTCTAATAAATGTATTAACCCCTAAAGCTAAGTCTAACCCTAACACTAACACCCCCCTAAGTTAAATATAATTTAAATCTAACGAAATTAATTACCTCTTATTAAATAAATTATTCCTATTTAAAGCTAAATACTTACCTGTAAAATAAATCCTAATATAGCTACAATATAAATTATAATTATGTTATAACTATTTTAGGATTTATATTTATTTTACAGGTAACTTTGTATTTATTTTAACCAGGTACAATAGCTATTAAATAGTTAAGAACTATTTAATAGCTAAAATAGTTAAAATAATTAAAAAATTACCTGTAAAATAAATCCTAACCTAAGTTACAATTAAACCTAACACTACACTATCAATAAATAATTAAATAAAATACCAACAATTACCTACAATTAAACCTAACACTACACTATCAATAAATTATTTAAATACAATATCTACAAATAAATACAATGAAATAAACTAACTAAAGTACAAAAAATAAAAAAGAACTAAGTTACAAAAAATAAAAAAATATTTACAAACATTAGAAAAATATTACAACAATTTTAAACTAATTACACCTACTCTAAGCCCCCTAATAAAATAACAAAGCCCCCCAAAATAAAAAATGCCCTACCCTATTCTAAATTTAAAAAGTTCAAAGCTCTTTTACCTTACCAGCCCTGAACAGGGCCCTTTGCGGGGCATGCCCCAAGAAATTCAGCTCTTTTGCCTGTAAAAAAAAACCATACAATACCGCCACCCACATACCCCTAATCTAACCCAAACCCCCCTTAAATAAACCTAACACTAAGCCCCTGAAGATCTTCCTACCTTATCTTCACCCTGCCAGGTTCACTGATCCGTCCTCGGAAGTCTTGATCCAAGCCTCGGAAGTGTTGATCCAAGCCCAAGCGGGGGGCTGAAGAGTGACGTCCATCCTCGGGCTGAAGTCTGGATCCAAGCGGCGACTGAAGAAATCCATCCTCGGGCTGAAGTCGGAAGTCCATCATCTGGATGAAGTCTTCTATCAAGCCGCATCTTCAATCTTCTTTCTTCTGGAGCGGAGCGGAACCATCTTCTTCCAAGCCGATGCGGAACATCCTCTTCAACCGACGACTAGACGACGAATGACGGTTCCTTTAAATGACGTCATCTAAGATGGCGTCCCTCGAATTCCGATTGGCTGATAGGATTCTATCAGCCAATCGGAATTAAGGTAGGAATATTCTGATTGGCTGATGGAATCAGCCAATCAGAATCAAGTTCAATCCGATTGGCTGATCCAATCAGCCAATCAGATTGAGCTCGCATTCTATTGGCTGTTCCGATCAGCCAATTGAATGCAAGCTCAATCTGATTGGCTGATTGGATCAGCCAATCGGATTGAACTTGATTCTGATTGGCTGATTCCATCAGCCAATCAGAATATTCCTACCTTAATTCCGATTGGCTGATAGAATCTTATCAGCCAATCGGAATTCGAGGGACGCCATCTTGGATGACGTCATTTAAAGGAACCGTCATTCGTCGTCTTAGGGGTTAGTACTTGAAGTTAGGTGTCGGCGATGTTAGGGAGGGCAGATTAGGGGTTAATACTATTTATTATAGGGTTATTGAGGCGGGAGTGAGGCGGATTAGGGGTTAATAACTTTATTATAGTAGCGGTGAGATCCGCTCGGCAGATTAGGGGTTAATAAGTGTAGGCAGGTGGAGGCGACGTTGAGGGGGGCAGGTTAGGGGTTAATAAATATAATATAGGGGTCGGCGGTGTTAGGGGCAGCAGATTAGGGGTCCATAGCTATAATGTAGCTGGCGGCGGCGTGCGGACGGCAGATTAGGGGTTAATAAGTGTAGGTAGCTGGCGGCGACGTTGAGGGGGGCAGGTTAGGGGTTAATAAAAATAATATAGGGGTCGGCGGTGTTAGGGGCAGCAGATTAGGGGTACATAAGGATAACGTAGGTGGCGGTCGGCAGATTAGGGGTTAAAAAAATGTAATCGAGTGTCGGCGATGTGGGGGGGGGGCTCGGTTTAGGGGTACATAGGTAGTTTATGGGTGTTAATGTACTTTAGAGCACAGTAGTTAAGAGCTTTATGAACCGGCGTTAGCCCAGAAAGCTCTTAACTACTGACTTTTTTCTGCGGCTGGAGTTTTGTCCTTAGAATTCTAACGCTCACTTCAGCCACGACTCTAAATACCGGAGTTAGAAAGATCCCATTGAAAAGATAGGATACGCAATTGACGTAAGGGGATCTGCGGTATGGAAAAGTCGCAGCTGAAAAGTGAGCGTTAGACCCTTTCCTGACTGACTCCAAATACCGGCGGTAGCCTAAAACCAGCGTTAGGAGCCTCTAACGCTGGTTTTCACGGCTACCGCCAAACTCTAAATCTAGGCCTTAGAGATTAACTATAAGATTACATCAGGTCTGCAGTTGTGGTTCTTAATCCTGATCGGAAGTTTATTTATCTATTCCAGGGTGTACAAAACACTTAGGAATCTCCAGACTTGTGACAGCACCTGTCGGATGATACCCCGTTCTTCCAAATTTCTTATGATTTCTGCAAGAGAATCATATGAGGCTCAAGGAAGTCTGTATTGTTTGACAAAGACAGGTGGTGTATTGGGATCTGTTTGAATTCTTGCAATGTGCAAGTCTGTAGTCCCACAGTCATAAGAATCCCTAGCAAAAATATCCTTGTACTCCATCAGGAGTTCTTGTAGCTGTTGGCGTTCATCATCACTGGAACAGCCATTAGCTAAAGATATTTGCTCTTCGACTATTTGCTGAAATCCTGGAAAGATTTCAGGCTGTCCTTTTTCATAGGCTTCTTCCAACCTAGAGCTGAGATCCCCTTGATTATAATTTACATTTTCCCCATGACCCTGGGTGTTGGGGTATGCTTGATCTTTTATCGGCTGATCAAATACTAGAGAGGCTTCTTCAATTTTACAGATGCATTTTTCTGAGCTGAAGGAATAAATAGACTGAGTAGTAAATAGACCCTCTGGCATAGATGCAAAGGTTTTTTCTATTAATTGTTCTTCAGTTAAGTATCCTTCAGGTATTAGCCCAATTACATTATTCTGGAATCCAAAAGTGTAATAACTTGATTCCAGCGCATATCCTATGGTAGTTCCCTTGGAAAAGGTTATATCCTGTGGGGTCATGTTATGCACAACAATATGTATTGGGATAGTTCCAATATTTACCATAGGAGTATAGGTCATTGTTACACCCAGATCTTGCATTCTATGGGAGATGCAAATTAGTGTTTCAGAAGTTTATAATTTCTGACCTCTCTTTACCTGTAAGGATAAGAGGAATTTGGAATTTGTCAGCCCCAGCAGGGATTATAACATCGTTAGACGCCTGCATATTCACAGCATATGGCATTTGCTGGTTGGATTTTAGGGTGGCATTTTCATCCTGAAATATTTCAGGGTCCCCCTTTAACCTGCTCCAGAGGCAAGAGTTAATCAAATCTATTTGTATGGCATATCTATGTAATAGATCATTGCCAATGTATATTTGATTATGGGAGTATTTAAAACTAAAAACAGATGCTTTGCTGATTTATTACCTATAGATATAGATAATAAACACTTAGCTGTGATGTTATAGCTTTCAGACCTGTCATCCAGGCTGTGGACACAGTGGTCTTGGGGAGAAAGATATTTAATCACCTTAGGTTTAGTGATTTGCGCTAATAAGCCTTCGCTTATATAGCTAGCTTCCTGTTTTAAGTTCAATTTAGCATATTTGGTTTTACCAAGGTCATTCACTTGCATTGGGATAAATAGATCATCCTTAATTCTCTCAATTCCAGTGAGGTATTGAGTGTGGTCTCCCCCTTTAGGGGATTTAGGGTCCCTCTTGTGGAGAGATATGGTTAATACATTGCCGTCTAAGGAGATATTTGCTATCTTTAAAAGTATTACCATCAGAGCCACTTAAAGGAGTTTGATCATCTATTTGTAAGATAGTGATTTCAGGTACAGAGTTATTCCTGAAATGAATCTCCACAGCATCTAGCTTCTCTTCCACCACGTGACAGCTATGTCGGGTGTGAGATATACCGGATTGCTCATAATTAATAGGCCTTTTTACTTGTGACCAAATTGCATCATTTACGCAATCAATTATGGTGCTTAATCGCTTCAGGAGATCCCTACCAGTAATTAAACGAACAGTTGGCAGATCCACTATAATGACAGGGTGTCTTATGACCCTATACAGAAAAGTAGGTTAGACTGCGAGATTGGTAGGATGTCTTATGACCCTGTTCCCCAGCCTCAATTTTATCCATGCAGTACCGTAGACTTTTAGAGAGTCACCCCAACTCCTATTAGTGAACCATTAAATTCTTTTATTTTAGGTTTGTGGGGTGTTATCTCATTTAGCTGTGTGTAGTACCTGTGGGATAAAATAGTTGCCTGAAATCCAGTATCAATTAATCCCATGATAGGGTTGGACACTGAATCCTGGATCTCAGCTAATACATAATATCTTCCTGCAGTGTCTACCATTTCACACATAAAATTGGCATTATCCCACATCTGTGGGCTTTGCCACGTGTTACCTGAATCTGCCATGTTACCTGATGCAGGAGAATTTTCATGCTCACCAGTCCATCCCTTTGTAATAGGATCGATTGGGTTCCTGTGTACTGCATCTGTGGAAATAAGGTTAAGAGAATGCTGCAAAGGAAGGGATTGGTTAGAGCTTTCAGGCCGAGGTTGCTCGTAATCACAGCTAAATCGTCCGTTTCCGGTCTGTAGGGAGAGAATATGATTAGTGCCATTATTGACATTTATCATTTTATTTGGTATATCCCCCCCCCCCTCCCTCAGGTAATACTGCAGTATTTATGACTGTGCCTATGGCCCAATGCTGGCCACTGGCTGTACCCCTAAAAAAGGATTGTTAGGTTGCTACACCATAAAAGCTTGACTCATATTAGTAAATAGTGTACATAATTGACTAACTTGTGTGCTGAGTTGGCTCACTTGAACGGACAAGCTATCTTTACCCATGAACCGATTTTTTGATGTCCCAGGGTATTGATTCCTGGATCCTTGGGATCCCTCAGAATCATAGCTATTTCTCCTATTTTGACGTGGTTGTCTTTGGGGTTCAACTTGTTCAGCGTTAGTATCTTGGGGAGCACTATTTACTTGGGGTGTCTGGTTACCCTGAGAGTATTTTCGCCACTTTTAGTATTTATTTTTACGGGGATACCAATTATTTTGTGGGCGTTCATCTCTTTGGGAATATTTACCTGGGTATGCCCCCCATCTTGGGGATAATCTCTCTGCGCCTAAGCCCGTGTTAGGGGAAGGGCAGAGTTAAAATTTTGTGGGGATGGCCTGTTTTCTTGGGCACCTCCGCATAGGTTTTCTTTTTAGATTCCAAATTGTGGGGGCTAAGTGACACCCTAGTTTCTGCCACAATTGTGGGACTAGGTTTTGATTCCCTTTTAACCCCCTGTTCACCGGACTGCTAAATAGAGTATAACTTTGTACTCTCTTTGATCAGCTAGTCCAATGAGCAGTTCTCATCAAAATCTCTAGCAAAATGCTTCGAAAAATAAATTCACAAATTCTGAGCATTCAAATATGGGATAATCTTCAGCCATACTGTACTCACTTTTTAGTACAGAAAGGAATTCTATAGGGCTTTGATTCGCACTACATTTGAAACCGTATACAGCTATTTTCGCTGCAGTTTTAGTACAAAATTGCCCAAATTCTTTTCTGCACTGTCATTTTATCTCATTCCAGGAATGAATATGCATATCCTTTAGTGAAGCAAAGAATTTGTGATATTTACCTTCAAATACCCAGGACAGAAAGTCAATTTTTGACTGCTCACTGGTGACATTCATTATGGATAAAGCATTTTCATATTTCTCTAAGTGGTCAATTATAGAATTGGTTCCCTTGGAAAACTTAGGTACTGCATGACTTAAAAATGTAATTATTTTAGGGGTGTCATATACCATATTAGACGTATCTCGAGCTTTCCTAGGAGCCTTATTTTTGGGGCTGGAGCATCTCTTATCTTCCCTATATTGACTATGGGGAGACCCCCTACGTACATTAGTACTACATGGGCTATTTGGGTAGCTAGCTCCGCCCTCTGACTCACTATAAGAGCTGTCCTCCCCCTCTGAAGTGTAGCAGTTCTCTGATTGTATACCATGAGGTGACTGTCTATTTGGGAAAGGTATTTCTGACCCAATAGGGGTCCTTTGTTTAAATTCCACCCTAAATTTCTGCAGTTCAGTCCTGATGTATTTAGAATTATCTGCATTATCCTCATTGCTAATAGAGGGGTTTTCATTACGATGATACTATCTTTTTAAACCACTTAATTATCTCTGGCTTTGTGCGAGCTCTTTATTTAACTCTTGTACTAGTAAATTTAGGTTATGCTTATCTAAGGCGGCCATGTCTTGGGCAAACTCATAAATTTTATTTTCGGCTATATTTAAATTCTCTTCACATCTACCTGTGAGCGAATACTATCGTTTAAGTCCTGTAATTGCAATACCTTCTCTATGAGGTATAGCGACATTTCGTCAATAATGCATATTACAACAAGGGGCCAAGATTTTAGTATTAGTTTGTTGCGTTTTTTTTAGATTTTTGCATTGATTCATTTTTAATTATTCTTTTAATAATTCACTTTTTTCATTCCACCTTCCATCATCAATAGCAATATTTGTAGCCTTAATTTCAAGCATATCCATATAATCATTTAAATCACCCGCAATATTACACCTCTTTTTAATGTAGCCTATTATGTCCATCTTAAGAACATCGCCCTGAGTAAGGGGTAATTTCGGGGAACAAATTTCAACACTATGTATAGAATTAATTCATTCACTTCTAGTAACAGACATTATTAGATTGGCTTAGTATTTAGTTAAATTAAAATGCTAATACAATTTTGACCAATAAGATGAGAAAAAAAAATATTGTCAAAAATATTAATATTAATTTTGAGAGATGAAAAAAATCAATTTTTTTCTTTGAAATATGAAAAATTAATTTTCTTTCATGTAATTGGCAAGAGTCCATGAGCTAGTGACGTATGGAATATACAATCCTACCAGGAGGGGCAAAGTTTCCCAAACCTCAAAATGCCTATAAATACACCCCTCACCACACCCACAATTCAGTTTTACAAACTTTGCCTCCTATGGAGGTAGTGAAGTAAGTTTGTGCTAAGATTTCTACGTTGATATGCGCTTCTCAGCATTTTGAAGGCCAATTCCTCTCAGAGTACAGTGAATGTCAGAGGGATGGGAAAGGAGTATCACCTATTGAATCCAATGGTTTTCCTCACGGTGATCTATTTCTTAGGTTCTCTATTATAGGTCGTAGAGATTAATCTCCTACCTCCCTGTCAGGGATACCAGGCAGCTATGGCTACCCCCACCCCTCTAAAACCTCATTGTCATGGATACTGGGCTGCAGAGGTTGAACTCTTACCCCCTCCCCTTTTTGTTTGGAGTATAAGGTGATAGCCCAATTCAGTATTGCCTGTCCCAACCCCCCCTAGACTCAGAATGTTTGAGATTATTGCAACCTCCTGCTGTTATGTGCCTTTCTGTTATTGTATGAGTCATCCATTGTCCTTTTGTGATTAGATAATCGAATGCTGAGACCTCCTGCTGTTATGTGTCTTTCTGCTATTGTGTGAGTCATCCATTGTCATTTCGTGATTAGATAATCGAATGCTGAGACCTCCTGCTCTTATGTGTCTTTCTGCTATTGTGTGAGTCATCCATTGTCCTTTTGTGATTAGAATCTTGTTTAACTAACCATGGTGTGATGTTTGTCTCATTGTATAATATTTGTTATAACTACCCCCTTTTCTGTTGGAAATGTATAAACGCTGTGTTTTCTGTGAAATAAAGCAGTTCTTGTTTCACCTGAATGCTAATCTGTCTAGTTATTTTGGTGGGCTCCAGCTAAAATCACTTTCCTGGGCTACATAGCAGCCTGTTCCAGGCAGAGAAAGAATCCTCAGGCAGAGCTACCCAGTCTGGGTAGCTGGAGTCTGTCACAGGGTGGGACCCAGGGTACTGATGCTGTCGGGGTGGCTACAGGCTGTGGTCACTTGCTAGCTACATAGCTGCAGTCGGCAGGGAAGAAGCAGGACCACTTTGGCAGAGCTACCCAGTTGGGGTAGCCGGGGTATCCGTCACATTGGCTGGCAGTGGTGGGATCTGCTTCTTTTACAAGGTCCCTGCTGACAGAGGAGATGCTCCACAGTAGCTGGTAAATATGGAGGCAGAGTTCCTAGGAAGAGTACAAAAGATGCTGACCGGAACAAATGATCCTTGTCCAGAACAGGACGTTTTGGGATGGAGGAATCTTGCCCTCCGAGACCTCTGGGGGGAGGCTCTTCAACAGGAACGGAAGGATGGAAATTCCTCCCCACGAACGACCAGAGGTTCCGGGTTCGGTGGACCTTAAGAGTGCCTTTTCTGGGAAAACAGCCAAAGAAAGAATGGCTATCTGTTCTATATAGACTGGTCCAGCAAGAGATGTGGGTGGAGGACAGCTATTGGGCCCTCCAATGGCTTGCTATGCAAGCGCAGCCATGGCTGGAGGATGGCTCCCCCACAGAGGGCTTTGGCTTCAGCGGCCCTGGATTGCTATTTACAAAAAGGACAGAGGACCCACAGTTTGGGAGCGAGACGGACCAGGGTCTGGAGGATATCTCTGGGCTCCAAGAGGAACTGCTGGATCTCTTGGAGGAATCCTGGCTACTAGATGATCTGGATTTTATAATTGACCAGGAAGAGGCACTGGTCAAGGAATACAAGAGGCTGCTATATCTTGTTAAGCAGCGTGTCAAGGGTATAAAGATCTGGGGTGCAGCCCTCTGGGATTCATGGAGCTCGACCGTGGAGGAGTGGCAACAAAGAAAAAGGGAACCAGGGCTGCTGGACCCCAATCAGCAGTCTAACTCTGAGCTTATGGTATTGGATCAGGGGGCCACCCTAGCAGAAGTGCTGGCAACAGGACAGAGAGCCTCCAGCCTTGGCTCAGCCCCTGCAGCAGCTCTGGTAAACCAGGGAGAGGCGGTAGTCATCCTCCCTCCCTGTCAGGTTGGGTAAGGTCCGGAATCAGACCCAAATGCTAGAGTGAACTCAAATAACACTCTAGCACACTGAGTATAACCCAGGACGTGACCCCATGACAACTTCTATATAACAAGGTACTCACACAGAGGGTCAAGAGGTTCTTGTGGTTCTGAATAGTAGTACTGGGTCTCTTGATAGAAGGAGGAGTGGGATCAGGAATAGGCAAAGTCAGTTCAGCAGAGTTCGGCAATTTGTAATCAGGCAGTTTAGGGTTAAACAATAGAATAGTCAGTTTAACAGAGTTTGGAAACTTGTAAACAGGCAGTTCAGGGTTAACCAATAGAGTAGTCAGTTCAGCAGAGTTTGGCAACTTGTAATCAGGCAGTTCAGGGTTAAGCAATAGAGTAGTCAGTTCAGCAGAGTTTGGCAACTTGTAATCAGGCAGTTTAGGGTTAACCAATAGAGTAGTCAGTTCAGCAGAGTTTGGCAACTTGTAATCAGGCAGTTCAGGGTTAAGCAATAGAGTAGTAAGTTCAGCAGTGTTTGGCAACTTGTAATCAGGCAGTTTAGGGTTAAGCAATAGAGTAGTCAGTTCAGCAGAGTTTGGCAACTTGTAATCAGGCAGTTCAGGGTTAAGCAATAGAGTAGTCAGTTCAGCAGTGTTTGGCAACTTGTAATCAGGCAGTTCAGGGTTAAGCAATAGAGTAGTCAGTTCAGCAGTGTTTGGCAACTTGTAATCAGGCAGTTCAGGGTTAACCAATAGAGTAGTCAGTTCAGCAAAGATTGGCAACTTGTAATCAGGCAGGTTAGGGTACATCCGTAGACAAGAGAAAAAGAGAATACTCACTAGCCACAGAAGAAAACAAACGGGAACCGGGAGATCAGGCCGCAGGACTAAGTAACCCGCCTGACGTCAGCAGAGGAGGACAGCTCAGAATGTGCGTAGCATTGCTAAGCAACGCAACACACAGGACAAAGAAGCTGGAAGAACCGGAAGAAGAGGAGCGCAATCGTGACAATGCCCCCTCCTCAAGGACCCCTCCAGGGGATCCCACCAGGCTTGGCAGGATGCTTCATAAGGAAGGAATTGGTGAGAGCAGGAGCATGATCCTGAGAGTCAGGTTCCCAGGACTGTTCAGTGATGGGATATTCCTTCCAATGAACCAGGTAGTACAAACGGCTGCCCAGATACTTGGAGTCCAGGATCTGACTGACATCATATTCGGAAACACCTTCCACAAGGAGTGGTGAAGGAGGTTTGAGTTTGATGGAGAAACGGTTTTTCAGCACCGGTTTGAGAAGAGATACATGAAAAACTGGATGTATCTTAAGGGTCTTGGGTAAGGCCAGTCGATAAGCTGAAGAACAAACCTTGGAAATGACTCGAAAAGGACCAATGATTCTGGGACCCAATTTTGTACAGGGTTGTTTTAGGCGAATAAATGTGGTGAATAGCCACACTTTGTCTCCAGTGCGGTATGAGACAGCTTTACAGCGTTTGCGATCAGCAAATCTTTTGAATCTACTGGAGGTAGAGAGCAATATCTGGCGGATACGATGCCAATGTTTACAGAGGTCTTTCACAGTGCGATCTGCTCCGGGAACTTCAGTGGCACTAGGAGTCATGGGAAAAGTTCTAGGTTAAAAACCATAGGCTGCTTTGAAAGGAGAAGTCCGTAAAGAGGAATTCAAGCAGGAATTGTGGGCTAATTCTGCCATAGGAAGAAGCTGGGGCCAGTTGGAGTGTTGATGGTTTACATAGTGCCTGAGGAAGGATTCCAAAGATTGATTCACACGTTCGATTTGTCCATTGGACTGAGGATGGTGTGCCGTTGAAAGAGAGATGTTGATACCAAACTGTTTGCAAAGAGACCTCCAAAACCTTGAGACAAACTGAACTCCCCGATCCGAGACTATGTCCAAAGGAAATCCATGTAATCTGGTGATATGTAGAATGAAAAGGTCAGAGAGTCTGCGAGCAGAAGGCAATCCTGGTAAAGGAATGAAATGTGCTGCCTTGGAGAACCTGTCTACCACTACCCATATGGTCTTGTTTCCAGCAGAAACAGGAAGATCAGTGATAAAGTCCATGGAAATGTGGGACCAAGGGTAATGTGGTACAGGAAGAGGTTGTAATAGGCCTATCGGTAGTCGAGAAGAGTGTTTATTGGTAGCACAAGAGTTACAAGCGGCAATGTAATCCTTTACGTCTTTCCACATAGAGGGGCACCAAACATGTTGTTTGAGTCTCCACATGGTATTGTTTATTCCAGGATGACCTGCCAGTAGACTGTCATGAGTCCATCTTAGAAGTTTCCGACGGAATTTATGTTGTACATACAGAATCCCCGGAGGAAGATTGTAGGAAGACGGTACTTGATCTTGAGCTGAACGAAGTGCCTGCATAGGGAAAGAGGATACTTGTGCCAGAACACTGACTGGACGTAGCATAGGATCAGAATCCGGAAGAGTAGAATCAGTAGATTGGTACTGCCTGGACAGGGCGTCTGCTTTGGAGTTCTTGGTACCCGGAACATAGGGAAGTACAAAATTAAACCTAGAAAAGAAAAAAGCCCACCGGGCCTGAGTTGAGGCATTTAGCTGTATGGAGGTACAGGAGATTCTTGTGGTCAGTTAGAATCAGAAATGGTTGGCTGGTACCCTCAAGCCAATATCTCCATTCATCTAAGGCCAGTTTTATGGCCAGTAACTCCTTGTTACCTACGTCATAATTTAATTCGGCTGGATTTAATTTCTTAGAAAAGAACCCAACAGGATGTACCTTGCTGGTGGTTGGGTTACGTTGGGAGAGTACTTCACTTGCAACAATAGAAGAGGCATCCACCTCAAGGATGAATTGGAGCTCAGGAATGGTATGACTTAGGATAGATGCTGATGAGAATGCAGTTTCAAAAGCCTGAATTGCAGTACTAGGCCATTCTCTGCAGTTGTGTCCCCTCTTGGTAAGGAGAAGTGAGAGGAGAAGCAATATTGGCAAAGTCTCGTATAAACTTTCGATAATAGTTGGCAAAGCCAAGAAACCTTTGTAGGGACTTGAGGGTGGTAGGCCTAGGCCAGTCTTTGATTGCCAATAGTTTATCAGGATCCATGTCAAAACCAGATCTAGATATAATATAACCCAAGAAGGGAATAGAAGTTTGGTGGAAAGAACATTTCTCCAGCTTGGCGAAGAGAGAATTTTCACGTAATCTCTGGAGTACCAATCTTACATGACGGAAATGTTCTTGAGGGTCTTTGGAATAAATCAGTATGTAATCAAGATAGATGATAACGAAGTGATTTAAGTAGTCTCTGAAGATCTCATTAACAAAGTGTTGGAACACAGCTGGTGCAATGCGCAATCCAAAGGGCATAACGAGATACTCATAGTGGCCGAATCTGGTGTTAAATGCAATCTTCCATTCGTCCCCCTTACGAATTCTAACCAAATTATATGCCCCACGAAGTTCCAACTTGGAGAATATAGAAGCTCCTTGAAGCCAATCAAATAGCTCAGGGATGAGCGGAAGGGGATAACTGTTCTTCACAGTGATTAGGTTCAAAGCTCGATGGTCGATACAGGGTTGAAGACCTCCATCCTTTTTACCAATGAAGAAAAAGCCTGCGCCTACTGGTGAAGATGAAGGATGAATAAACCCTCTGGCTAAGTTATCCTTAATGTATCCTTCCAGAGAAATATTCTCCTGACGAGAAAGTTAATAGGTTTTACCTCTGGGCAGAGGAGTTCCAGATAATAGATCAATAGGACAGTCAAACGTCCGATGCGGTGGTAATGTTTCAGCATCTTTCTTAGAAAAAATGTCCCAATATTCATGATACTGCTTTGGTAATGACTCTGGGATGTCAACAAGAGCCATGACTGAACTGGAGGATTTGGAGGGGCAGTGCAGACACTGTTTGAAACAAGTAGGTTCCCAAGCTATGAGTTCCCCTTTGGACCAGGAAAAAACTGGATCATGGAGCTGCAACCATGGTAGTCCTAATATCAATGGAAACTGTGGAGAAGTGATGACATCAAAGCTGATACTTTCAGAGTGGAGAATTCCAATGGACATGTGAAGAGGTATAGTGGAGTATTGAATATATCCAGAGCCCAGAGGTTGACCACTGACCATGTTAACCTTAATTAATAGTCTTGGGGAGAAGAGGAATCTGAAGAGAGTTGACATATCTTGAATCCATAAACATTCCAGCAGCTCCTGAGTCTATGAGAGCTTGGGTCTGGATCTTGGAACTCCCAAGTGAGAGTAACAGGAACAAAAAGCTTGGGATTGAGGGAAGTCAACGGGTTCTGGCTTAACTCTTTCCCTCGATCAGTAGTTAAGCCTTGGCTTTTACTGGCCTGATAGGGCTGTCTCTTAACAAATGACCTTTAGAACCACAGTATAGACACAGTCCCAGAGTATGCCTTCTGAGGCGTTCTGCTTCGGATAACCTGACTACTCCTACTTCCATGGGTTCTACGGGTTCAGAAGAATTAGAGTTGGTAATAGACTGACCAGGAGAATGAGACTGAGGACAGAATGTAGATCTAGGATACGGTCTTCTATTCCAGTCTCTTTCCTGAAGTCGCTCAGAGTACCGGGTGTCAAGTTTAATACATAAGTTGATAAGGTCTTCTAAGGATTCTGGTAGATCACGAAATACTAGCTCGTCCTTTAAACGTTCGCAAAGACCTTTGCGAAAAGCTGCCCGCAGGGCCCCATGGTTCCATGTGGTTTCTGCGGCTAAAGTCCGGAATTCAATAGCATATTGAGCTACTGAAAGGGAGCCCTGTCTTAAGTCCAACAACCCGGCTTCAGCTGCGGCAGATCTACCTGGTTTATCAAAAAACGAAGAAAAGGCGGATACAAAGGGGTCCACATCATGAAGCAAGGGGTCATTCTTTTCCAGGAAAGGTGACACCCAAGCCAAAGCCTTACCCTTCATGAGGGATATCAAAAAGGTGATCTTTGTTGAAGAATTGTAAAACACCTGAGGGTTGTTTCTGAAGTATAAGTGACACTGGTAAAGAAATCCATGGCAGTCCTCAGGGTTGCCGTCATACTTATCATGCAATGGTATTCTAGGAGACAGATGTCCCACAGGTTGTGGAGGATTATAGACAGCAGTAGAACTAGCCGCGGCAGGGGTAGTCTGAGAAGGAGTGGAGAGGTTATGCAACAGAGCAGTAATCTGGTCAAGTTTAGAATCTAGTGACTGCAGGTGTGCAGCATGTGTTCCAAGGAGTTGTCCTTGGAGGGTCACGGCCCTGGATAACTCAGCGGGGTCCATATTTATGGCCCGTTTATTATGTCAGGTTGGGTAAGGTCTGGAATCAGACCCAAATGCTAGAGTGAACTCAAATAACACTCTAGCACACTGGGTATAACCCAGGACTTGACCCCACGACAATTTCTATATAACAAGGTACTCACACAGAGGGTCAAGAGGTTCTTGTGGTTCTGAATAGTAGTACTGGGTCTCTTGATAGGAGGAGGAGTGGGATCAGGAATAGGCAAAGTCAGTTCAGCAGAGTTCGGCAACTTGTAATCAGGCAGTTTAGGGTTAAACAATAGAATAGTCAGTTCAGCAGAGTTTGGCAACTTGTAAACAGGCAGTTCAGAGTTAACCAATAGAGTAGTCTGTTCAGCAGAGTTTGGCAACTTGTAATCAGGCAGTTCAGGGTTAAGCAACAGAGTAGTCAGTTCAGAAGAGTTTGGCAACTTGTAATCAGGCAGTTCGGGGTTAAGCAATAGAGTAGTCAGTTCAGCAGTGTTTGGCAACTTGTAATCAGGCAGTTCAAGGTTAAGCAATAGAGTAGTCAGTTCAGCAGTGTTTGGCAACTTGTAATCAGGCAGTTATGGGTTAACCAATAGAGTAGTCAGTTCAGCAAAGATTGGCAACTTGTAATCAGGCAGTTTAGGGTTAACCAATAAAGTAGTCAGTTCAGCAGAGTTTGGCAACTTGTAATCAGGCAGTTCAGGGTTAAGCAATAGAGTAGTCAGTTCAGCAGTGTTTGGCAACTTGTAATCAGGCAGTTCAAGGTTAAGCAATAGAGTAGTCAGTTCAGCAGTGTTTGGCAACTTGTAATCAGGCAGTTATGGGTTAAGCAATAGAGTAGTCAGTTCAGCAAAGATTGGCAACTTGTAATCAGGCAGTTCAGGGTTAAGCAACAGAGTAGTCAGTTCAGAAGAGTTTGGCAACTTGTAATCAGGCAGTTCGGGGTTAAGCAATAGAGTAGTCAGTTCAGCAGTGTTTGGCAACTTGTAATCAGGCAGTTCAAGGTTAAGCAATAGAGTAGTCAGTTCAGCAGTGTTTGGCAACTTGTAATCAGGCAGTTATGGGTTAACCAATAGAGTAGTCAGTTCAGCAAAGATTGGCAACTTGTAATCAGGCAGTTTAGGGTTAACCAATAAAGTAGTCAGTTCAGCAGAGTTTGGCAACTTGTAATCAGGCAGTTCAGGGTTAAGCAATAGAGTAGTCAGTTCAGCAGTGTTTGGCAACTTGTAATCAGGCAGTTCAAGGTTAAGCAATAGAGTAGTCAGTTCAGCAGTGTTTGGCAACTTGTAATCAGGCAGTTATGGGTTAAGCAATAGAGTAGTCAGTTCAGCAAAGATTGGCAACTTGTAATCAGGCAGGTTAGGGTACATCAGTAGACAAGAGAAAAAGAGAGTACTCACTAGCCACAGAAGAAAACAAACGAGCACCGGGAGATCGGGCCGCAGGACTAAGTAACCCACCTGACGTCAGCAGAGGAGGACGGCTCAGAATGTGCGTAGCGTTGCTAAGCAACACAACACACAGGACAAAGAAGCTGGAAGAACCGGAAGAAGAGGAGCGCGATCGTGACACTCCCCTTACACAGAACCCCTTGCAGGGAGAGATGGATATTGATAACTCTCCCCAGCGGCAGAACCCCTTCCCGGGAGAGGAGACAGCTCCCCAGCGGCAGAGCCAGGAGCAGGGAGAGGAGACAGTCAGTCTCTCTCCCCAGCAGCAGAGCCATCCCCTGGGAGTGGAGGTAGTCTGTCTCCCTCCCCTTATAGAGAACACCTTTCTGGGAGAGGGGACAGTCGGTCTCTCTCCCCAGCGGCAGATCCATCCTTCAGGAGTGGAGGTAGTCATCCTCCCTCCCCTTATAGAGAAGCCCTTGCAGGGAGAGATGGATATCGATATCTCTCCACAGTGGCTGAATCCCTTTCTGGGAGAGGAGACAGTTGGTCTCTCTCCCCAGCGGCAGCACAGTTTCCCATGGAGAAGAGGTAGCAGACCTCCCTCCCCAGTGGTAGATCTCCTTCTTGGGAGAAGAGACAGATGGTCTCTCCCCTCAGTAGCTTGGCAGGGTCTCTACCCTTTTCTTGTCCCGGAGTATTTCTCACCGGGGGCAGGCGTTGCATTAGGCAAGGAGGAGAAAAGCTTATACAGTTGGTGCCACATGTTTGGGCACCCGAGATTTTACTGCCCCACCAAGAAGCAACCTCCCCCTCCGGTCTGGGGTGGTTCTGCCGGTACTAAACCAAGTGTCACAGAGAGAGGCAGTGTGGCCCTGAAACTTGAGGACCCTGGAACTTGTGGGACAGCAATTGTTTGGGAGCCAGCCTTGGCATACTTGTTTGGGACTTTGCCTTATGTGACTATCCCTGTGCCCAGGGTGCAGGGTATAAACTCCAGCCGGAACCCCCCAGGATGCCCCAAGCTCTGGAGAGATGGGATCACCTCTCCTAGCAACCGAGAAGTGGAGGGCCACCGTCGGACAGCCCCAGGCGACCTGTTAAGGGTCTAGCTGGGTCTGCCGAACTGGAGGGGGGAGATGTCACGGATACCAGACAGCTAAGGCTACCCCCCACCCCCTACAACCTCACTGTCACGGATACTGGGCTGCAGGGGTTGAACTCTTACCCCCCTTTCTGGTTGGAGTATATGGTGACAGCCCAATTCAGTATTGCCTGTCCCAGCCCATCCCTAGACTCAGAATGTTTGAGATTATTGCAACCTCCTGCTGTTATGTGCCTTTCTGTTATTGTATGAGTCATCCATTGTCCTTTTGTGATTAGATAATCGAATGCTGAGACCTCCTGCTGTTATGTGTCTTTCTGCTATTGTGCGAGTCATCCATTGTCCTTTTGTGATTAGATAATCGAATGTTGAGACATCCTGCTGTTATGTGTCTTTCTGCTATTGTGCGAGTCATCCATTGTCCTTTTGTGACTATAATCTTGTTTAACTAACCATGGTCTGATGTTTGTCTCATTGTAAGATATTTGTTATAACTACCCCCCTTTTCTGTTGGAAATGTATAAAAGCTGTGTTTTCTGTGAAATAAAGCAATTCTTGTTTCACCTGAATGCTAGTCTGTCTAGTTATTTGGGTGGGCTCCAGCTAAAATCACTTTCCTGGGCTACATAGCAGCCTGTTCCAGGCAGAGAAAGGATCCTCAGGCAGAGCTACCCAGTCTGGGTAGCTGGAGTCTGCCACAGGGTGGGACCCTGGGTACTGATGCTGTCGGGCATCAGGGGTGGCTACAGGCTGTGGTCACTTGCTAGCTACATAGCTGCAGTCAGCAGGGAGAAGGAAGGACCCCTTTGGCAGAGCTACCCAGTTGGGGTAGCCGGGGTATCCATTACACTCCCTTTTCAGATCGACGATATACTCTCATATTCCATTACCTCTACTGATAACCGTTTCAGTAATGGTTTGGCTATCTGCTATATGTGGATGGGTGTCTTTGGTAAGTATGTTTTTATTCACTTAAGAGACTCTCAGCCATGGTTTGGCACTTTATGTATTTTATAAAGTTTTAAATATATGTATTGTACTTATATTTGCCATGATTCAGGTTTTCAGTATATTTCCTTTTGCAGACTGTCAGTTTCAGATCTGGGAAATGTTTTTTAGGAAAAATGTATTTCTTACCTGGGGTGTAGTCTTTTTCAAATTGACTATCTTTTAAATTCGCGGGCAGAATTAGGCTTGTGAGGGCACAAAATGCTAAAGTTTATTGCGTTATTCTTTGCGCAAGATTTTTTTGGCGCAAAGTTACGTTTATTGATGCAATTTCGTCATTTCCAGCGTCTTAGTTGATGCAGAGTACTTCACAAGGTTGCGTCTTCTGTGATGTTAGTGTGTCATTTCCGGATGTTTTTGGCGGCAAAAATTATTTTTCTGTTTGTGCCGTGCGTCATACTTGCAACAAAATATTTTCATTATTTAAGGCCCCATTCCTATATGCCTCTTGCCTTTTCTCTATGTCAGAGGGCTATGCTGTTTACATTTTTATGCTGTTTACATTTTTATACCATTCCTGAAACTGCCATATAAGGAAATTGGTAATTTTGCTTTATATGTTGTTTTTTTTCTCTTACATTTGCAAAATGTTTTAACCTGATCCTGTCTCAGAAATTACTGTTGGAACTTTGCTGCCGGATAACGGTTCTACCAAAGCTAAGTGCATTTGTTGTAAAACTGTGGAGGTTAAATCTCCAGCTGTGGTTTGTAATAGTTGTCTTGATAAACTTTTACATGCAGAAAATGTATCCATCAGTAGTAGTTCATTACCTGTTGCTGTTCCCTCAACATCTAATGCACAAGATATACCTGTAAATTTAAAATAATTTATTTCTGATTCTAAGGCTTTGTCTGCCATTCCGCCTTCTAATAAACGGAAAAGGTCTTTTAAAACTTCTCATAAATTTGATGAAATTTCAAATGACCAACAACATACTGAATTATCCTTCTCTGATGAGGATCTATCTGGTTCAGAAGATCCTGCCTCCGATATTGACACTGATAAATCTTCTTATTTGTTTAAATTGGATTATATTTGTTCTTTGTTAAAAGAAGTGTTGATTACATTGGATATGGAGGAAACTAGTTCTCTTGATATTAAAACTAGTAAACATTTAAATCTTGTTTATAAACCTCCTGTGGTTATTCCAGAGGTTTTTCCAGTTCCTGATGCTATTTCTGATATGATTTCTAAGGAATGGAATAGGCCTGGTACTTCTTTTGTTCCTTCTTCAAAGTTTAAAAAATTGTACCCTTTGCCAGCAATTTCTATAGAGTTTTGGGAAAAGATCCCTAAAGTTGATGGGGCTATCTCTACTCTTGCTAAACATATTACTATTCCTACAGAAGATAGTACTTCTTTTAAAGATCCTTTAGATAGAAAAATTGAATCTTATCTAAGGAAAGCCTATTTATATGCTGGTCATATTCTCAGGCCTGCAATTTCTTTGGCTGCTATTGCAGCTGCATCAACTTTTTGGTTGGAACATTTAGTGCAACAAGAATTGGATTCTGATTTGTCTAGCATTGTTCGCTTACTCCAACATGCTAATCATTTTATCTGTGATGCTATTTTTGATATCATCAAAATTGATGTTAAATCTATGTCTTTAGCTATTTTAGCTAGAAGAGCTTTGTGGTTAAATCTTGGAATGCTGACATGACTTCTAAGTCTAGATTGCTATCTCTTTCTTTCCAAGGTAATAAGCTTCTAACCGTTTTCGTTCCTTTCGACAAAATAAGGAACAGAAATCTAATCCTTCCCCCAAGGAATCTGTTTCCAATTGGAAGCCTTCCTCAAATTGGAATAAGTCCAAGCCATTTAAGAGATCAAATCCAGCCCCCAAGTCCGCATGAAGGTGCGACCCTCATTCCAGCTCAGCTGGTGGGGGCAGATTAAGATTTTTCAAAGATGTTTGGATCAATTCAGTTCAAAATCAATGGATTCAGAGTATTGTCTCTCAGGGGTACAGAATAGGATTCAGAGTAAGACCGCCTGTGAGAAGATTTTTTTCTTTCACGCATTCCAGCAAACCCAGTAAAGGCTCAGGCTTTCCTGAAGTGTGTTTCAGACCTGGAGTTATCAGGGGTAATAATGCCAGTTCCGTTTCAGGAACAGGGTCTGGGGTTTTATTCAAATCTATTCATTGTCCCAAAGAAAGAAAATTCATTCAGACCAGTTTTGGATCTAAAGAGTTTGAATCAATATGTAAGAGTACCAACTTTCAAAATGGTGAATATAAGGACTATTCCGCCTTTTGTTCAGCAATGGCATTATATGTCCACAATAGACTTACAGGATGCAGATCTTCATATTCCTATTCACCCAGATCACTACCAGTTCCTGAGATTCTCTTTTCTAGACTAGCATTACCAATTTGTTGCTCTTCCTTTTGGCCTAACGACAGCTCCAAGAATCTTTTCCAAGGTTGTCGGTGCCCTACTCTCTGTAATCAGAGAGCAGGGTATTGCGGTGTTTCCTTATTTGGACGATATCTTGGTACTTGCTCAGTCTTTACGTTCTGCAGAATCTTACACGAATCAACTAGTGTTGTTTCTTCAAAGACATGGTTGGAGGATCAATTTACCAAAAAGTTTTTTGATTCCTCCGACAAGGGTAACCTTTTTAGGTTTCCGGATAGATTCAGTATCCATGATTCTGTCCCTAACAGACAAGAGACGATTAAAATTGGTTTCAGCTTGTCTGAACCTTCAGTCTCAATCATTCCCTTCAGTGGCTATGTGTATGGAAGTTTTAGGTCTCATGACTGCAGCATCGAACGCGATCCCCTTTGCTCGTTTTCATATGAGACCTCTCCAGCTTTGTATTCTGAGCCAATGGTGAAGGCATTATACAAGGATATCACAATTAATATCCTTAAATCCCAATGTTCGACTCTCTCTGACTTGGTGGTTGGATCACAATTGTATGATTCTAGGGGCCTCTTTCGTTCGTCCAACCTGGGGATCTCTGACAGCACAAGGGTTTTTGGAAATCTCAATAAATATTTTGGAACTCCGTGCGATTCTCAGGGCTCTTCAGTTTTGGCCTCTGTTGAAGAAAGAACCGTTCATTTGTTTTCAGACAGACAATATCACAACTGTGGCTTATGTCAATCATCAGGGTGGGACTCACAGTCTTTAAGCTATGAAAGAAGTATCTCAGATACTTTTTTGGGCGGAATCCAGCTACTGTCTAATTTCTGTGGTTCATATCCCAGGTATAGACAATTGGGGAGCGGATTACCTCAGTCGTCAGACTTTACATCCAGGGGAGTGGTCTCTCCACCCAGAGGTGTTTTCTCAAGTTGTTCAGATGTGGGTTCTTCCAGAAATAGATCTGATGGCATCTCATCTAAACAAGAAACTTCCCAGGTACCTGTCCAGGTCCAGGGATTCTCAGGCGGAAGCAGTGGATGCATTGACACTTCCTTGGTGTTATCATCCTGCTTATATTTTCCCGCCTCTAGTTCTGCTGCCAAGCGTGATCTCCAAGATCATCATGAAGCAATCGTTTTTGCTGCTGGTGGCTCCAGCATGGCCTCACAGGTTTTGGTATGCGGATCTTGTCGGAATGTCCAGTTGCCAACCTTGGCCACTTCTACTAAGGCCAGACCTTCTATCTCAAGGTCCGTTTTTCCATCCGGATCTTAAATCATTAAATTTGAAGGTATGGAAATTGAACGCTTAGTGCTTAGTCATAGAGGTTTTTCTGACTCTGTGAATAATACTATGTTACAAGCTCGTAAATCTGTTTCTAGAAAAATGTATTATCGAGTTGGAAGACTTACATTTCATGGTGTTGTTCTCATAAATTTTCCTAGCATTCTTTTAGAATAGGATGGTTTGGATAAAGGTTTGTCTGCAAGTTCCTTGAAAGGACAAATCTCGGCTCTTTCTGTTTTATTCCACAGAAAGATTGCTAAACTTCCTGATATTCACTGTTTAGTACAGACTTTAGCTCGTATTAAGCCCGTCATTAAATCAATTTCTTATCCTTGGAGTCTTAATTTGGTTTTTTAGGTGTTTATATTAGTTAAAATGTATAGACACATTGAATTATATTTATAGAAAACCAGATATGAATCAAACTATACAGGCTTACATTTTTACAATATTCTTTGTAAAGCAAACCAAGTGTACCTTTATAATTAACCTTATTCACAATTGAATTGCATTAAAATACCACAATAAAATCTAATTTAAAACATCAGGAATCATATATATTATTTGTGCAAACAGCCATTTCCTATGCCAATTTATTTGAGCTGAAATAAATTCTTAATTATCTACAATTAAGACAAATTCTAATATATATATATATATATATATATATATATATATATATATATATATATATATTTGCAAATATAAATTACTTAGCATACAAGAGACTAGTTTTAACTACACAGGGCTATGAATGCAGGTTAAAATACAAAGTGCTCTTTTAAAAGTACTAACTGCAATTTAGTTATAGTTACTAAATACCTTTGATTTAAATATTATATATATATATATTTATCAATCGCGTATACTTCACCAAAATGACCAAATCGATAATTCAGCTTCCAGAACATCTTGTTTCACCTCATATGAAATAAGTATTGCAATATGGATAAATAAAAAGGTAGCCAATTTTGCATATAGTCTGTGTTCCAACACAGCCAGTTATCAGTCCAGAGTTCAGCAAAAAGTGACCTAGCCTGCTTCTCTCCTCTTGCATTCAGCTTATATTATCTTAATCATTGGTGAAACAATCTCATCTCATCTCATAGGTTATTTTGGGAGACGCTTCCATGAGCAGCAAAAGGCCTTTTGGCTGTAATACCGTCTTTGATCTATAGGTGGCAGCAGACAACTAGAAATGCAGCCCCACCATCAAATATTGCTAACAATTTAATATATCCTTATAAAGTCATTGTTTAACACCATCATTCCTACTACTAATAAGTTACATGTTCAAATACACATGGATCACACAGTACCATTTTTTCTGATCATTTTAAGATCAAACGTGAAAATATTCCACTTATACTATATTAAAATGCGTTTAAAATCATATTTTCTATGAAACGATTTAAAAGGATTATAATATCTTCATCATGGATTCACTTACTCTCTAAGCCATCATCTCATACATACCTTGAGGTCAGCAGACATGCATGAAACACCAGATGCAGGTATGAATTGAAATAAATAATGTTGTTAAAAATATCAAACATTTATCTAACTGTGGTTATTCATTTAATCCATTACAAATCTGAAAGTCATTTCTTCTCAGGAGATATATATATATATATATATATATATATATATATATATATATATATATATATATATATATATATATATATATATACACACACATACAGTCTGAGAATCAATTATACTTGAAATTTTAAACACAAGTTGCATTTTAAAATGAATTTTAAAGCTACAATACAAACGTGTTTCTGTTAGCCAGCATAGATGTTTATTTAACACAACAGTTACCAATTTGCATTTAGATGAGGACAGCTGTATCCTTTAAACAAGCCTGTATATTCCCTTATTCTTGTAGACGGAGAGTCTGTTTTTTTTTAGATAAGGAAAAAAAATCTTTATCCAGGCATCCTTTGAAATGGATAATTGGGACCTTCTGGCTTGTGATTTGATCTGTTTTAACGTCACACCTTAGGCAGGAAACCTTTGAAATTAATTCCCTTGTTCTTGAACTGTCTGTGTTTTACAGACAGTTTCACAAATAAAATGAGTTCTTGGACTTATCATAAATCTATGTGTAGATAAATATACATACATATATATATATATATTATTTAATAATACTCAGCTATCCTGACATGATTGAAGACATAGACCCTCATCTTGTATCCCTTCAACCCGTGATCGACTCCTCATAAGTGCAGAATTATCCCTACTGGAGAATTTGTCTGTATGGGGACACAAGAGGGGCCAAATGCCATCCCCTCCCATATGGGTGTCTATAGTCTGATCCTGGTGTTAAGCAGTAAAAGCCTCCATGCAACATAGAGGGGCACTTATTATTGTAAAGATCATATATGTTTTCAAATGAGTGGTGACTCCTGGTTTCAATATGTGTGCAAAAGGCAGGTTTATAAATTGTGTGACAGCTCTGAAATTAGTTTTGTTTTTTTCAGCCAAAAATAGACCCATAAACACGTAAGACTAATTTAAAAGTAAAGACTCTTCTCTTACAAATGACCCTCTAGAGAGCACTTTTAGATATAATACTGCAGTTACATGACCCTCTAGATAGCATATGGTTGTCACATGACCTTCTAGATATCATACAGTTGTCACATGGCTTCTAGCTTTAAACGGCTGTCACATAAGCCTCTAGATATATATAAGTTATAATGTGTCTTACATGACCCTCTAGATATCATACAATTGTCACATGACCCTCTAGTTATCATATTGTGTCACATGACCCTCTAGATATCATGCAGTTGGTCACATGACCCTCTAGATATTATACGGTTGTCACATGACCCCTAGCTATTATACGGCTGTCACATGAGCCTCTAGACACCATAGGTTGGCACATGACCTCTAGGTATTATACGGCTGTCAAATGAGCCTCTAGATATCATGCAGTTGTTACATGACTCTCCAGTTATACTGTGTCACATGACCGTCTAGAAATCATAAAGTTGTCACATGACCCTCTAGCTATTATACAGTTGTTGCATGACCCTCTAGATATTATTAAGCTGTCACATGACCCTCTAGATATTATACAGTTGTCACATGGCCTCTAGATATTATATGGCTGTCACATGAGCCACTAGATATTATATAGTTGTCACATCACCTGCTAGTAATTTTTTGTCTCACATGACCCTCTAGATATCATACAGCTGTCACATGACCCTCTAGATATCATATGGTTGTCACATGGCCTCTAGATATCATACAGTTGACACATGGCCTCTAGCTATTATACGACTGTCACATGAGCCTCCAGATATCATACAGTTGTTACATGACCCTCCAGTTATCATATTGTGTCACATGACCCTCTAGATATCATACAGTTGTCACAAGACCCCTAAATATCATATTGTGTCACATGACCTTTAGATATCATACAGTTGTGTCATGAGCCTCTAGATATTGCATGGTTGTCACATGAGCCTCTAGATATCATACGGTTGTCACATGACCCCTAGCTATTATACGACTGTCACATGAGCCTCTAGACACCATAGGTTGGCACATAACCTCTAGGTATTATACGGCTGTCAAATGAGCCTCTAGATATCATGCAGTTGTTACATGACCCTCCAGTTATATTGTGTCACATGAACGTCTAGAAATCATAAAGTTGTCACATGACCCTCTAGCTATCATACAGTTGTCAAAGGACCCTCTAGATATCATATTGTGTCACATGACCCTCTAGATATCATGCAGTTGGTGACATGACCCTCTAGATATCATACAGTTGTCACATGATGACCCCTAGCTATTATACGGCTGTCACATGAGCCTCTAGACACCATAGGTTGGCACATAACCTCTAGGTATTATACGGCTGTCAAATGAGCCTCTAGATATCATGCAGTTGTTACATGACCCTCCAGTTATATTGTGTCACATGAACGTCTAGAAATCATAAAGTTGTCACATGACCCTCTAGATATCATACAGTTGTCAAAGGACCCTCTAGATATCATATTATGTCACATGACCCTCTAGATATCATACAGTTGTTTCATGAGCCTCTAGATATCATATGGTTGTCACATGGCCTCTAGCTATTATACAGCTGTTGCATGACCCTCTAGATATCATAAAGCTGTCACATGACCCCTAGCTATTATACGGCTGTCACATGAGCCTCTAGACACCATAGGTTGGCACATAACCTCTAGGTATTATGCGGCTGTCAAATGAGCCTCTAGATATCATGCAGCTGTTACATGACCCTCCAGTTATATTGTGTCACATGAACGTCTAGAAATCAAAGTTGTCACATGACCCTCTAGATATCATACAGTTGTCAAAGGACCCTCTAGATATCATATTGTGTCACATGAACCTCTAGATATCATACAGTTGTTTCATGAGCCTCTAGATATCATATGGTTGTCACATGGCCTCTAGCTATTATACAGCTGTCGCATGACTCTCTAGATATCATACAGCTGTCACATGACCCTCTAGATATTATACAGTTGTCACATGGCCTGTAGATATTATATGGCTGTCACATGAGCCTCTAGATATCATATAGTTGTCACATCACCTGCTAGTAATTTTTTGTCTCACATGACCCTCTAGATATCATACAGCTGTCACATGACCCTCTAGATATCATATGGTTGTCACATGACCTTCTAGATATTATACAGTTGTTACATAGCCTCTAGATATTATACAGCTGTCACATGAGCCTCTAGATATCATATAGTTTTCACATGGCCTCTAGATATTATACAGTTTACACATGGCTTCTAGATATCATACAGTTGACACATGGCCTCTAGCTATTATATGACTGTCACATGAGCCTCTAGATATAATACAGTTGTTACATGACCCTCCAGTTATCATATTGTGTAACATGACCCTCTAGATATCATACAGTTGTCACATGACCCCTAAATATCATATTGTGTCACATGACCTCTAGATATCATACAGTTGTGTCATGAGCCTCTAGATATTGCATGGTTGTCACATGAGCCTCTAGATATCATTAGTTGTCACATGAGCTTCTAGATATCATACGGTTGTCACATGACCCCTAGCTATTATACGGCTGTCAAATGAGCCTCTAGACACCATAGGTTGGCACATAACCTCTAGGTATTATACGGCTGTCAAATAAGCCTCTAGATATCATGCAGTTGTTACATGACCCTCCAGTTATATTGAGTCACATGAATGTCTAGAAATCATAAAGTTCTCACATGACCCTCTAGATATAAGTTGTCAAAGGACCCTCTAGATATCATATTGTGTCACATGACCCTCTAGATATCATGCAGTTGGTCACATGACCTTCTAGATATCATACGGTTGTCACATGACCCCTAGCTATTATACGGCTGTCACATGAGCCTCTAGACACCATAGGTTGGCACATAACCTCTAGGTATTATACAGCTGTCAAATGAGCCTCTAGATATCATGCAGTTGTTACATGACCCTCCAGTTACATTGTGTCACATGAACATCTAGAAATCATAAAGTTGTCACATGACCCTCTAGCTATCATACAGTTGTCAAAGGACCCTCTAGATATCATATTGTGTCACATGACCCTATAGATATCATGCAGTTGGTCACATGACCCTCTAGATATCATACGGTTGTCACATGACCCCTAGCTATTATACGGCTGTCACATGAGCCTCTAGACACCATAGGTTGGCACATAACCTCTAGGTATTATGCGGCTGTCAAATGAGCCTCTAGATATCATGCAGCTGTTACATGACCCTCCAGTTATATTGTGTCACATGAACGTCTAGAAATCAAAGTTGTCACATGACCCTCTAGATATCATACAGTTGTCAAAGGACCCTCTAGATATCATATTGTGTCACATGAACCTCTAGATATCATACAGTTGTTTCATGAGCCTCTAGATATCATATGGTTGTCACATGGCCTCTAGCTATTATACAGCTGTCGCATGACTCTCTAGATATCATACAGCTGTCACATGACCCTCTAGATATTATACAGTTGTCACATGGCCTGTAGATATTATATGGCTGTCACATGAGCCTCTAGATATCATATAGTTGTCACATCACCTGCTAGTAATTTTTTGTCTCACATGACCCTCTAGATATCATACAGCTGTCACATGACCCTCTAGATATCATATGGTTGTCACATGACCTTTTAGATATTATATAGTTGTTACATAGCCTCTAGATATTATACAGCTGTCACATGAGCCTCTAGATATCATATAGTTGTCAAATGGCCTCTAGATATCATACAGTTTACACATGGCTTCTAGATATCATACAGTTGACACATGGCCTCTAGCTATTATATGACTGTCACATGAGCCTCTAGATATCATGCAGCTGTTACATGACCCTCCAGTTATATTGTGTCACATGAACGTCTAGAAATCATAAAGTTGTCACATGACCCTCTAGATATCATACAGTTGTCAAAGGATCCTCTAGATATCATATTGTGTCACATGACCCTCAAGATATCATACAGTTGTTTCATGAGCCTCTAGATATCATATGGTTGTCACATGGCCTCTAGCTATTATACAGCTGTCGCATGACCCTCTAGATATCATACAGCTGTCACATGACCCTCTAGACACCATAGGTTGGCACATAACCTCTAGGTATTATGCAGCTGTCGCATGACCCTCTAGATATTATACAGTTGTCACATGGCCTGTAGATATTATATGGCTGTCACATGAGCCTCTAGATATCATATAGTTGTCACATCACCTGCTAGTAATTTTTTGTCTCACATGTCCCTCTAGATATCATACAGCTGTCACATGACCCTCTAGATATCATATGGTTGTCACATGACCTTCTAGATATTATACAGTTGTTACATAGCCTCTAGATATTATACAGCTGTCACATGAGCCTCTAGATATCATATAGTTGTCACATGGCCTCTAGATATCATACAGTTTACACATGGCCTCTAGATATCATACAGTTGACGCATGGCCTCTAGCTATTATATGACTGTCACATGAGCCTCTAGATATCATACAGTTGTTACATGACTCTCCAGTTATCATATTGTGTAACATGACCCTCTAGATATCATACAGTTGTCACATGACCCCTAAATATCATATTGTGTCACATGACCTCTAGATATCATACAGTTGTGTCATGAGCCTCTAGATATTGCATGGTTGTCACATGAGCCTCTAGATATCATACAGTTGTCACATGTCCCTCTAGATATCATTAGTTGTCACATGAGCCTCTAGATTTCATACGGTTGTCACATGACCCCTAGCTATTATACGGCTGTGAAATGAGCCTCTAGACACCATAGGTTGGCACATAACCTCTAGGTATTATACGGCTGTCAAATGAGCCTCTAGATATCATGCAGTTGTTACATGACCCTCCAGTTATATTGTGTCACATGAACGTCTAGAAATCATAAAGTTGTCACATGACCCTCTAGATATCATACATTTGTCAAAGGACCCTCTAGATATCATATTGTGACACATGACCCTCTAGATATCATGCAGTTGGTCACATGACCTTCTAGATATCATACGGTTGTCACATGACCCCTAGCTATTATACGGCTGTCACATGAGCCTCTAGACACCATAGGTTGGCACATAACCTCTAGGTATTATACAGCTGTCAAATGAGCCTCTAGATATCATGCAGTTGTTACATGACCCTCCAGTTACATTGTGTCACATGAACGTCTAGAAATCATATAGTTGTCACATGACCCTCTAGCTATCATACAGTTGTCAAAGGACCCTCTAGATATCATATTGTGTCACATGACCCTCTAGATATCATACGGTTGTCACATGACCCCTAGCTATTATACGGCTGTCAAATGAGCCTCTAGATATCATGCAGCTGTTACATGACCCTCCAGTTATATTGTGTCACATGAACGTCTAGAAATCATAAAGTTGTCACATGACCCTCTAGATATCATACAGTTGTCAAAGGACCCTCTAGATATCATATTGTGTCACATGACCCTCTAGATATCATATGGTTGTCACATGGCCTCTAGCTATTATACAGCTGTCGCATGACCCTCTAGATATCATACAGCTGTCACATGACCCTCTAAATATTATACAGTTGTCACATGGCCTGTAGATATTATATGGCTGTCACATGAGCCTCTAGATATCATATAGTTGTCACATCACCTGCTAGTAATTTTTTGTCTCACATGCCCCTCTAGATATCATACAGCTGTCACATGACCCTCTAGATATCATATGGTTGTCACATGACCTTCTAGATATTATACAGTTGTTACATAGCCTCTAGATATTATACAGCTGTCACATGAGCCTCTAGATATCATATAGTTTTCACATGGCCTCTAGATATCATACAGTTGACACATGGCCTCTAGATATCATACAGTTGACACATGGCCTCTAGCTACAGTTGTTACATGACCTTCCAGTTATCATATTGTGTCACATGACCTCTAGATATCATACAGTTGTGTCATGAGCCTCTAGATATTGTATGGTTGTCACATGAGCTCTAGCTATTATACGGCTGTCACATGAGCTCTAGATACCATAGGTTGTCACATGACCTCTAGATATAATACGGCTGTCACATGAGCCTCTAGATATCATACAGTTGTCACATCGCCCCTCTAGCTATTATATGGCTGTCACATGAGACTCTAGATATCATACAGTTGTTACATGGCCCTCCAGTTATCATATTGTGTCACATGACCCTCTAGAAATTATGCAGTTGTCCCATGACCTTCTATGAAGTTATAAAGCAGCGGTCTAAAGATCGAATACGATCGGGTTGATTGACACCCCCTACTAGCAGATGATTGGCCTGCGAATCTTCAGGGGGTGACATTGCACCAGTAGTACCCAAGAACTGCTGCTGCAATGATAAATGCTGACAGCGTATGCTGTCTGCATTTATCTATGTGCAGCGGACATGATACGCTACTTTGTATCATGTCTGCTCGCACATTGGTAAATATACCCCTATATCTTCTCTGCAAGGATAAAACAGCTGTATGTGGGCTGTGCTAGGTGAGATGTACAAATGATTATTTATGTATCAGGGAGTTATTAACACATGGACTGGATACAGCAGAAATCTCTAATTCAGAGACTAAAGAGTTGTGTGGTTACGGCACATTTGTTGTAGCGACTTTTATGCCCTTATTATTCTCACAACTCATTTACTTAGGGACAGTGTGGTTTGTGTGGCACAATAAATAATGATTACTATTACTAGCCATCAGGGAGTTTCTGACCTATCTATATACCACTGGTGCCTGTATTAAATAGTTCCAAGTATTATAAACCCCCTAACCTTAACCACCACTGACCCTATCTTCTAAGTAAATAAACCCTAACCATTAACATCATCATGCCAAACAGTGCATACTGAGTTCTCCTGATGCCCCACTTCAATTAACACTTAACCGCCACGGTCCCCAATGGAAGTAGGCCTAAATCATGCTATCTCAATAACCAACATTGCCCAACAATCGTCTCATAACTATGATCCTCTTTCCAAACCCCTCATAACTGCAAACACCATAGACAAGCACACAACACAGTCCCATTATCAAACGCAGATAACATTTATCAACACAAGAACAGTATGTGCTATTCTGAGAAATGTAAATTAAATAAATAAAAATCCCATGCTGGTAACAATTGCTTTAGGGGTAAAATATAATTTAATTAAAGGTAAAATATAATTTTCATGAATTAACCTCTGACAAACTTTTGCATCCACCAGCTTTGTTGGATTACCATAGAGACCACCTTTTATTATGACCACACTGCTTAGAGTAATTATTTTTAGGGTTTCCCCTTGAGACCCTAACAACATACACCACTCAGTATCACCCAAGGAACTCCTACATCTGTCCTCATTCCAGCTTCTATCACTTTTGTCTAAATTTGTGATTGAAGACATAGACCCTCATCTTGTATCCCTTCAACCCTTGATGGACTCCTCATAAGTGTCGAATTATGCCTACTGGAGAATTTGTCTTTATGGGGACACAAGAGGGTCCAAATGCCATCCCCTCCCATATGGGTGTCTATAGTCTGATCCTGGTGTTAAGCAGTAAAAATCTTCATGCAACATAGAGGAGCACTTATTATTGTAAAGACGATTACTGTATATATTTTTTCAAATGAGTGGTGACCTCTGGTTTTAACGTGTGCAAAAGGCAGGTTTATAAATTGTATGAAGGCTCTGAAGTTTGTTTTGTTTTTTCAGCCAAAAATAGACACATAAACACGTAAGACTGATTTAAAAGTAAAGACTCTCCTCTTGCAAATGACCCTCTAGAGAGCACTGAATTGATTTAACATTTGCAATTTCAGAAAATTTGACATCAGATATAAGCTAAAAAGATGAGTGTAGTGAAAAATATGTCTGATTATACGTAACAAACTTAATTGTGTAAGATTAGACATTTCCCTTTCAAATAAGGTATCACGTGACCTTTTAGATATAATACTGCAGTCACATGACTCTCTAGATATCATACAGCTGTCACATGACCCTCTATATATCATACAGTTGTCACATGGCTTCTAGCTTTAAATGGCTGTCACATGAGCCTCTAGATATATATGTTATAGTTTGTCTTACATGACCCTCTAGATATCATACAGTTGTCATGTGACCCTCTAGTTATCATATTGTGTCACATGACCCTCTAGATACCATAGGTTGTCACATGACCTCTAGCTATTATACGGCTGTCACATGACCCTCTAGATATCATACAGTTGTTACATGACCCTCCAGTTATCATATTGTGTCACATGACGGTTGTCACATGGCCTCTATCTATTATACAGCTGTCACATGACCCTCTAGATATCATATAGTTGTCACATGACCTTTTAGCTATACAGTTGTCATATGGCCACTAGATATTATATGGCTGTCACATGAGCCTCTAGATATCATATAGTTGTCACATCACCTGCTAGTTATTTTATGTCTCACATGACCCTCTAGATATCCTACAGTTGTCACATGACCTTCTAGATATCATATGGTTGTCACATGACCTTCTAGATATCACACAGTTGCCACATGGTCTCTAGATATTATATGGCTGTCACATGAGCCTCTAGATATCATATAGTTGTTACATGACCCTCCAGTTATCATATTGTGTCACATGACGGTTGTCACATGACCTCTAGCTATTATACGGCTGTCACATGACCCTCTAGATATCATACAGTTGTTACATGACCCTCCAGTTATCATATTGTGTCACATGACGGTTGTCACATGGCCTCTATCTATTATACAGCTGTCACATGACCCTCTAGATATCATATAGTTGTCACATGACCTTTTAGCTATACAGTTGTCATATGGCCACTAGATATTATATGGCTGTCACATGAGCCTCTAGATATCATATAGTTGTCACATCACCTGCTAGTTATTTTATGTCTCACATGACCCTCTAGATATCCTACAGTTGTCACATGACCTTCTAGATATCATATGGTTGTCACATGACCTTCTAGATATCACACAGTTGCCACATGGTCTCTAGATATTATATGGCTGTCACATGAGCCTCTAGATATCATATAGTTGTCACATCACCTGCTAGTTATTTTTTGTCTCACATGACCCTCTAGATATCATACAGTTGTCAAATGACCCTCTAGATATCATATGGTTGTCTCATGAGCCTCTAAATATCATACCAGTTGTCACAGGACCCTCTTAATATCTTATTGTGTCACATGACCCTCTAAATATCTTATTGTCACATGACTCTAGAAATGATACAGTTGTCTCATGAGCCTGTAGATATCATATGGTTGTCACATGAGCCTCTAGATATCATCAGTTGTCACATGACCCTCTAGTTATTGTATGGATTTCACATGCCCTCTAGATATTGTATAGCTGTCACATGACCCTCTATATATAATACAATTGACATATCCATCTCCCCACCTCACAATTGTCACTGCCATCTTAAGTACTGGCAGAAAGTCTGCCAGTGCTAAAACAAAATCCATTTATTATTATTTGTTCTAATTTGTATATTAAGTCTACAGTGATGAATCCCCCCCTTAGCCCCCAACCTCCCTGATCCCCCCCATACATCTATCTAACCCTCCCCCCTCAACCTATTTGCCGCCATCTTGCGTACTGGCAGTTGTCTGCCAGTACCCAGTTTGCCCAAATAAATGTGTTTTTTTTTAATATAATTATCAATTTTCTGTAGTGTAGCTGCCCCCCCTCAATACCCTCCCAGATCCTTTCCACAAACATGTATTCCCTCCCTCCCTCTCTCACCTGCAGTGGTGGATCTTCCTCCTTCCTTTGTGTTAATGCAAATGTGGCGCAAGCCCCCGCCTTTCACCCCGCCGCAATCCTGACTCATCGTGCACAGGATCCGGAAATGGACATCGATGGGCTGCTCATCCACTTCCCTGCTGCTGCTACCACCCACCAATGATCATCACCATCGTTGGCCGATGCAGAGAGGGCAACAGAGTGGCCCTCTCTGCATCGGTGGTTAAAAAAAGGGTATTGCAGTGATGCCTCAATATTGAGGCATCACTAAAATACCCTGGAAGCAATCACGATCACTTCCAGCGATTCAAACCCCAGAGGACGTGCCAGGCATGTCCTTGGTCATTAAGGGTAGTTTTTTATAGGATGTACCTGGCACGTACTCGGTTGTTAAGGGGTTAAAGATATGAGAGCAGGGTTCTTGAGCTCACCATCACACCTAATCCACATTATTTACTATATTATGAGCTTCCTACGGTGTGTGGAGAAGCAAAATACCTCTTGCTGCTTCTGATGATCAGTGCAGCCTAGGAGCTAATACCTAAATATTGGAAAACACAACAGACACCCAATCTTCAGGAGTGGAAGGCCAGAGTAGGGGATCTGCTCCAACTTGAGCGCTATCATTTCCGGAAAACAAGCAAAATGATGACACATGAACTCATGCAGTTGACATGGGAGGGTAAGGGTCTCTAATCTGATAGGTAATAAGAAAAGGACGATTCACTCCTCCAAGGTTAAAACATCCGTTTATTGTGCAATTTTAAAAGCAAATACAAAAAAGATTGCAGTACAAACATAAGGCGTTAGGCGCAGCACTGGCGGCTTACGGGTTTTCGACTAACAAGCCGTAATCATAGCCTGTTAGTGCTGAACTATTAGCACCTATTTAAAACAGAAGCAACATTCCTATTGGCTATTTCCATTGCTTCTCACCTGAAATTTAAAAAAGTACGACTAACACACCTTCTTAGTCAACTCTTTCTCACTAGAGATTCTTGCCCGGTAATGTTTTAAGTACATATACCTAAATACTAGTAGAATGCCTCTGTACTTATTTTACTGATATTGGAAATGTTAACCATATTAGAATAATGGATTATAGATCTAAGAGAATAATTTATCTCAAAAAGTTACCAGTGTTCATTTGAATTGTACACACATTATTTGTTTAAGATCATATATGAGACCGGTATAATTGATATTAGAACGGTTAACAATAATAGAATAATGTGTTATAGATCCAAAAGAATAATTCAGCTCAAAAAGTATCAGTATTCATTTGAATATACATATATTTTAGTTCTAGAAGTTAAATTCTTATATGGGACTGGTATAATTGTTTGGTCTAATTGGGGTTCAAATCCTTGTCTTGAATATCCATAGCACTTGTTCAATTTAAAACTATTATAAACTTGTATATAGCAGTTTAAATATGTAACATCCAAATATTAATACCAACCCAAAGCATGACCGTTTGTAAGAAACCCAAGACTAGCTTATGTCACTCAGTGCATTTATCCAGAGACAAGAACCTGTGTATTATAATTATCCACATTGTTGACCTAGAGCTACCCTATTTTTGAGTGTTTGATTATTCCCAGTAATTGATCATATCGTATTTTGAATTGAGACCATAGGGCACCCTGGTGTCTAACGTAAAAATACAAAAAATCTCCCTTTTGGCTAAAAAGTTGATCAATATCCCCTCCTCTTTTTGGGAGTACAGCCTCTTCAATAGCACACCATTTAAAGTAATTCAAGTTCCCATTGTGTTTGGTCACAAAATGTTAGACCAATGGTGTGGTGGCTTTGGCAACTTTGAAAGTGGACAAATGCTCTCTAATTCTGGACCTCATGTCCCTTGATGTGAGGCCCACATATTGCAAATTACAGCTTGTACATGTTATTAAGTAAATAACATAGCTGGTGGTACAGTTGAGGCATGTCTTAATGTCAAAATGTTTGCCATTAGTGGTTGAAATGAATTATTTCGTGATTTGGGCATACTCACAAGGCCTTCATCTGCTGCTGCCACATTTAAACATTCTGAGATGGCTCAGCCAAGAACTCCTATTGCTTGATACACTCTTTAGTTGTGTAGGTGCCAGTATACTGCCTAAGCTTCTAGTCTTTTTGTAAGAACATTTGACACCCTGTTCTACTACATTGACCAAATGGTCATCCACTGCCAAAAGGGGAAAGTGTTTTTCCACTATTTTGCAAATCTGTGTATATTGTGTACTGAATTATGTCACAAAATAGACCCCATTGAAGCTGCTCTCAGTTGTCCTTTGTTTTTCTCCTAAGAGAATATCTTTCGGAATTAGTTCTACAACTCGTCTTGCTCTATTTACATCATAGTTAGGGTACTTCCTCTCTCTGAATTTGTACCATAGATCTTTAGCTTCCTTGTCAAAATCCTTTTGATCCGAAACAATTCCTACGTAACCTTGTAAATTGTCCCTTTGCCACTGCAAACCTAGTTTCCTTCGGATGACAGCTATTGCCATGTAACCGTGTATTCCATGTTATTGGCTTGTGGTACACTATAGTTGATACCTTAGCACCATTGACTCCTCTCAGGGTAAGGTACAGGAAATGTATTTCGGTAGTATTCATCTCAAACGTGAATTTCAAATTCATGTCATTGTTGTTAAGGTATGTAACAAAAGAAAGAATATCATTGGGATCTCCCGTCCAAATGAACAGGAGATCATCAATGTATCTCCTATAGAACATAATTCAGCTTTGAAATGGATTCCCCTCTCCAAAGATGCGGCCCAGCTCCCACCAACCTAAATAAAGGTTTGCATATGATGGGGCAAATTTGACTCCCATTGCTGTGCCGCATCTTTGGAGAAAGAACTGACCTTTAAACCTGAAGAAATTATGTGTAAGTAGAAATTGTATAATCCTTACTACATACATTTGTAAGTCTTCTGAAAGATTCCCAAACATTCTCAAACAGTTAGAAACAGCTTAAATGCCTTTCTTGTGTGGTATACTTGAATACAAGGCAACTGCATCAACAGTAAGCCAAGTGTAATCTGTTCTCCATACAATATCCTTGACCACATTGATAACATGCTTAGTGTCTCTAATGTATGAACCTAGTGCTGGCACCAAGGGCTGTAGAATCGAAACCACCCACTGTGAGAGGTGTTCCAATAAAGAATAAATCCCACTCACAATGGGTCTTCCTTGAACATTCACCAAAGACTTATGAACCTTTGGCAGATGGTGAAACCAGGGGGTCTTTTAACATCCAAGTATTCAATAATTTGATCATCCAGTAACCCTTGTTCTCTTCCATCATCCAAAATTTGCCTTAGTTCATGTCTGTATTTCTCTGTAGGATCCCTGTCCAAAACTGAATACTCATCTGAATTCAACAATTGGCGGTGTGCTTCAGCTATATAGGACCTCTTGTCCATAACTACAACGGCACCGCCTTTATCAGCTGAGCGCACAACCAATTGTTGATTCTCCTGAAGTTCTTTTAATGCTGTCTGTTGTTTCCTGGATAAATTGTAATTGAGTAAACAAGGAAAAAAAAGGGGTGGGGGGAGTTGCACACTTAATAATTAAATAAATGTAATGTATGGAATACAGGTGCTACCTAGAAAAAGTACATGAAATAACAGAAACAAGAGAGTAGATACTCCATAATAAGGAGTTTCTAAAAGTCTATGCAAATCTAGCACAACTGTATGAATAACAGAAACAAGAGATTCAATATGTCAAAAATATAAAGCACACTTTAATAAATAAAACAAACACTCACATCACATTCATACAAGGGATCCCAATATGTACGTGTTAATCACACTGGCCAAGAAACATAAGAACAATGAACAGTCCACTGTAAAAAATTTAATATTTGTAATCCAAATGAAATGAAGTCAAACAGTGACATATGTTTCCCAAAGTGCCTCAAAGTCAGACAAGCCAGACATTTACCCCTGACGAGAAATAGCCACAAGACACGTTAAAGCATGGAAAAGAAGGAGCCGTATAGCAACACGTATTCACAGGTGTATCTGCCGTAGAAGCGTTCCTTCAAGAGACAGTTAACAATTGTACCTGTATTTTTCACGCGACCACTCCTCCCGTCTTCACTGCTTCCATAACGTGGAGTCTTCCGGGGTAATTCTGGACAAGCAGGAATCCCGTGTAGAAAATAGCTGCTAAGCACCGACGAGTCCGCTCGTTTCACTCCTTCACTCAATGCAGCGTGGAGCTTCTTCCGGGTGCTGACGTCACCTAGGTTGTAATGCCATTATATTGGATGCCGACACCATGCGGTCATATCCTCATTCGTTGATTCATTTGTCAATCATAGCAGACCTGTATGCCACTGTTAAATTGTTTCAAAAGGGAACTTTTTTCGCAACTTAAGTATACAGGGCATTATATCTAACCTAAATGAGAAATATCAACAGATATAAACTGTATAAATACAGTTAAAGGACACACACGTACACACATTCGCAAAAATACAATCAAACACCAAAAAATAATTAAAATTTAAATTTAATATATGATTTTATTTACCAAATATATACTTATCTATCAATTCATTTATTATGCAATAATTCCAAAAGTGCTAATTAATTTATGTACAATGCACATGTGTATATTTTATTAATCCACAAGAGGATTAATTTGTGCAAATAGCTATTATAAGGAAATATAATTAATCTCAATATTTCCCTACAGGATAGTAAATAGAGATCCCATTTTTAGCTAAATGAAGATATGCAAATAGAGTTGGAAGTTTGGAATCAACCAAAAATGGAAGCAAACTCCAATTTTTCATTCAACCCATTAGGGGATAATGTGTTTAATTTATACATCCATCTTGTCTCCTTGAGCTCGCATTCTATTGGCTGTTCCAATCAGCCAATAGAATGCGAGCTCAATCCTATTGGCTTATTGCTTCAGCCAATAGGATTTTTCCTAACTTAATTCCGATTGGATGATAGAATCCTATCAGCCAATCGAAATTCAAGGGACGCCATCTTGGATGATGTTATTTAAAGGAACCGTCATTCGTCGGGTAGTCATCGGTCTGGATGGATGCTCCACGTCGGTTGTCTTCAAGATGGAGCCGCTCCTCGTCGGATGGATGAAGATAGAAGATTTCTGCCCGTCTGGAGGTCCTCTTCTGCCCGGATCGGATGAAGACTTCTGCCCCTCTGGAGGACCACTTCTGCCTGGTTGGGTGAAGACATCTCAAGGTAGGGTGATCTTCAAGGGGGTTATTGTTAGGTTTTATTAAGGGGGGGTTGGGTGGGTTTTAGAGTAGTGTTGGGTGTGTGGGTGGTGGGTTGTAATGTTGGGGGGGTATTGTATTTTTTTTTTACAGGTAAAAGAGCTGATTACTTTGGGGCAATGCCCCACAAAAAGCCCTTTTAAGGGCTATTTGTAATTTAGTATAGGGTAGGGATTTTTTTATTTTGGGGGGCTTTTTTATTTTATTAGGGGGATTAGATTAGGTGTAATTAGTTAAATTCTTGCAATTATTTTATTATTTTTTGTATTTTAGTTTTTTTTTTTTTCCGTACTTTAGTTTATTTAATTTAATTGTATTTAATTGTAGTTAGTTTAGGTAATTAATGTAATTATAGTGTAGTGTTAGGTGCAGGGGCGGTTCTACAGGGGGGCCTACAGGGGACGGTGCCCCGGTAAAAATGTCCCTGGCCCCCCCTGTGGCCCCCCTGAAATGACTGTCTGAAATAATATTTTTATTTTTTATACATCATTAATAATATACATATATAATACAGGGCTGCAGCTGCCCAAATATGTAGTAGCTTTAACCCCTTAAGGACCAGCGACGTACCCTGTATGTCACTGGCCTTTTTTTGAGACTTTATTGTTTTATAGCGCGGTCTTGCCACCAGCGTTGAGACTGCTCTATTCCACAAAGCCTGCTGGAGGGAGTGCATTAATAGCGTGTTCTTGCTAGACTTGTGCTATTATGTCCTGAAAAAACCCTTAACGACCAGTGACATACAGGGTACATTGTGGTCATTAAGGGGTTAAATATATATTTTGACACAGGCGGCTTACCGCTGAGCAGTCACATGACCAGCTAGTGTCTGTGTCTGACTGCCTAGGGCACATGGCTTTACGCTCACGCACGTGATCTCCCAGGCGGTTAGGTGAGAACGGAAGAGAAGTAACTGGCCGGGCTTGGAGACTCTGAGTCACACACACTGATCCGTGATCGTGAACGGTAATGGTGCGGTCTGCTCTGCGGTGGTGTGGCGGGGAGCCTAACTCAGGTAGGACGGAGATTCTGAGTAACTGTCAAGTTTTTTATGTCAAAGAAAGGATAGGTAGTGGTACTGGTAGTAAGCACGTCTGGGACTGGCAGGAAAACAAAAAACATAGATCGATCGTTAGAGAACAGACAGGCAGGAGAGCTGAGAGGGGAGACTGACATCGATCTAATTAATTAGCTAGCTGAATTTGCATAACAAATGATGACAGTCAGTTCCCATAAGTTTCTGTCGGTTAAGTACTCCCACTGTCAGTCCCACATAACGTTTCAATCCATCCTGTGGGCTACTTAGTTATTGTTCAATTTCTGCCCTTGATTGAACAGTAACCTTCAGATGTTGAGACCTGGCTTCCTTAAATTGTGTATGATTTTGTGAAAAGACAACAGTCGAGATGATTCCTATTAGCATATGTATGAAATATGATTGCCATGCATTCAAACTGTTTAAATATTTGCTGTGCTACAGCCTAACCTTATGTTATCATATATACTGGTGGTCTGATATAATAATATAGATATGATATACTGTACAACACTGCCTTAACATGATCTTAACTTCTGCAGCTGCTAGTCTTCATCATGGGGCTCTATAAATTTAGTGGTGGCAGGCTTGCTTATTTGAAATAAATCATCAACCTTAGCTCTCTCACATCTATTATACAGCAGCCAAATAACTTATTTATTTATAGATGTGAGAGCTAAGGTTGATGATTTATTTGAAATAAGCAAGCCTGCCACCACTAAATTTATAGAGATTATATGTGAAAGAGCTAAGGTTGATGACCATTTTTATTAATATTACTGAGCTACTGAGCAATGTTAATGTTTAATGTGCCCCTCTGATTAAACACTGGCCCCACCTTGGCCCCCCCAGTAAAGTTTGTCTAGAACCGCCACTGGTTAGGTGTAATTGTAACTTAGGCTAGGGTTTATTTTAAAGGTAAATTTGTACTTATTTTATCTAGGTAGTTATTAAATAGTTAATAACTATTTAATAACTATTGTAGCTAGTTAAAATAAATACAAACTTGCCTGTAAAATAAAAATAAATCATAAGCTAGATGTAACTATTAGTTATATTGTAGCTGGCTTAGGATTTATTTTACAGGTAAGTATTTAGTTTTAAATAGGAATAATTAATTTAATTGTAGTAATTTTATTTAGATTATTTTAAATTATATTTAAGTTAGGGGGGGTTAGGGTTAGACTTAGGTTTAGGGGTTAATATATTTATTATAGTGGCGGCAACGTTGGGGGTGGCAGATTAGGGGTTAATAAGTGTAGGTAGGTGGCGGCGACATTGGGGGCAGCAGAGTAGGGGTTAATAAATAAAATGTAGGGTTCGGCGATGTTGGGGGCAGCAGATTAGGGGTTCATTAGTATAATGTAGGTGGCGGCAGTGTCCGGAGCGGCAGATTAGGGGTTAATAATATAATGCAGGTGTCAGCGATGTCGGGGGTGTCAGATTAGGGGTTAATAAGTGTAAGATTAGGGGTGTTTAGACTCGGGGTTCATGTTAGGGTGTTAGGTGTAGACATAAATTTACTTTCCCCATAGGAATCAATGGAGCTGCGTTAGGAGCTGATGGCTGTTTTTTTGCAGGTGTTAGGTTTTTTTTCAGCAGGCTCTCCCCCATTGTTTCCTATGGGGAAATTGTGCACGAGCACGTTTTGCCAGCTCACTGCTACCGTAAGCAATGCTGGTATTGAGGTGAGATGTGGAGCAAAATGCTGCTCTATGCTCATCTTTTTGCGGCTAACGCCGGGTTTAAAAAAAAAAACGTAATACCAGCGTTACTTTAGGTGAGCGGTGAGGGAAAACTGTGTGTTAGCCACACACACCATTACCAACAAAAACTCGTAATCTAGCCGATAAGGTGTTAGGCGCAGCACTAAGGTTTGATAAACTATCTGCTAAACACAATAGAGAAGTAAAACTTAACTTTTATTAATAGTGAAGATATTAAAAATGAAGGGTAAATGTTTATTAAAATTACAAATTGCTTATTGGGTACCCAAGAGTGGATTATGAACAACCAGTGTTGAGTAATAACCAAATGGTTTAATGGTTGTCACAATCTAAATATATTAAAGGTATACTGAGGTTATTTCGAATAGATGACCTCAAATATTAGGTATATATGTATGCCTGTTAATACCTTAAAGAAAATGATGTCTTATCCGGTGTTTAAGTATACCTGTTGTTACCATAAAGATAAGAATACTGGATCAGTAGGTTAGGTATACTTGTTAATACCATAAGGATACTTTATCCAATGGGGGAGAGCCAGCTGAAAAAAAACCTAACACCTGCAAAAAAGCAGCCATCAGCTCCTAACGCAGCCCCATTGATTCCTATGGGGAAAGTAAATTTATGTCTACACCTAACACCCTGACATGAACCCCGAGTCTAAACACCCCTAATCTTACACTTATTAACCCCTAATCTGCCACCCCCGACATCGCTGACACCTGCATTATATTATTAACCCCTAATCTGCCGCTCCAGACACTGCTGCCACCTACATTATACTAATGAACCCCTAATCTGCTGCCCCCAACATCGCCGAACCCTACATTTTATTTATTAACCCCTACTCTGCTGACCCCAATGTCGCCGCCACCTACCTACACTTGTTAACCCCTAATCTGCCACCCCTAACGTCGCCGCCACTATAATAAATATATTAACCCCTAAACCTAAGTCTAACCCTAAAACCCCCTAACTTAAATATAATTTAAAATCTAAATAAAATTACAATTAAATTAATTATTCCTATTTTAAACTAAATACTTACCTGTAAAATAAACCCTAAAATAGCTACAATATAACTAATAGTTACATTGTAGCTAGCTTAGGATTTATTTTTATTTTACAGGCAAGTTTGTATTTATTTTAACTAGGTACAATAGTTATTAAATAGTTATTAACTATTTAATAACTACATAGATAAAATAAAACCTATTGACAAATTACTCTTATCTTTATGGTATTAACAGGTATACTCAACCATAGATAAGGCATCCTTATCTTTATGGTATTAACAGGTATACTTACCAACTGATAAGGCATCTTTATCTTCAAGGTATCAACTGGTATATTTAATAACGGATAAGGTATCCTTATGGTATCAATAAGTATACTTAACCAACTGATAAAGTATTCTTATCTTTATGGTATCAATAGGTATACTTAAACAACTGATAAGGTACTCATAGTTTCAAGGTATTACAGATATAATTAACTAATTGATAAACAACGGAAAAGATATCCTTATCCCTATGGTAGTAACAGGCATACCTAACAGATATACTTAACTAACTGATAAACAACGAATAAGGTACCCTTATCTCTATGGTATTCATAGGTATACTCAACCTACTGATAAATTAGTTTTATCCTTACGGTATTAACAGGTATACTAAACAGACAAGGCATCCCTATCTGTACGGTATTAACAGGTATACTTACCAACTGATAAGGCATTTTTTTCTTCAAGGTATTAAAAGGTATATTTAATAACGGATAAAGTATCCTTATCCTTATGGTATTAACAAGTATACCTAACCTACTGATCCAGTATTCTTATCTTTATGGTAACAACAGGTATACTTAAACACCGGATAAGACATAATTTTCTTTAAGGTATTAACAGGCATACATATATACCTAATATTTGAGGTCATCTATTCAAAATAACCTCAATATACCTTTAATATATTTAGATTGTGACAACCATTAAACCATTTGGTTATTACTCAACACTGGTTGTTCATAATCCACTCTTGGGTACAAGCACCAGTCCCTGGAAATAATTGCTAATAAAGCTAGAATATATATGGGAACGGTTGTCATTTTTAAGAAGTAGTGCCATTGATCCCTGTGTTTAACTATTTCCATTGCTTCTCACCTGAAATTTAAAAAAGTACGACTAACACACCTTCTTAGTCAACTCTTTCTCACTAGAGATTCTTGCCCGGTAATGTTTTAAGTACATATACCTAAATACTAGTAGAATGTCTCTGTACTTATTTTACTGATAATCTGACATTGAAAGCCACTGGTAATTTGCCGTCAGGGCCCCAACCTGGAACCCCAAAATTCTCCCCCTTCATTCCCCTCCTCACCCTTTTCTTAATATATACTTTCTTTTTTTCCTCCCCTTTCCCTCTCGTCTTCTCCTCTTACCTACTTTTCTCTTTATTCTAACAATTCCAATATTTTCTTGGTTATAAAATGTAAAGTAATGTATAACAAGCTCATATAGGTGGGCTCACAACTCCACCTCACTAATAAAGTTACGGGACTATACTATGACGCAGTTATCAAGGACTAAGGCTGTGCGACGTGGCAGGGTTAACATAAACCTTTTACAGAATGTCAAATCGATTGTTTTACAATTTCTACCCTTGTTGTATCATACATTTTCTAACAATAAAGCTTGTTTAAAAAACAAAACTAAATGTATGCTTACCTGATAAATGTATTTCTTTTTGGATATGGTGAGTCCACAACATCATCAATTACTGTTAGGAATATCACTCCTGGCCAGCAGGAGGAAGAAAGAGCACCACAGCAAAGCTGTTAAGTATCACTCCCCTTCCCACTATCCCCAATCATTCGACCAAAAGGAAATGGAAAAAGGAATAACACAAAGGTGTAGAGGTGCCTGAGGTTTAGTCAAAAATAACTGTCTTAAATTAAAGGGTGGGGTCGTGGACTCCCCATATCCGGAAAGAAAGAGATTTATCAGGAAAGTATAAATTTCATTTTCTTTCCTAAGATATGGTGAGTCCACAATGTCATCAATTACTAGTGGGAACCAATACCCAAGTTAGAGGACACAAATGACTAGGGAGGGATAACATGAAAGGCAGACCTAAACAGAAGGCACCACCGCTTGAAAAAACAAACAAAAAAAAACAAAAACATTTTTTTCCCAAAAGAAGCCTCTGCTGAAGCAAAGATAAATTTTGTAAAATTTGGAAAAAATATGCAGAGAGGACCAAGTTGCGGCCTTGCAAATCTGTTCCACAGAAGCCTCATTATTGAAAGCCCAAGAAGAGGAAAACAGCCCTAATGGAATGAGTTGTAAATCTCTCAGGAGGCTGCTGACCAGCAGTCTCATAATAAAAAAAAATCATAATTCTCAACCGGAGAGAAATAGAAGAAACAGAAACTTTCTGCCAAAGAAAACAAGCAGAGCAGAAGACTGGCGAAAATCCTTAGTCGCCAGAAGCTTAAAACAATTTAAGCATGCACAACATCCAAGTCGTGCAACAACGTTCAACCAATCTTCCTGATTACAATTTCATCCAAAACCACCTTCGAAAGAAAATCTGAGAGAGCGAAGAACTGCCTTATCAGCATGAAAGATAAGATAAGGCGAATCACCCTGCAAAGCCAAGAGTTACGAGACTCTGAGCAGAAGAGATAGCATAAACCTTCCAAGATAACTAATTAATATCTATGGAATGGAATGTCCCAACTGAGCCTGCTACCAAACCTTAAGAACAAGGTTAAGGCTTCAAGGAGGGGCAATAGATTTTAAACCCAGGCCTGATTCTAACCAGGGCCTGACAAAAAATCTGCATATCTGGCACATCCACCAGACACTTGTGAAACAAAATAGATACCCTTCAGAGTAATGACTGACAAACCCTTTTCCAGACCTTACTGGAGAAAGGACAAAATCCTAGGAATCCAGACCCTACTCCAAGATTAGCCCTGGATTCACACTAATAAAGGTATTTACACTATACCTTATGGTAAATCTTTATGGTAACAGGCTTGCAAGCCTGAATCATGGTCTCAATGACCGACTCAGAAAGACCGCACTTAGACAGAACCAAGTGTTCAATCTCCAAGTATTCAGCTTCAGAGAAACGAAATTTAAATGAAGGAAAAAACCCTAAGTTAGAAGGTCCTTCCTCAGAGGTAACCTCCAAGGTGAAAGAGATGACATCATCACTAGATCTGCATACCAAATCCTGGGAGACCACGCAGGAGCTATTAGAAATACCAATGCTCTCTTCTGGTTGATACGAGCAATGAATCATGGAAGGAGAGCAAACGGAGGAAACAGGAAAGCTAGACTGAAATCCCAAGGATCCACCAGATCATCTATCAGGGTGGCCCGCGGATCTCTTTACCTTGAACCGTACCTTATAAGCTTGGCGTTTTGCCGAGATGCAATCAGATCCAACTCCGGCACCCCCCATGTGAGGGGTAACCAGGAGAACACCTATGGATGGAGAGCTCACTCCCCAGAATGAAATGTCTGTCTGCTCAGGAAATCTGTTTCCCAGTTGTCCACTTCTGGAATATGGATGGCAGATAGACAGCAATTGAGAGCTTCCGCCCACTAAACAATCCGAGCCACCTTCTTCATGGCTAAGGAACTCCGAGTTCCTCCCTGGTGGTAGCTGAAAGTCACTGAAGAGATATTGTCCAATTGGAACCTGATAAGCCGGGCTAAGGACAACTGAGGTGAAGCCATCAGTACCTTGAAATCGCTCTCAACTCTAACATGTTTATGGAGAGAGCAGACTCCTCACGAGTCCTAGTCCTTGCACCCTTAACGAGTCCCAGACTGTTCCCCAGCCTAGCAGGCTGGCATCCGTGGTCACAATCTCCCAGGAAGGTCTCTAGAAGCATGTGCCCCGAGACAGATGCTCCTGAGAAAAAAAACGAAAAAAAAAACACTACGGAAGAGAGTCTCTTGAAGACTGATCTAGATCCAACCTCTGAGACAGATCCGAATGGTCCCCGTTTCATTGTCTGAGCGCATGCAAAACTGCAAGGCTCTCAAATGAAAACGAGCAAAGGGATGATATCCATGGAAGTGACCATCAGACCAATTACCTCCATACATTGAACTACTGATGGCCGAATACTAGACTGCAGAGAGAGGCAAGCAACAAGAATTCTTGATTTTCTGACCTCTGTCGGAAACTTTTTTATAGATAGGGAATCTATTATGGTCCCTAAGAAAACTATCCTTGTAGCTGGAACAAGGGAACTCTTTCCCAGATTCACTTTCCAACCATGGGAACGTAGAAAAAACAAAAAGATCTCTGTATGAGAGTTTGCTTGTTGGAAAGATGGCACCTGAACCGATATGTCGTCCAGGTAGGAAGCCACCAAAATTCCTCAAGACCTGATTACTGCCAAGAGAGCCCCTTGAAAAGAATTAGGAATGATACCTGTGGATGGAAACATGAATATACACATCCCTCAGGTCCATGGTCGTCACAAACCGACCCTCTAGGACTAAAAAAAAAAAAAATGGAATGAATGGTTTCCATTTTGAAGGACGGTAAGAACTCTGAGAAACTTGTTAAGACACTTCAGGTCTAGAATAGGTCTGAAAGTTCCCTCTTTTTGGGGAACCACAAAAAGATTTGAGTAAAATCCTAGGCCCTGGTCCTCACTGGAACTATCACTCCCAGGGAGGAAAGGTCCATAACACATTTCAAGAACGCTTCTCTCTTTATCTGGACTGCAGATAATCTTGAGAAGAGGAATCTGCCCCTGGGAGGAAAAGATTGAATTCTATTTGAATCCCTGAGATACTAAGTCCACAGATAAAGTCTGCCCCCCACTTGATCTGATCCCGGATCAGGGACAAACCCTTCATGCTGATTTAGACTCAGTTGTGGGTTCCTTAGAAAGCTTCTCCATGTTCCAAGACTGATTGGGTTTCCAAGAAGATTTGGACAGATCCTGCTTGGAAGAGAAAGAGGAAGACTGCCCTTTGAAGTTACAACAGGGATGAAAGTTACTCTGACGTCCTTTAGGTCTATTTGTCTTGTCTTATGGTAGAAAAGTCCCTTTCACCCTTGTAAGGAAACACCAGAAGCTTGGACTAGGAGTAAACATCAGCAGACCAAGATTTTGCCACAACGCCTAGTAGGCTAGCACAGCAAAGCCAGATATATTGGCTCCCAGTCTAGGACAAGGCATTGCACCAAAAAGATGCCGCACTTGACACATTGGCAACAGAAACTACAGTTTTCAATAGAAAACCTAGATGATCAAAAAAGCCTCCAGCTTCTTGTCCATGGATCTGTAAAGGAGCAGCTATCCTTCATAGGAATAGAAATTCTCTGAGCCATAGTAGAAAAGACCCCTTCTACTTGAGGCACCGTGTATTTAATGGAGTCAGAGACAGGAAAAATCCTATAAAAGACAGGAGATAGGGAAAAAGGTATCCCTAGCTTGTCCTAGTCCTGAGAAAAATCTCCATAGCACATCTAGAAATACTTCCACATAAGGAAGAACATCATAGTAATGATAAAGTTTGCAAAACTTCCAAGCGTTGACACGGACAGAAATATTGGTGTCGTCCAAGTAGCCAAAACCTACTTTACAATACACAAGATGTTCAAGCATACATCTGAAGGAAATCACTTCAGTATCAGATGAAGGAACTATACTGTCCAAATCTGAGATTTCACCCTCAGAGGCTACCGATGTATTCTCATCAGACCTATGAGGAAGGACAACCTGAGTAGCGGCAGATGGGACAGAAATCTTCCAGTCTGAATCTCTTATGTTCCTTTTGCATCTTCCCTTAACTTAGTAAAAGCAGATAATGCCACAGATACCGCTAAAGATGCCTGAGCAAGAATTTCTGCAAGCAAACAAACTCCTCCAGGAGATTGATTGGAACGGCAAAGCACTGCATGTGACACCATTAAGGCTTGGGACGGTTGAGGAGAAAACTGTGGCATTGCCTGAACAGCATCATCCTGGGAGACATGAGGCAAGTACCTATCTTTACGTTTAACCCCTTAAGGACCATCGACGTACCCTGTATGTCACTGGTCGTTTTTTGGGACTTGATTGTTTTATAGCGCGGTCTTGCCACCAGTGTTGAGACTGCTCTATTCCACAAAGCCTGCTGGAGGGAGGGCATTAATAGTGTGTTCTTTCTAGACTTGTGCTATTATGTCCTGAAAAAACCCTTAACGAACAGTGACATACAGGGTACATTGTGGTCATTAAGGGGTTAATAGGCCTGGCTGACCATGCAGCACAGAGGTGCTAAGCAGATTAAACTGTGTCAAGGCATAGTTTTGCGTAACTAAACTAAAAAGTCATGAGAGAACTTATTTTACAAGTGGATGCTTTAAAGGGACACTGAACCCAAATTTTTTTCATTCGTGATTCAGATAGAGCATGAAATTTTAAGCAACTTTATAATTTACTCCTATTACCAAATTGTATTCATTCTCTTGATATCTTTATTTGAAATGCAAGAACGTAAGTTTAGATGCCGGCCCATATTTGGTGAACAACCTCGGTTGTTCTTTCTGATTGGTGGATAAATGTATCCACCAATAAAAAAGTGCTGTCCATAGTCTGAACAAAAAAAAAAATCTTTGATGCCTTCTTCAAATAAAGATAGCAAGAGAACAAATAAAAATTGATAATAGGAGTAAATTAGAAACTTGCTTAAAATGTCATGCTCTATCTGAATCACGAAAGAAAAAAATTAGTTTCAGTGTCCCTTTACCTTTCACAGGATAAGCAAATGATCAGACCAAGACAAATTTACAATTTAATTTGACAAGAAAAACGAAAACATCTTTTTTTCTATAAAGAACCACTGTCACTGTCACCACTATCAGCACATTTTATTGATAAGGGACATAATATAAGCCAGCTAAGGTGGCAAGTCATTGATCAAGTAGAGCCACAAAGAAGTGGATTGGATAAGGAGAAACTCCACAAAAAAAGGGAAATGCAATGGATATATAGATTAGAAACACTCAGACCCAAGGGTCTGAATAAAGATTATGATCTAACTGTATTTTCCTAAATCTGTAATTATGAGTCTAAATATTCAAAATCCATTACATTATATAGCGAGTATCCATCATATGCTTTATGTTATAGTTGTGTATTGTTTTTAATTGTGTATAAGTATCTTTGGCAACAAAATAAATAAAGGTGAATGGAAATTTATAATGCAAGGCATGAGGATACATTGGTTGTAGAGCTGCAGTTACTCATAGAAACCAGTAGATGGCAGCAGATGCTAGGGAGTGGACTATCTGGCGCCAAAATGCATTTAAAAGTTGTTTGTAAAAGATTGCACAAATTGTATGATTAAGGGGGATAGGCACAGACAAAGGCTGTGGTGGACATTTTCCAAAGTACAGACCTTAGTGAAGGACATCAAGATACATTTGAAATTAAAACATTATTTTATAGTGCTGGGTGTTATTATACTGATGCAGATACCACTGACCCTATAACCAGCCCTCCTCTGGCTATACCCATGTGCCAGTGTCACTACTGTGTCATTATATAGTGCCTGGTGTTATTATACTGATGCAGATACCACTAACCATAAAACCAGCCCTTGTCTGGCTATACCCATGTGCCAGTGTCACTACTGTCTCATTATATAGTGCTTGGTGTTATTATACTGATGCAGATACCACTGATTCTATAACCATCCCTCCTCTGGCTATACCCATGTGTCAGTGTCACTACTGTGTCATTGTATAGTGCTTGGTGTTATTATATTATACTGATGCAGATACCACTAATCCTATAACCAGCCCTCCTCTGGCTATACCCATGTGCCAATGTCACTACTGTGTCTTTGTATAGTGATTGGTGTTATTATACTGATGCAGATACCACTGATCCTATAACCAGCCCTCCACTGGCTATACCCATGTGCCAGTGTCACTACTGTGTCTTTGTATAGTGATTGGCGTTATTATACTGATGCAGATACCACTGATCCTATAACCAGCCCTCCTCTGGCTATACCCATGAGCCAGTGTCACTACTGTGTCATTATATAGCGCTGGGTGTTATTATATTGATGCAGATACCACTGACCCTATAACCAGCCCTCCACTGGCTATACCCATGAGCCAGTGTCACTACTGTGTCATTATATAGTGCTGGGTGTTATTATACTGATGCAGATACCACTGATCCTATAACCAGCCCTCCACTGGCTATACCCATGAGCCAGTGTCACTACTGTGTCATTATATAGTGCTGGGTGTTATTATACTGATGCAGATACCACTGATTCTATAACCAGCCTTCCACTGGCTATACCCATGTGCCAGTGTCACTACTGTGTCTTTGTATAGTGCTGGGTGTTATTATACTGATGCAGATACCACTGATCCTATAACCAGCCCTCCACTGGCTATACCCATGAGCCAGTGTCACTACTGTGTCTTTGTATAGTGATTGGTGTTATTATACTGATGCAGATACCACTGATCCTATAACCAGCCCTCCACTGGCTATACCAATGAGCCAGTGTCACTACTGTGTCTTTGTATAGTGATTGGTGTTATTATACTGATGCAGATACCACTGATCCTATAACCAGCCCTCCTCTGGCTATACCCATGAGCCAGTGTCACTATGGTGTCATTATATAGCGCTGGGTGTTATTATACTGATGGAGATACCACTGATCCTATAACCATCCCTCCTCTGGCTATAGCCATGAGCCAGTGTCACTACTGTGTCATTATATAGTGCTGGGTGTTATTATACTGATGGAGATACCACTGATCCTATAACCATCCCTCCTCTGGCTATAGCCATGAGCCAGTGTCACTACTGTGTCATTATATAGTGCTGGGTGATATTATACTGATGCAGATACTATTGATCCTGTAACCAGCCCTCCTCTGGCTATACCCATGTGCCAGTATCACTACTGTGTCATTATATAGTGCTGGGTGTTATTATACTGATGCAGATACCACTGATCCTATAACCAGCCCTCCTATGGCTATAGCCATGAGCCAGTGTCACTACTGTGTCATTATATAGTGCTGGGTGTTATTATACTGATGCAGATACCACTGACCATATAACCAGCCCTCCTATGGCTATACCCATGTGCCAGTGTCACTTCTATGTCTTTGTATAGAGCTGGGTGTTATTATACTGATGCATATACCACTGACCATATAACCATCCCTCCTCTGGCTATACGCATGTGCCAGTGTCACTACTGTGTCTTTGTATAGTGCTGGGTGTTATTATACAGATGCAGATACCACTGACCATATAACCAGCCTTTGTCTGGCTATATGCATGAGCCAGTGTCACTACTGTGTCATTATATAGTGCTGGGTGTTATTATACTGATGCAGATACCACTGACCATATAACCAGCCTTTGTCTGGCTATATGCATGTGCCAGTGTCACTTCTATGTCTTTGTATAGAGCTGGGTGTTATTATACTGATACAGATACCACTGACCATATAACCAGCCCTCCTCTGGCTATATGCATGTGCCAGTGTCACTTCTATGTCTTTGTATAGAGCTGGGTGTTATTATACAGATGCAGATACACATCTAGTATTTCACTCAGGCTTTATTTATTCTATAACTTATAACCCAACATCGCTAGCAGTCTCTTGACAAGCCACTAACGTTATTCACACTACATTTTTTTTTTATTCCTATTATTTAATCAGAAAGAAATGATATACTAAGGTTGCGGCGGACACTGCAAGGGCTAGTCACGGACCCCAGTGTCCATGTACGGACACCTTGCCTATCCCTGCCTGAAACGTCACTTTTTGGTTTTATACTGTTTCTATTAAAGTGATCTTTTAACTAAAGTGCTGTGGACCGGCCATTGATTGATTAATAAGCTGTTTGGGGAACTTGGCAGCAACCCCAGGTCTACACGGGCACGTTCCACAAGGAGCTGTATCACATGGAGTATATACTATTTCCCTGGTGAGAGTCTATAAGAATGCTGCTAGTATTACTATTTCTCTGGTGATAGTCTATAAGAATGCTGCTAGTACTACTATTTCTCTGGTGATAGTCTATAAGAATGCTGCTAGTACTACTATTTCCCTGGTGAGAGTCTATAAGAATGCTGCTAGTACTACTATTTCCCTGGTGAGATTCTATAAGAATGCTGCTAGTACTACTATTTCCCTGGTGAGATTCTATAAGAATGCTGCTAGTACTACTATTTCCCTGGTGAGAGTCTATAAGAATGCTGCTAGTATTACTATTTCCCTGGTGAGAGTCTATAAGAATGCTGTTAGTATTACTATTTCCATGGTGAGAGTCTATAAGAATGCTGCTAGTACTACTATTTCCCTGGTGAGAGTCTATAACAATGCTGCTAGTACTACTATTTCCCTGGTGAGAGTCTGTAAGAATGCTGCTAGTATTACTATTTCCCTGGGGAGAGTCTATAAGAATGCTGCTAGTACTACTATTTCCCTGTTGAGAGTCTATAAGAATGCTGCTAGTACTACTATTTCCCTGGTGAGAGTCTATAAGAATGCTGCTAGTACTACTATTTCACCGGTGAGAGTCTATAAGAATGCTGCTAGTACTACTATTTCCCCGGTGAGAGTCTATAAGAATGCTGCTAGTACTACTATTTTGGGAGGGAGGGTACATCACTCATGACCAATAGGGATCAGCCTAAACCACAGGTACTGAATATTATCACTCAAAACACCAAAGGGTTAAACTGCCCAAAAAAGGAAGGGTAGCTCTCCTGGACTTACATAGGAAAGGGGGACACATTCTCATGCTCCAAGAGACACACTATAAGACTAAACATGTCCCTACTTTCCTCTCATCACATTACCCACAGCACTTTCATAGTACTCATTCCGCAAAAAAAGTCAACGGGGTGAGCATATTGATACATAAATCTATTCCATTAAAAAAAAAAAACACGTAGAAAAGGACAACGAGGGGAGATTCCTGTGCCTTACAGGTCTTTTATACAGCAAACCCATTACATTTGTTAATTTCTATGCCCCAAATAGGAATCAACATAGTTTTATCAAGACAATTACTAATTCCATTCTAGAAAAGCCCACAGGTCCCTTAATAATGGCTGGGGATTTGAATGTCCCACTTGATCCTAGGGTTGATTGCACCAATCCAGACACTAGAATAAAAACTCCTCATCTAGAATCCATCTGGCAAAATCTTAAACTACTAGGGCTACATGATACAGGAAGGTACCTAAATGCACAAAAAAAAAGATTTCACTTTTTTCTCCAACCCCAGGAAATGCTATTCCAGATTAGACTATTTCTTCGTGGATCACCTAGTACTCTCTCATTTAACAGAGGCAAAGATTATACACTCAACCTGGTCAGACCACTCCTTAGTCTCATGTAAATTGGCCTGGCCTTCTGTCCCTCTGAGAGCATACCAGTGGAGGCTAGATGAATCCCTACTCCAGGGAAAAAAGAGTTATAGAATTGTCGAAGCAAATTAAAGCTTACTTCTCAATAAATAACACCCCAGGCATACACATTAAGACCCTTTGGGAAGCTCACAAATGTACTATCAGAGGTGAATTTCTTAAAATAAAAGCCCATTTAATCAAACAACAGCGAATGGAACACACAAAGCTAGCCAGAGAAATATCAGAATTAGATCTCCAACACAAAATTTCCCCAGGAGACACCCAAACTCTTGAAACCCTAAATACTAAAAGGAACCAATTTAATAAAGCCCTACAGATTGTCACCCAACAACAACTTCTGTCCCTTAATCAGACATTTTACCTGGAAGGCAATAAATCTGGTCGATGGCTGGCTAGAGCTCTTAAGAAAAAGCAAAGATCCACATACATTCACTCAATTAAAGATATGGTAGGCAAAAATACAGAAGACACACTAACTATAGCGTCCGAATTCAAAACATTCTATCACAAACTATACAACTTATTCCCCAACAGGGACGCAAAATCTCACTCCCAAAAATGCTGCCAATACTTAAATCAAATAGATCTACCACAGGTAAATTCCGAACAAAAGGAGGCTCTAGATCAGCCTATTTCCCTTACAGAGGTACTAGATGCCATTAGACTCTTAAAACTCAATAAAGCACCTGGCCCAGACGGCTTTTCAGGCCTATACTATAAAACTTTTGCAAAGCTGCTAGCTCCCCATTTAACTAATCTTTTCAATTCCATTTCAGACACTTCTCCCTTCCCAGACCCCACGCTCCAAGCTCACATTACAGTATTGGAAAAACCAGGGAAGGTCCCGGACAAACCGGCCAATCTCCACCCGATATCCCTACTCAATGTTGACTTAAAAATATATGCCAAAATCTTAGCCTCTCGCATAAACACCCTTTTACCCCAACTCATACATCAAGATCAGACGGGCTTTGTGCCCAACAGGGAAGCTAAGGACAACACCGTCAAAGTTCTTAATTTAATTGAATACGTATCAAAAACTGACTCCCCTGTCATATTTCTTTCCACGGACGCCGAAAAGGCATTTGACAGACTAGACTGGACATACTTGGACATGACACTAAGACGGTTTGACTTTCCTATTCCTTTCATACAGAAAATCATGGCCTTATATACCACTCCATCTGCCCAGGTTAAGGTGAACGGGACTCTTTAAGACATGTTTGAAATTTGAAATGGGTCCAGACAGGGCTGTCCCTTATCTCCTCTTTTATTCATTCTATCTCTAGAACCACTAGCCACCAAGATTAGGGCAAATCACAATATACAAGGCATAAACATAGGAGACAGATCACATAAGCTAGCAATATTTGCGGACAATTTGTTATTAACCTTATCAGACCCACTAAATTCCATACCCCATGTTATGAACGAGTTCTCCTGCTATGGTGAAGTCTCCAATTTCTTAGTAAATATGTTAAAATCAGAATTCCTCCCTGTCAACATCACCCCGAATTCACTAGAATCCATTAGATCTCAATGCCCCCTGAAAGTCCAACCAAATTGTTTAAAATACCTAGGGATATGCCTATCATCTGACTCACAGCACACACGCAAACTTAACTACGGGGCCTTAATTGATGAGTTCCAATCTCTGACCTCTTCTTGGTTTTTGAAAAATATCTCCTGGTTGGGCCGAATTCAGGCGAAAAAAATGGTGTTACTACCTAAAGCTCTGTACTTACTGCAAACAGTGCCCATGCAGAACACATCAAAAGAAATAGATGTCCTACAGAAGATTATGTATGGGGGCGTAGACCGCCGCGAATTAACAAAGGGACAATATATAGGGCACCGCATAGAGGAGGGCTGGGGGTACCCCACCTTCATTCTTATAAATTAGCAGTTTCACTGCAGAGAATTGCAGAATGGTGTAACAATTCCCCAATAGCTTTTAAGGGCTGGTTGCAGATAGAAAACTATTTATCAGGGGCTATGGGCCTGGGCAGTTGTTGTTGGGACCTATCGGCCATTAAACGAGCTACCATTTCCCAGCTCTCAATCACCAATGAAACCTGGAGAGATTGGCAACACATCTTAAAAACTTATAAAAGAATCTCCACAAAGTATTCCCCACTTACAAAATTACTAAATAATAAGGAATTCCCCCTGGGTTTTGATGAAAATATACATGTTAAACCTGATTTCTCATCTCTAATCCCCATACATACAATCATGGAAAAAGGCAAGTTAAGGTCAAAACAACAGATAAATGACATGGAAATCCCATTCTTCTCCTCCTGGTTTAGATATCATCAAGCTAGACACTTTATATACTCCCATAGACGCAAACTAGATCTCACAAGATGGCCAACACAATTTGAACAGGCTTGTATACAAAGCATGAAGTCACAGAAATCTATTTCATCCCTGTACAAAATAGTCTTAGACAACAGGAATCCAGAACTCCCAACATACACAAAAAGCTGGGACAGGGAACTAGCGGAGACTACACCGCCCAAGGAATGGTATAATAGGTTCAAAAACTTGTCAAAGTCAGCTCACTCCGCGAGGGCCAAAGAAACAAATATCAAAATATTCATGAGATGGTATTTAACACCCGCAAAACTCTAATATATATTTAAAAAATGTTCTAATGCTTGTTGGAGATGTGGGGGTTATATAGGTACGGTGAGACACATTTGGTGGGATTGTGAACCAATTAATGCATTCTGGGAAAAAAATTTTTGTGGAAATCAACATAGTCCTGCACACACAATTGACACCTAGCATAGAGCTGATTTTCCTATCCCAAACACCACAAATATCATGCAGGATTAGAAGGCAGCTGTTCTTAATAATGATTAATGTAGCAAAGCAAATTATCCCTAGACACTGGAAAACCCCTAACATTTCCAATATTGATGAGTGGAGGGAGAGGGTAGACTCTGATCTCACCCTTGAGAGATTTTACTTCCTTCGAGGAGGTAAGCTAGACATGTACGAAGACATAGTTTTTCTATGGGATTCATACAAATATAGCAATAAGGAGCGAGTGCCAGCCTTTTTAGAGGCTTAGGAATACAGGTTCCTGTTTAGGCCAATCTTACAAAAGGCATACCCTGGAAGTGTGGATTGCTCATGGGGAAACGAAGGTTAAAAATGGCTATAACGGGGGGGCGGAGCCAACTGTTGGAAAGAGCAGACACGTTTCATGGAAGCTCCTGCTTAAAATTTTTATATCTACTTAATTGTTTATGATCCTATAGAGGATAATCACACTTTTTGGTCTCATCTTATGGAACTAGCCTCAGTGTCTTTGATTGAGACTGTACGGTAGATGTTTTGCCACAAAGCTCCTGTATGAAGCTGCCTTGATATCCTGAAACTCTGAGCCGCCATTATCCATCTACTCTCTCTGCCTGGTGAACTGTGATACTCCTGCCCGGCGCAACGCCTAATAGCTGGCCACAGGCAAGTAGGGGAGAATTCATTCAGAACTCGGAGTCGTATCTCTTTATTCCTGACCAGGGCAACGGAACCCCCTCCCCCCTTCCCGCTGATGTCTAGGTTAAGTTTGCCTGCTTAATAATACCAGAGACTGGGCCCTACAATACACTCTATTGGCTGTGTATATACTTTCATTATCACTAACACCCATGACCATGGAGCCTGATGTTAGAGAGGAGGATTTAATGTTTCAACGCATGGAGGAGAATTTTGTAGATTTGAAGCGCAGCCTGTGGGCAGTTTGGGAACTAGCCGCGCAGCTATCAGAGGAGGCACAAGCTACAACGCACTGCAACTTGGAGGAGGTCCCATCTATAACAGATGGAGTCCGCAAGGAGAGATTACAATACCACAGTAGCGATACGCAACACTCTGCTCTTTGGGACCCCTTCACATAGCCGGCATCACCATTTACCCAACGGTACAGTCGCTCCAGTTTTTCACACTCCCTATCTACTCATATGGGCAGCTCCTAGCCACGAGGGGGAGAAAACGCCACTGTGGGACTTGGTCTTACATCACTGCACAGATTGGAACATAATGACTTCCACATTATCAAACAAACGGGACTTTAGTAAATTGGAGAGACATTTGTATACCCTCATCCCATCCTGTCCCAAAGTTGGGAAATCTGGAGTTGGCTGAACATTATGTATACTCATATACCCCCCCTTCTCCCCCAGTTTTTGGTGTATTATTTGTTCTCCTCTTTACTCTCAATATGGATCTCAGGGGGAATCCTCTTGTTTTTTTGTTTGTTTGTTTTTTTTTGCTCATTATGGTGTACGGTTTGATTTTAAGGAGTGATATTGTACCATAGCTTTGTATGTTTATCCCTCATATATATCAAAGGATAGCACATAGATGTCGCTGTTTGATCTAAAGAGCTCATTTCTTCACCCTGCTAAAAGGCTGAAACCTATTCCCTACACAAGTGTTATTAAATTTAAAACATCACTTAATCTATACGAGACAGGATAAGTTGTCAAACTTTCCTCTTGCATTTGTATAGCACTTCTCAGTACGGATGCTGCCGGCGGCCGAGGTAGCAAACTAGTTGGGGAGAGTATGTAGAGACAACTTGGTAAATAGGTATCCCACTATATATTAGAGCCTTCGGTGGAGCTTTTTTAATTTATCTTAAGCAGGTTCAAATGTTTTTTTTTTATTTTATATGCTTCATATACAACCTATATAGATGCTTACAACTTTATTGTGCTAAAATTTAGATCACAAATTTGCACTAATTCATCTCATGGAAACATTTTCTACTAGAGCAGCCATAGATACCCTTACACTGTAAGCTACATGGCCTAGCCTAGAGTTTTTCTATATATAATTCCCAATTATAATGGCAGGGTAGTTCCCGGTCACATAGTACTGTCCCTACACCTTTTCAGCTTCTATTGTTTTTCTCCTAATCCTAGATATCAGATGAGAACCTTTCCTCACCTCACCTCACCTACCTTTCCTTTTTTTTTAAGGATATGTGGTGAATATTTAGCGGTATTAATCCGCTCCTGATATTGGTTGTATTCCATATCTATTTCATAAGAGCTAAGGTCCCAATTGATATCCTATATAGTACCTTTCAGGGAAAATAGTTTTTTTTTCAATTAAAGAAATATCTGCATATCCCAGTTTCAAGTTTCTTACTAATAGGCTGCAGATTTTGATAAAGAGGTACTATCGCAATATCTCACAAAAATATTAAAAATATGAGGTATCAATGTAATTTATACCATTTACATGAATGATGCAGTTTAGCTGTGTAGTTTCCTATGTTTACTATAAGATTAATTGTCATGATTTACTTATGATATCAGTTGTGTTTGTCTAGAAGTAACATATGTCCCAGCTTATGTTTATCTCTCATTTTACTAATATGTGGTATCAATGCAACCTATACCATATATATGTTTGAGGCAGTTTAGGTTTGTAATCTGCCATGTTTACTACATGTATGATCGTTATGATTTATTTCTGGTATCAGGTGTGTTTGTCTAGAATTAACATATCTCTCTGCTTATGTTTGTTTATTGTTTTACTAATTACCTCAATAAAAAACTTTGATTTAAAAAAAAAAATGGCTATAACAACTCTGGTTTATGCAAGGTCCTTGATGGGTTATTGATCACTGAAAAACGTTTATTGCTCACTGTTTATTGCCTATTCATGTATGTAAGAAAATGATGGGAGACTTATGGTGTTTTTTGTTTTGTTAGTTTGGATTTAATTTGATAGGTTTGGATGTATTTTGTTTTATAATTGCACCCTTGTTTTCCACTGTACTACCCTAGTGGATGAGTAGACGAGGTAAACTTAGCCTTACTACTGGAACTACCCATAGATGGCCCATGTTTAGGAAGTTAGGTTTCGAAGTATAGTTCAAATACTCTGTATCCATTTAAGAAACATGTAACCTAATGTATTAGCACATATGTATTGTTTTGTACACCCACGCCTACCTATGCAAGAACTATCCTCCTTGATTTCATATTGTATAAATGCAGGGTTAAAAAGGGAAGATAAACGACATGTAATGTATCTGAAACAGTCTCTATATTCTTTTATATGTTTGATTTTGTTTATGTTGGAAAAATGAAAATAAAATATTAAAAAAAAAAAAAAAAGGAATGCTGCTAGTACTACTATTTCCCTGGTGAGAGTCTATAAAAATGCTGCTAGTACTACTATTTCCCTGGTGAGAGACTATAAGAATGCTGCTAGTACTATTATTTCCCAGGTGATAGTCTAAAAGAATGCTGCTAGTACAACTATTTCCCTAGTGAGAGTCTATAAGAATGCTGCTAGTACAACTATTTCCCTAGTGAGAGTCTAAAAGAATGCTGCTAGTACAACTATTTCCCTAGTGAGAGTCTATAAGAATGCTGCTAGTACTATTATCTCCCTTGTGAGAGTCTATAAGAATGCTGCTAGTACTACAATTTCACGAATAAGTGTCTATAAGAATGCTGCTAGTACTACTATTTCCCTGGTGAGATTCTATAAGAATACTGCTAGTACTACTATTTCCCTGGTGAGATTCTATAAGAATACTGCTAGTACTACTATTTCCCTGGTGAGATTCTATAAGAATGCTGCTAGTACTACTATTTCCCTGGTGAGAGTCTATAAGAATGCTGCTAGTACTACTATTTCCCTGATGAGAGTCTATAAGAATGCTGCTAGTACTACTACTATTTCCCTGGTGAGAGTCTATAGCAGGGGTGTCAAACTCAAATTCATCGTGGGCCGCATCAGCAGTTTGGTCACCCTCAAAGGGCCGGTTGTATCTGTAGGACTATGTGTCCACTCTTTATTATCATAAATTATTGTCACTGCATTCAATTATTACTGTTTTTTGTAATAATGTAAGTAATAACTAGCTCTGAAAGCAGAAACATAGTCAGAATAATGGCAAGTAGATATTCAAATGTACAATTATTGTACAATTTATTGAAAAATGATTTTTGGTAACAGACAGTAATTTTTTTTTTTTTTTAAACATACAAATATTGCCAAACACTGTTTATTACACATATGGCAAACACAAGGCATTAACTTTTTTTAACTTTTCTGACTAGATGGCTGACATCGTTAGTTTATGGTCCCTATACAACTGTAAAGTGACACGGAAGTGGTCAGTATATCCAAAGTTTACCGCTCAGACTTTTAAGCAGAATAATAAGCAGACCCCCCTAATAAGCAGACCCCCCCCCCCATACATCATATGTACTTACAGTACAGGAGAGAAGGGTTCAGGCAGCCGTTGGATCTGTCACATCACAGGATGGCATGCGCTTAATATAAAAACAAGTGGAGGTTTCCTGAATGCATGTAAAGTGGAGGTTTCCTGTGTAGAACGGCCGGCGCCGCTAGAGGGCTGGCTTGTAGGCTGCCGCGCATGCGCTGAAGAGGCGGCTTTCTTGTGTCAAAAAAAAAAAAAAGCGAGAATAAAAGGTGAAGGCTGGCGGCCGGCGGCGGCTACACGGGCCACATGACGAGGTCTGGCGGGCTGGATTCGGCCCGCGGGCCTTGTGTTTGACACCCGTGGTCTATAGGAATGCTGCTAGTACTACTATTTCCCTGGTGAGAGTCTATAAGAATGCTTCTAGTACTACTATTTCCCTGGTGAGAGTCTATAAGAATGCTGCTAGTACTACTATTTCCCTGGTGAAGGTCTATAAGAATGCTGCTAGTACAACTATTTCCCTAGTGAGAGTCTATAAGAATGCTGCTAGTACTATTATCTCCCTTGTGAGAGTCTATAAGAATGCTGCTAGTACTACTATTTCCCTGGTGAGATTCTATAAGAATGCTGCTAGTACTACTATTTCCCTGGTGAGAGTCTATAATAATACTGCTAGTACTACTATTTCTTTGGTGAGAGTCTATAAGATTGCTGTTAGTACTACTATTTCTCTGGTGAGAGTCTATAAGAATGCTGCTAGTACTACTATTTCTCTGGTGAGAGTCTATAAGAATACTGCTAGTACTACTATTTCTTTGGTGAGAGTCTATAAGATTGCTGCTAGTACTACTATTTCTCTGGTGAGAGTCTATAAGAATGCTGCTAGTACTACTATTTCTCTGGTGAGAGTCTATAAGAATACTGCTAATACTATTATTTCACAGGTAAGAGTCTATAAGAATGTTGCTACTACTACTATTTCCCTGGTGAAGGTCTATAAGAATGCTGCTAGTACAACTATTTCCCTAGTGAGAGTCTATAAGAATGCTGCTAGTACTATTATCTCCCTTGTGAGAGTCTATAAGAATGCTGCTAGTACTACAATTTCACGAATTAGTGTCTATAAGAATGCTGCTAGTACTACAATTTCACGAATTAGTGTCTATAAGAATGCTGCTAGTACTACTATTTCGCTGGTGAGAGTCTATAAGAATGCTGCTAGTACTACTATTTCCATAGTGAAAGTCTATAAGAATGCTGCTAGTACTACTATTTCCCTGGTGAGAGTCTATAAGAATGCCTGTTGAAAGTCTATAAGAATGCTGCTAGTACTACTATTTCCCTGGTGAGAGTCTATAACAAATAATTGAACCATTCACAAAAAAATACACCTATAAAAATTGTACTGTAAAGCTGCATCAAAAATCCTAATAAAATAAAAAAAAAATCTTGCCAAAAACGTAATATTTGTATGTAAATTACACATGAATACATTGTATTAAATATGCACAACAAAAACTGTAATTTAAATACACATGATATGCAAAAAAAATGTAAGAAAAATGTTCTTTGAATTACAAAATACAAAGCGTAACTGTTTTTTCATAAAATGGGCTGAACATGATTAAATTTTCTTTCAAATCCAAACATAATTCTTTGCATATGACAATTATAATGAATTTAAGGTGCAGTGTACTGAAAACAGCGTCATTTGATTTGTATTAGGCATAATTTTTAAGGATAAAAACACGCCTGGTTTCTCCCTCTCTACTTCGTCTTCCATAGCACTTTTTTTATAGAATACCTTGGGGGCTGATAGACCAGCGAATGTTTTAAAATAGTTTTCTAAATTCTCGATGATCAAATGATCTCTGGGCCGGTGAGATTCTTTTAGAATGCCCGCTAGTATTTCTATTTCCCTGGTGGAATCATCTAAAGCTGCTTTTTACCCTGAAAAGGGTGTATTCTGTATTTTCCTATGGGATGGAGATACATACATTACAAAGGTACACAACGAAAATAATAATTTCAAATCATATAAAATGAATAATCGAGACATTAAGGCAAAAATACTCAGCAAAAAATTATCAGCTAGATTACGAGTTTTGCGTTATGAGTGAAAAAGCCTCATAACGCTGCTTTTTCACTACCGCTGGTATTACAAGTGTTGCAGGTATATCTGTACTGCACACTTTTTTTGCCGTAACGCAATGTAACTACCGCAGCTTTCCAAAAGTCCTTTTTCAATGGGATTTCCATAGCGCCGGTATTAAGAGTTTGCCTGTCCGGCCAAAAAGAGAGCGGTACAGCCTATACCATCAAGATCCATACCGTAAACTGAAAGTCAGTAGTTATGAGTTTTATGTTACAAAGCTGTAACATAAAACTCATAACTAAAGTGCTACAAAGTACACTAACACCTATAAACTACCTATTAACCGCTAAACTGAGGCCCTCCCGCATCGCAAACACTAAAATAAAATTATTAACCCCTAATCTGCCGCTCCGGACATTGCCGCCACTATAATAAACATATTAACTCCTAAACCGCTGTACTCCCGCATCGCAAACACTAGTTAAATATTATTAACCCCTAATCTGCCGTCCCTGACATCGCCGTCACCTACATTATACTTATTTTATCAGCCAATCGGAATTAAAGTTGAAAAAATCCTATTGGCTGATCCAATCAGCCAATGGGATTGAGCTCGCATTCTATTGGCTGTTCCAATCAGCCAATAGAATGCGAGCTCAATCCCATTGGCTGATTGCATCAGCCAATAGGATTTTTTCAACTTTAATTCCGATTGGCTGTTAGAATTCTATCAACCAATCGGAATTCAAGGGATACAATCTTGGATGACGTCCCCTAAAAAGGACCCTTCATTCTTCAGTAGCCATCGAAAGAAGAGGATGCTCCGCACCGGATGTCTTGAAGATGGAGCCACTCCGCGTCGGAAGGATGAAGATAGAAGATGCCATCTGGAAGAAGACTTCTGCCCGCCTGGAGGACCACTTCTTGCCGCTTGGATGAAGACTTCTCCCAGCTTCGTTGAGGACTTCTTGCCGCTTGGATGAAGACTTCTCCTGGCTGGATGAGGATGGATGTCCGGTCTTCAAAAACTGTAAGTGGATCTTTGGGGGTTAGTGTTAGGTTTTTTTAAGGGTTTATTGGGTGGGTTTTATTTTTAGATTAGGGTCTTTGGGCAATGTAAAAGAGCTAAATGCCCTTTTAAGGGCAATGCCCATCCAAATGCCCTTTTCAGGGCAATGGGGGAGGGAGCTTAGGTTTTTTTAGATAGGATTTTATTTGGGGGTTTGGGTGTGTGGGTGGTGGGTTTTACTGTTGGGGGGGTTGTTTGTATTTTTTTTACAGGTAAAAGAGCTGATTTCTTGGGGCAATGCCCTGCAAAAGGCCCTTTTAAGGGCTATTGGCAGTTTAGTTTAGGCTAGGGTTTTTTTATTGTGGGGGGGCTTTTTTATTTTGATAGGGCTATTAGATAAGGTGTAATTAGTTTAAATATTTGATAATTTATTTTTTATTTTGTGTAATTTAGTGTTTATTTTTTTTTTGTAATTTAGAGTTTATTATTTTTTTGTAATTTATATAATTGTATTTAATTAATGTAATTTATTTAATTGTAGTGTAATGTTAGGTGTTAGTGTAAGACAGGTTAGGTTTTATTTTACAGGTAACTTTGTATTTATTTTAGCTAGGTAGTTAGTAAATAGTTAATAACTATTTACTAACTAGTCTACCTAGTTAAAATAAATACAAACTTACCTGTAAAATAAAAATAACACCTAAGATAGCTACAATGTAACTATTAGTTAAATTGTAGCTTGCCTGGGTTTTATTTTACAGGTAAGTATTTAGTTTTAAATAGGTATTATTTAGTTATTAATTGTAATTTTTATTTAGATTTATTTTAATTATATTAAAGTTAGTGGGTGTTAGGGTTAGACTTAGGGTTATGTTTAGGGGTTAATAACTTTAGTAAAGTGGTGGCGACGTTGGGGTGGCAGATTAGAGGTTAATAAGTATAATGTAGGTAGCAACAACATTGGGGCAGCAGATTAGGGGTTAATATGTATAATGTAGGTGGCGGGGACATTGGGGAGGCAGATTTGGGGTTAATAAGTATAATGTAGGTGGTGACGATGTTGGAGGTGGCAGATTAGGGGTTAATAAGTATAATGTAGGTGGCTCCGATGTCAGGGGCGGCAGATTAGGGGTGTTTAGACTTGGTGTTTAAATTAGGGTGTTAGGCTTTTTTTTAGCCGGCTCTCCCCATTGATTTCTATGGGGAAATTGTGCACAAGCACATAAAAGCAGCTCACTGCAGCGCTGGTATTTGAGTGTGGTATGGAGCTCAAAGGAGCTCAACGCTGCAATATTGCCCGCTAACGCCGGGTTTTTGCAAACCTGTAATACCAGCGCTGTTAAAGGTGAGCAGTGGAAATAACTTGCAAGTTAGCAGCGAGGCAGCCATAACGCAAAACTCGTAATCTGGTCGTATATCATTAAGGTGCATAAAAAATCGTAACAAAATTGTTCAACCAAAAATCATATTTTATCAAAAACTAAACATTTGTATACAAGTGACAAAGGAAACACGATCAAAATCAATATGTACAAGTACAAAATACTATCGGCTAGATTTAGAGTTTTGTCAGTAAAGACCCGCGTAGCTAACGCAGCTTTTTTTCCCAACGCACCCTTAAGACAACGCTGGTATTTAGAGTTGTCTGAGTGGCTGCGCTAGGCTCCAAAAAGGGAGCGTTGAGCCGAATGTACCGCCACTTCAACCCTCAATACCAGCATTGCTTATGGTAGCGGTAAACTGGCAAAACGTGCTTGTGCACGATTCCCCCATAGAAAACAATGGGACAGTTTGGGATGAAAAAAAACCTAGCACCTGCAAAAAAGCAGCGTTAAGCTCCCAACGCAGCCCCATTGTTTCCTATGGGGAAACACTTTCTAAGTCTGCACCTAACACCCTAACATGAACCCCCAGTCTAAACACCCCTAACCTTACACTTATTAACCCCTAATCTGCTGACCCCGCTATCGCTGACACCTGCATTTTATTATTAACCCCTAACCTGCCCCCCCAACGTTGCCGCTACCTTACCTACACTTATTAACCCCTAATCTGCCGACCGGACCTCGCCGCTACTCTAATAAATATATTAACCCCTAAAGCTAAGTCTAACCCTAACCCTAACACCCCCCTAAGTTAAATATAATTTTAATCTAACTAAATAAATTAAATCTTATTAACTAAAGTATTCCTATTTAAAACTAAATACTTACCTGTAAAATAAACCCTAATATAGCTACAATATAACGAATAATTATATTGTAGCTATTTTAGGATTTATATTTATTTTACAGGCAACTTTGTATTTATTTTAACTAGGTACAATAGCTATTAAATAGTTAATAACTATTTAATAGCTACCTAGTTAAAATAATTACAAAATTACCTGTAAAATAAATCCTAACCTAAGTTACAATTAAACCTAACACTACACTATCAATAAATTACCTACAATTACATACAATTAAATAAACTAAACTAAATTACAAAAAATAAAAAAAGATTACAAGAATATTAGGCTAATTACACCTACTCTAAGCCCCCTTAGAGTAGGAATTAAGGTTGGAAAAATCTGATTGGCTGATTGAATCAGATTCAAGTTCAATCCGATTGGCTGATCCAATCATCCAATCAGATTGAGCTTGTATTCTATTGGCTGTTCCGATCAGCCAATAGAATGCGAGCTCAATCTGATTGGCTGATTCAATCCAATTTTTCCTACCTTAATTCCGATCCTATCAGCCAATCGGAATTCGAGGGACGCCATCTTGGATGATGTCACTTAAAGGAACCTTCATTCGTCGGGTAGTCGTCGGGGAAGAAGGATGTTCCGCGCCGGAGGTCTTGAAGATGGAGCCGCTCCTCGTCGGATGGATGAAGATAGAAGATGCCGCTTGGATGAAGATGTCTGCCGGTCCGGATGTCCTTCCTCTTCTGCCCGGATAGGATGAAGACTTATGCCGGTCTGGATGTCCTCTTCTGCCCCATCGGATGAAGACTTCGGCCCGGCTGGGTGAAGACAACTCAAGGTAGGGAGATCTTCAGGGGGGTAGTGTTAGGTTTATTTAAGGGGGGTTTGGGTTAGAGTAGGGGTATGTGGGTGGTGGGTTGTAATGTTGGGGGGTGGTATTGTGTTTTTTTTTTACAGGCAAAAGAGCTGATTTCTTTGGGGCATGCCCCGCAAAAAGCCCTTTTAAGGGCTACTAAAAGAGCTGGTTACTTTTTAATTTAGAATAGGGTAGGGACCTTTATTATTTTGGGGGGCTTTTTTATTTTATTAGGGGGCTTAGAGTAGGTGTAATTAGCCTAATATTCTTGTAATCTTTTTTTATTTTTTATAATTTAGTGTTTTGTTTTTTTTTTTAGTTTAGTTTATTTAATTGTATGTAATTGTAGGTAATTTATTTAATTAATTTATTGATAGTGTAGTGTTAGGTTTAATTGTAACTTAGGTTAGGATTTATTTTACAGGTAATTTTGTAATTATTTTAACTAGGTAGCTATTAAATAGTAAATAACTATTTAATAGCTATTGTACCTAGTTAAAATAAATACAAAGTTGCCTGTAAAATAAATATAAATCCTAAAATAGCTACAATATAATTATTCGTTATATTGTAGCTATATTAGGGTTTATTTTACAGGTATTTAGTTTTAAATAGGAATACTTTAGTTCATAAGATTTAATTTATTTTGTTAGATTAAAATTATATTTAACTTAGGGGGTGTTAGGGTTAGACTTAGCTTTAGGGGTTAATACATTTATTAGAGTAGCGGCGAGGTTCCGGTCGGCAGATTAGGGGTTAATACTTGAAATTAGGTGGCGGCAACGTTGGGGGAGGCAGATTAGGGGTTAATAAATATTATGTAGGTGTCAGCGATGTTGGGGGCAGCAGATTAGGGGTTCATAGGGATATGTAGGTGGCGGCGATGTGCAGTCGGCAGATTAGGGGTTAAAAATATTTATTATAGTGGTGGCGATGTGGGGGACCTCGGTTTAGGGGTACATAGGTAGTTTATGGGTGTTAGTGTACTTTAGAGCACAGTAGTTAAGAGCTTTACAAACCGAAGTTAGCCCATAAAGCTCTTAACTACTGACTTTTTTTTTGCGGCTGGAGTCTTGTCGGTAGAGGGTCTACCGCTCACTTCAGCCAAGACTCTAAATACCGGCGTTAGGAAGATCCCATTGAAAAGATAGGATACGCAATTGGCGTAAGGGGATCTGCGGTATGGAAAAGTCGCGGCTTGAAAGTGAGCGTTAGACCCTTTCCTGGCTGACTCTAAATACCAGCGGGCGGCCAAAAGCAGTGTTAGGACCCCTTAACGCTGCTTTTGACGGCTAATGCAGAACTCTAAATCTAGGCGAAAGTGTAATTGTTTTTTATTGCAAAACGGGCTGAACATGGGAATCTATGAAATAGTCTTTCAGTTCACAGTGTAATACTAAAAATGTCCTCCCTACAAATCTCACTGTTTTCTCACATATTAAAAGGTGAAAAGGAAATTTATGCTTAGCTGATAAATTTGTTTCTTTTATGATATGACGAGTCCACGGATTTCATCCTTACTTATGGGATATCGCCTCCTGGTCAGCAGGAGGAGGCAAAGAGTACCACTGCAGAGCTGTATATATAGCTCCTCCCTTCCCTCCCACTCCAGTCAATCGACCGAAGTTAGGAAGAGAAAGGAAAAGCCAAGGTGCAGAGGTGACTGAAGTTTAACAAAAATAAAGACCTGTCTTAAAAAATGACAGGGTGGGCCGTGGACTCGTCATATCGTAAAAGAAACAAATTTATCAGGTAAGAATAAATTTCCTTTTCTTTTACAAGATATGATGAGTCCATGGATTTCATCCTTACTTATGGGATACAATACCAAAGCAATAAGACACGGATGAAAGGGAGGGACAAGACAGGAACCTAAATGGAAGGCACCACTGCTTGAAGAACCTTTCTCCCAAAAACAGCCTCTGACGAGGCAAAAGTATCAAATTTGGAAAATTTGGAAAAAGTGTGAAGAGACGACCAAGTTGCAGCCTTAAAAATCTGTTCAACAGAAGCATCATTTTTAAACGCCCATGATGAAGCCACAGCCCTAGTAGAATGAGCCGTAATTCTTTCAGGAGGCTGCTGTCCAGCAGTCTCATATGCAAAACGGATGATACTCTTCAGCCAAAAAGAAAGGGAGGTAGCCGTAGGGTAGCCGTTGCTTTCTGGCCCCTACGTTTTCCGGAAAAAACGACAAATAATGAAGATGATTGACGAAATTCTTTAGTCGCCTGCAAGTAAAACTTCAGGGCATGGGCCACGTCCAAGTTATGTAACAGACGCTCCTTCTTAGAAGAAGGATTAGGACACAATGAAGGAACAATAATTTCCTGATTAATATTTTTGTTGGAAACAACCTTAGGAAGAAACCCAGGTTTGGTACGTAACACTACCTTATCGGAATGAAAAATAAGGTAAGGAGAATCACATTGTAATGCCGAAATCTCTGCGAGCAGAAGAAATAGCAACCAAAAATAAAACTTTTCAAGATAACAACTTAATATCTATGGAATGCATAGGTTCAAACGGAACCCCTTGAAGCATAGGTTCAAACGGAACCCCTTGAAGAACTTTAAGAACTAAATTCAAACTCCAAGGAGGAGCAATAGGTCTAAACACAGGCCTGATCCTAGTCAGAGCCTGACAAAAGGATTGAACATCCGGAATATCTGCCAGACGTTTGTGTAATAAAATAGATAAAACAGAAATCTGTCCCTTTAAGGAACTTGCTGATAACCCCTTCTCCAATCCTTCTTGGAGAAAGGACAAAATCCTAATCTTACTCCATGAGTAGCCCTTGGATTCGCACCAATAAAGATATTTATGCCATATCTTATGGTAAAGCTTTCTAGTAACAGGCTTACGTGCCTGAATCAGGGTATCAATGACCGAGTCAGAGAACCCTCGCTTAGATAAAATCAAGCGTTCAATCTCCAAGCAGTAAGCTGTAGAGAAATTAGATTCGATGATGGAAGGGTCCCTGAATGAGAAGGTCCTGCCTCAATCGTCCTGCCTCAGTCCACCAGATCGGCATACTAAGTCCTGTGAGGCCACGCAGGAGCGATGAGAATCACTGAATCCCTCTCCTGTTTGATCCAAGCAATCATCCGGGGAAGGAGAGCAAACGGTGGAAACACATAAGCTAGGTTGAACGACCAAGGCACTGCCAAGGCATCTATCAATTCGGCCTGAGGATCCCTTGACCTGGATCTGTATCTCGGGAGCTTGGCATTCTGACGAGATGCCATAAGATCCAGCTCCGGTCTGCCCCATCTGAGAATCAGGGTGACAAAGACCTCCGGATGTAGTTCCCATTCCCCCGGATGGTATGTCTTTCTGCTTAAAAAATCCGCTTCCCAGTTGTCCACTCCTGGGATGTAAATTGCTGACACATAACAAGAGTGAGCCTCCGCCCACCGAATGATCCTGGATACTTCTGTTATCGCTAAGGAACTCCTTGTTCCTCCCTGATGATTGATGTAAGGCACAGTCGTGATGTTGTCCAACTGAAATTGGATGAATTTGGCCAAAGCCAACTGAGGCAGAGTCTGAAGCGCATTGAATATTGCTCTCAATTCCAGAATATTGATTGGAAGTAGAGACTCCGACCGAGTCCACACACCCTGAGCCTTAAGGGAATTCCAGACTGCACCACATCCTAGTAGACTTGCGTCCGTTGTCACTATCACCCATGAGGGTCTGCGGAAGCACGTCCCTTGGGACAGATGATCCTGCGACAACCACCAAAGAAGAGAGTCTCTTGTCTCTTGATCCAGATCTATCTGAGGAGACAAATTTGCATAATCTCCATTCCACTGTCTGAGCATGCGCAGTTGTAGAGGTCTGAGATGAAAACGAGCAAACGGAATGATGTCCATTGCCGCCACCATCAACCCAATTACCTCCATGCACTGAGCCACTGATGGCCGAGGATTGGACTGAAGGGATCGGCATGTATTAAGAATCTTTAAACTTTCTGACTTCCGTCAAGAAGATTTTCAGGGATAGAGAGTCTATTAGCGTTCCCAGGAAAGGAACCCTTGTTTGTGGAATTAGTGAACTCTTTTCTAGATTCACCTTCCACCCGTGAGTCCTTAGAAAAGCTAGAACCATGTTGGTATGAGACTTTGTCAGCTGATAAGACGACACCTGAATCAGAATATCATCCAGATAAGGCACCACTGCAATGCCCCGCGGCCCGAGAACTGCCAGCAAAGACCATAGAACCCTTGTGAAGATCCTGGGTGCCGTGGCCAACCCGAAGGGAAGGGCCATGAATTGAAAATGTTTGTCCAAAAAGGCAAACCTCAGGAATTGGTGATGATCTCTGTGGATAGGAATGTGAAGATATGCATCCTTTAAGTCCACGGTAGTCATATATTGACCCTCCTGGATCAAAGGAAGAATTGTCCGAATAGTCTCCATCTTGGAGGATGGAACTCTGAGAAACTTGTTTAGACTTTTGAGATCTAAAATGGGTCGGAACGTTCACTCTCTTTTTGGGAACCACAAAAAGATTTGAGTAAAACCCCTGCCACTGTTCCTGTATTGGAACAGGACAAATCACTCAGTGGAGAGGTCTTTTACACAACGTAAGAATGCCTCTCTTTTTATCTGGTCTACAGACAATCGTGAAAGAAGAAACCTTCCCCTTGGGAGGGAATTTTTGAACTCCAGCTGATATCCTTGGGACACGATTTCTAGTGTCCAGGGATCCTGAAGTCTCTTATCCAAGCCTGGACAAAGAGAGAAAGTCTGCCCCCTACTAGATACGGTCCCGGATCGGGGGCCACCCCTGCATGCTGTCTTGAGAGCAGCAGCGGGCTTCTTGGGTTGTTTACCCTTGTTCCAAGCCTGGTTGGGTCTCCAGACGGACTTGGCTTGTGCATAATTCCCTTCCTGTTTAGCGGAAGAAGAGGGGACTCCCTTGAAATTTTGAAAGGAACGAAAATTACTCTGTCTACCCCTCTGCTTAGATGTTTTATCCTGAGGTAGGAGGTGACCCTTACATCCCGTAATGTCAGAAATGATCTCTTTCAAGTCAGGTCCGAATAGGGTCTTTCCCTTGAAAGGAATAGCCAAAAGCTTGGATTTAGAGGACACATCCGCAGGCCAAGATTTTAACCATAAGGCTCTGCGTGCTAAAATGGAAAATCCTGCATTTTTAGCCACCAATTTGGCGATCTAAAAGGCGGCATCTGTAACAAAAGAATTATCCAGCTTAAGGGCCTTAATTCTATCCATTATTTCCGCTAAAGAAGTCTCAGTCTTAAGAGACTCTTCTAAGGCGTTAAACCAAAAGGCAGCCGCAGTTGTGACTGGTACAATGCAGGCCGTCAGTTGTAATAGAAACCCTTGATGAACAAATAGCTTTTTTTAGAAGACCCTCCAACTTTTTATCCATAGGGTCTTTGAAAGCACAACTGTCCTCAATAGGGATAGTCATACGCTTAGCCAAGGTAGATATAGCTCCCTCCACCTTAGGCACCATTTGCCAAGAATCCCGAATGGTGCCAGCTATAGGATACATTTTCTTAAAAGTAGGGGAAGGTGAAAAAGGGATACCCGGTCTTTCCCATTCCCGTGTAATAATTTCCGAAATTCTCTTAGGAACCGGAAAAACATCAGAATAAGAAGGAACCTCTAAGCATTTGTCCATCTTACACAATTTCTCTGGTGGTACCACAATAGAGTCACAATCGTCCAGAGTCAGCAAAACCTCACGCAACAGACAGAGGTGTTCAAGCTTAAATCTGAAGGACATTACGTCCGAATCTGTCTGGGGTAATGTACTTCCTGAATCAGACAATTCCCCTTCAGATAGAGTCTCCCTAACTCCCACTTCAGAGCCCTGGGAGTGTACATAGGAGATCACCATCAAAGAGTCAGAAGTTGCCTGGACCACCTGGTCCTCTCTTCTACTACTCTTGCCTTGCAACACTGGCAACTTAGACAAAACCTCTGTAAGAGTGGATGACATAACTGCCGCCATATCCTGCAGAGTAAATGAGGTTGACACAGTTGATGGCGCCTGAGTTGGTGTTAAAGGTTGTGACGCTTGGGGAGAAAATTGCGGCATACCCTGAGTCTCATCAGGCTGAGAAGCATCCTTAGATATGCTAGCCTTAAAGAAAATCTGATCTTTAAACTGTAAAGTCCTCTCAGTACATGGGGGACAAAATGAGAGGGGGTTCCACATTGGCAGCTAAACACATAGAACAAGTATGTTACAGTAGGTCAGCCATGATAAAGAGAAAAACAAAGTGCAATATTGGTCGTGGTACAGATATGAAATGTAAATAACAAAATATGTGCTGTGCCTTTAAAATTTAAACCGGTATAAATTTTACTGCATAGCGTTCAACAATAAAGGAATAGGGAGTTGCAATAAGAAACCTATTCACTTTCGTTAGGTTACAGTAGTCCCTTTTATGTTAACCTGCTATAGTGACTAAAAATAACCCCTGCACCAAGCCACAGCTCTGCTGTGGCGCCTACCTCACAACCAACAAAACAATCCGCTGTGACCTGCTGCCTAAGTCCGCTTGCGATGTTGAGAAATTGAAGACAAGCGGATGTAGGAAACACAGGAGCCTCGAAGTATCCCTCCGTGACTGTCGGAAGCCAGAATAGCAAGTGCGCGGCAAAGCGCGCAAACGTTAAGCCGCCCTTCGTGAGCGGTAGAAAAAAAAACCCATAGGAAAGACCGCATGGGAAATATCAATGTCTAATAAACCCGACTTGCATACAAACCAATGTGCCCCCTCAAAAACTGTTCCACAATCACAAATGTAAAAGATATGTAAACCAACGGAGTAAAAACTCCCAAACAGTCCCCCGCCTCAGCCCGCATTCCAAAATGTCCACCATAATGAACCGGGTCATATATTCACACCAACCCACTGTTATACATATAAGCAATATAAGAGGGGAAACTGCTAAGCAAGTAAGATCTCTTGCAAGTTGATTAACGCTTTTGTGTTGTAGCAAGTAACGTCCAGTCTGTTCTAAGCTACACTGTCTCCCCAGAATCAAAAAGACTGTACATACCGCAGTGTTGATCACATCATAAACCTGTCCCGCACGAAGAAGAGGTCCTTGTCATCACCTCCTGTAGTTCTCTGGGGACAAACAGGGCCTTATGTAATATCTGATAAGACCATCAGCAGGGCAGCACCAGCATGGGGAGTGAAGCAAGAATGTAGAATCTCCTAAGTTCCCATTGTTGAAATACCTGATGCTCTACCCTTAGAAAAATAGTACTCACTGGCACCATTTAAAAACAATAAACTCTTGATTGAAGAATCTAAACTAACACCTCACTTTACCTCTTCCTACACTAACACAGGCAAAGAGAATGACTGAAGTGGGAGGGAAGGGAGGAGCTATATATAAAGCTCTGCTGTGGTGCTCTTTGCCTCCTCCTGCTGACCAGGAGGCGATATCCCATAAGTAAGGATGAAATCCGTGGACTCATCATATCTTTTAAAAGAAAAGCTTTTATCAAAATACTCAAACTTTTAAATACAAAAAAAATGTCAGCAGTGAAAGAGTTAATGACATGGCTTCTTCCTTATGTTAGTGACAGTACTCGGCATTCTAACCCTAGGTCACAGGGCCCATCTTATAATTCAGCAGTGAAAGAGTTAATGGCATGGCTTCCTTGTGCAAGTGGCAGTACTCAGCATTCTAACCCTATGTCACAGGGCCCAGATTATAATTCAGCAGTGAAAGAGTTAATGACATGGCTTCCTTGTGCTAGTGACAATACTCAGCATTCTAACCCTAGGTCATAGGGCCCATTTTATATTTCAGCATGGAAAGAGTTAATGACATGGCTTCCTTATGTTAGTGACAATACTCAGCATTCTAACCCTAGGTCACAGGGCCCAGATTATAATTCAGCAGTGAAAGAGTTAATGACATGGCTTCCTTATGTTAGTGACAGTACTCAGCATTCTAACCCTAGGTCACAGGGCCCAGATTATAATTCAGCAGTGAAAGAGTTAATGACATGGCTTCTTCCTTATGTTAGTGACAGTACTCAGCATTCTAGCCCTAAATCACAGGGCTCAGATTATAATTCAGCAGTGAAAGAGTTAATGGCATGGCTTCCTTGTGCAAGTGGCAGTACTCAGCATTCTAACCCTAGGTCACAGGGCCCAGATTATAATTCAGCAGTGAAAGAGTTAATGACATGGCTTCCTTATTTTAGTGACAATACTCAACATTCTAACCCTAGGTCACAGGGCCCAGCTTATAATTCAGCAGTGAAAGAGTTAATGACATGGCTTCCTTATGTTAGTGACAATACTCAGCATTCTAACCCTAGGTCACAGGGCTCAGATTATAATTCAGCAGGGAAAGAGTTAATAGCATGGCTTCCTTATGTTAGTGACAATACTCAGCATTCTAACCCTAGGTCACAGGGCTCAGATTATAATTCAGCAGTGAAAGAGTTAATGACATGGCTTCCTTGTGCTAGTGACAGTACTCAGCATTCTAACCCTAGGTCACAGGGCTCAGATTATAATTCAGCACTGAAAGAGTTAATGACATGGCTTCCTTATGTTAGTGACAATACTCAGCATTCTAACCCTAGGTCAAAGGGCCCAGATTATAATTCAGCAGTGAAAGAGTTAATGACATGGCTTCCTTATGTTAGTGACAATACTCAGCATTCTAGCCCTAGGTCACAGGGCTCAGATTATAATTCAGCAGTGAAAGAGTTAATGACATGGCTTCCTTATGTTAGTGACAGTACTCAGCATTCTAACCCTAGGTCACAGGGCCGAGATTATATTTTAGCAGTGAAAGAGTTAATGACATGGCTTCCTTATGTTAGTGACAATACTCAGCATTCTAACCCTAGGTCACAGGGCCCAGGTTATAATTCAGCACTGAAAGAGTTAATGACATGGCTTCTTCCTTATGTTAGTGACAATACTCAGCATTCTAACCCTAGGTCACAGGGCCCAGGTTATAATTCAGCACTGAAAGAGTTAATGACATGGCTTCCTTATGTTAGTGACAATACTCAGCATTCTAACCCTAGGTCACAGGGCCCAGGTTATAATTCAGCACTGAAAGAGTTAATGACATGGCTTCCTTATGTTAGTGATAGTACTCAGCATTCTAACCCTAAATCACAGGGCTCAGATTATAATTCAGCAGTGAAAGAGTTAATGACATGGCTTCCTTATGTTAGTGACAATACTCAGCATTCTAACCCTAGGTCACAGGGCTCAGATTATAATTCAGCAGTGAAAGAGTTAATAGCATGGCTTCTTCCTTATGTTAGTGACAATACTCAGCATTCTAACCCTAGGTCACAGATTATAATTCAGCAGTGAAAGAGTTAATGACATGGCTTCCTTATGTTAGTGACAATACTCAGCATTCTAACCCTAGGTCACAGATTATAATTCAGCAGTGAAAGAGTTAATGACATGGCTTCCTTATGTTAGTGATAGTACTCAGCATTCTAACCCTAGGTCACAGGGTTCAGATTATAATTCAGCAGTGAAAGAGTTAATAGCATGGCTTCCTTATGTTAGTAACAGTACTCAGCATTCTAACCCTAGATCACAGGGCCCATCTTATAATTCAGCAGTGAAAGAGTTAATGACATGGCTTCTTCCTTATGTTAGTGACAATACTCAGCATTCTAACCCTAGGTCACAGGGCTCAGATTATAATTCAGCAGTGAAAGAGTTAATAGCATGGCTTCCTTATGTTAGTGACAATACTCAGCATTCTAACCCTAGGTCACAGGGCCCAGCTTAGCACAGAGCCCTTTATGACATCACACAGACACTTACAGGTATAAAACTGTTACAAACAATAGCTGTGCACCTTTATACTAGAGATGTCTGACAAATCTAGTGTTTCTGCTGATCTACTGGAATCAGTCAAAAGTAAGTACCATTTGTTTCATATATTTATTAGACAGACAAATAGATAGATAATAGACAGATAGATAGATAGAGAGACAGACAGATAATATACAGACAGACAGATAGATAATATACAGATAGACAGAGAGACAGGCAGACATACTAGACAGACTGTCATATAGACTAAACTAGACAGACAGACATAGACTAAACTATATAGACAGGCAAACATATAAACTAAACTACAGTATACAGACAGACAGAAAGGTAGATCGATAGATAGACAGACAAACTAGACAGACAGACAGTCATTTAAGACTAAGCCAGACAGATAGACAGATATGAAGACAGACAGACAAACTGAAAGAGATAGACAGAAATAAAGACATACAGAAACATAGACAGACAAACAGATAGACAGACAGATAAAGACAGACAGAGACAGACAGAGAGAGACAACACAATTCTTTGCATATGACAATGAAAGTGAATTTAAGGTACAGTTTACTAAAAACAGCGTAATTTGATTTGTATTATGCATAACATTCAAGTTTAAAAACACGCCTGGTTTCTCCTTCTCTACTTCGGCCTCTATAGCACTTTTTGTAATAGAATTCCTTGGGGGCTGCTCCTGCGAGTGTCGGCATAAAAACCACACCTAGAGCAGCAAATGTTTTAAAATCAGTATCTAAAGCTCCAATGATCTAATGGTCTCTGGACCGGTGAGATTCTATAAGAATTCTATTTCCCTGGGGGAATCGCTAAAGGGCGTATACTGTATTTTCCTATAGGATGGAGACAGACAGATAGAAAGACAGACAGTCATATACATTAAACTAGATAGACAGATATGAAGAAAGACGGATATAAAAACAGACAGACAGACAGATAGACAGACACAGACAGACTTACAGACAGGTCAAGATAGATAGATAGATAGATAGATAGATAGATAGATAGATAGATAGATAGATAGATAGATAGATAGATAGACAGTCAGTTATGAAGACAGACGGATTAAAAAACAAAAAACAGACAGACAGATAAATAGATAGACATAGACTGACAGACGGATAAAAAAAAACAGAAATACAGACAGATAGGTAGACACAAACAGACTTACAGACAGGTAAAGATAGATAGATTGATAGATGTCAGTCATTTAGACCAAACCAGACAGATAGGTAGACAGACAGATAGGTAGACACAGACAGACAGGTCAATATAGATAGACAGATAGATAGATAAATAGAAAGATAGACAGTCATTTAGATCAAACCAAACAGACAGATATGAAGCCAGACTGATATGAAGACAGATAGATAGATATATAGATAGATAGATACAGACAGACAGACAGACAGACAGTGATAGATAGACACAGACAAATCGACAGACAGACAGTGATAGGTAGATAGATAGACGCAGACAGACCGACAGACAGTCAGAGATAGAAAGATAGACAGGCAGGCAGACAGGCAGACAGACAAACAGGTAGCGATAGATAGATAGACAGACAGGAAGCCAGACTGATATGAAGACGGATAGATGGACAGATAGACATATAGACTAAACCATACAGACAAATAGATAGATAGATAGATAGATAGATAGATAGATAGATAGATAGATAGATAGATAGATAGATACAGACAGACAGGTCAATATAGATAGATGATAGATAGATAGACAGTCATTTAGATCAAACCAGACCAATATGAAGACAGACAGACAGGTAGATAGATTGGATAGATAGATATGAAGACAGACTGATATAAAAACAGACAGACAGACAGACAGACAGAAAGACGGACACAGACAGACCGACAGAAAGACAGTGATAGATAGATAGATAGATAGATAGATAGATAGATAGATAGATAGATAGGAACAGGAGAAGTGGACCGAGCGCTACACCCAGGGCCTTAAGCTTACTAACTATATAGCCTCCTAGTAGGCTAACAATACAAAAGTTAATATGGGGAGAGAGTAAGCGCTAAAAAGATTAAAAGGCTAGTAAAAGGTACATTTTAATACATATAAAAATTTACAAATGGCAATCAGATGCATGGATCCATGTCTGACTTAACAAAAAAATATATAATAAACAAATCTAAAAATATCTAAAAATATCCAATGGAGTAAAGCATGTGACGCTGACTTAGTGAGCCAGTGATGAGGAGTTAGAAGGACATGTACATTCAATAATATAAACAACCTAAGTGAGTGATTGAGTGCACACAATAGCTTTCAACAAAGAAAAATAGCATTCACAAAAAAGAAAAATAGCATTGACAAAAAATAGTGTTCACAAAAATTGGCGTACATAAAAAATGTTCAAATGTTCAACCGGTTATATGTAAGTGAATCCAGTAGTGTTTCCTCCAAAGTGACGTGTAGAAATATAACGTGAAGTCAATAATAGTAGAATGTAAACGTTGAGTGGGTCAAATTATTGTGGTTCAGCTGCTAAATTAAAAAATTGTAAATCCGTGAGGTGTATAAAAATAAAAATAAAAATAACTTGTGAAAAAATCCACGTGGAAAACTTGAATTCAAATGATAAACAAAGGTCAAAAATCAAAAGACAAAAATCAAAAGACAAAAATATCAAAAGACAAAAATAGAAAATCAGTGATAATATTAAAAAGCACTAAAGATCTAGTGAAAACAAATCCTTAATTCAGATGTTAAAAATCCTTGGTAAGATCCATAACAAACAAATACATCGATAAAATACCTAAAAGGGAACAAAAGAGAAACAAATAGTGCAACACTGTATATGATATATAATATAGGTAATTAAAACCAAGCTCACCAGTATGCCAACGCGTTTCGGCCTAGACTAGGCCTTTCTCAAGACTATACCAATATAGGTATATATATATATATATATATATATAAATATATATATATATAAAAATATATATTTATATATATATAAAATATATATATATATATATATATATAAAGGTATAGTCTTGAGAAAGGCCTAGTCTTTTGATTTTTGACCTTTGTTTATCATTTGAATTCAAGTTTTCCACGTGGATTTTTTCACAAGTTATTTTTATTTTTATACACCTCACGGATTTACAATTTTTTAATTTAGCAGCTGAACCGCAATAATTTGACCCACTCAACGTTTACATTCTACTATTATTGACTTCACGTTATATTTCTACACGTCACTTTGGAGGAAACACTACTGGATTCACTTACATATAACCGGTTGAACATTTGAACATTTTTTATGTACGCCAATTTTTGTGAACACTATTTTTTGTGAATGCTATTTTTCTTTTTTGTGAATGCTATTTTTCTTTGTTGAAAGCTATTGTGTGCACTCAATCACTCACTTAGGTTGTTTATATTATTGAATGTACATGTCCTTCTAACTCCTCATCACTGGCTCACTAAGTCAGCGTCACATGCTTTACTCCATTGGATATTTTTAGATATTTTTAGATTTGTTTATTATATATTTTTTTGTTAAGTCAGACATGGATCCATGCGTCTGATTGCCATTTGTAAATTTTTATATGTATTAAAATGTACCTTTTACTAGCCTTTTAAGCTTTTTAGCGCTTACTCTCTCCCCATAGATAGATAGATAGATAGATAGATAGATAGATAGATAGATAGATAGATAGATAGATATGAAGACAGGCAGGCAGGCAGACAGACAGACAAACTATACAGACAGTAATTTAGATTAAACCAAGAAGACAGACAAACAAACAGGTAAATATTGATAGATAGATAGATAGATAGATAGATAGATAGATAGATAGATAGAGACAGTGATAGATAGACACAGACAGACAGTGATAGATAGATAAACTATATAGACTTATTTAGACTAAACCAGGCAGACAGACAAACAGGTAGCGATTGATAGATAGACAGTCAGAAATACAGACAGACAGATATGAAGACAGACAGATATGAAGACAGACAGATATGAAGACAGACAGATATGAAGACAGACAGATATGAAGACAGACAGATATGAAGACAGACAGATATGAAGACAGACAGATATGAAGACAGACAGATAGAAAGATTGATGGATAAATAGACAGACAGATACAGAAATACAGACAGATAGATAGACAGACAGAAATACAGACAGACCGACAATGTTAGATAGATACAGACAGACAGACTTGATGAATAGATAGATAGATAGATATGACAGACAGGCAGACAGACATTTAGATTAAGCCAAGAAGACAGACAGACTGACAGACAAACAGGGATAGATAGATAGAGATAGATAGAGACAGACAGTGATAGATAGACACAGACAGACTGACAGACAGACAGTGATAGATGATTGATAGATAGATAGATAGATGATAGATAGAAAAAAATATTAATAGATTTACGGCCAGACTAGGAGTTTTGCGTTATGAGCGCGGTGCTAACTTGCACGTTATTGTCACCGCTCACTTACCTACAGCGCTGGTATTACAGGTTTACAAAAACCCGGCGTTAACAGGCAAGAAGTGAGCGTAGAGCAAAATTGAGCTCCATATTCCATAACGCACTCCAATACCAGCGCTGCGGTGAGCGGCGGTAAGCTGTTTTTACGTGCTTGTGCACGATTTCCCCATAGACATCAATGGGGAGAGCCGGCTCTCCCATTGATTCCTATGGGGAAACAAAATTTATGTTTACACCTAACACCCTAACATTAACCCTGTGTCTAAACACCCCAAATCTTACACTTATTAACCCCTAATCTGCTGCCCCCGACATCGCTAACACCTCCATTATACCTATTAACTCCTAATCTGTCGCTCCGGGCATCGCCACCACTATAATAAACATATTAACCCCTAAACCGTCATACTCCCGCATCGCAAACACTAGTTAAATATTATTAACCCCTAATCAGCCGCCCCTAACATCGCCGCCACCTACCTACATTTATTAACCCCTAATCTCCCGCCCCCAACGTCTCCGCCACTATACTAAATTTATTAACCCCTAAACCTAAGTCTAACCCTAACCCTAACCCCCCCTAACTTATATATAATTAAAATAATTCTAAAAAAAAAACAACTTACGCCTAGATTTAGAGTTCTGCGTTAGCCGTCAAAACCAGCGTTAGGGGCTCCTAACGCTGGTTTTGGCCGTCCGCTGGTATTTAGAGTCAGTCAGGAAAGGGTCTAACGCTCACTTTGCAGCCGCGACTTTTCCATACCGCAGATCCCCCTACGCCATTTGCGTATCCTATCTTTTCAATGGGATCTTTCTAACGCCGGTATTTAGAGTCTTGGCTGAAGTGAGCGTTAGAACTCTAACGACAAGACATCCAGCCGCAGCTAACGCCGGTTCATAAAGCTCTTAACTATGTGCTCTAAAGTACACTAACACCCATAAACTACCTATGTACCCCTAAACCGAGGCCCCCCACATCGCCGCCACTCTAATAAAAATTTTTAACCCCTAATCTACCAGCCCTTAAAAGGGCCTTTTGCGGGGCATGCCCCAAAGAATTCTGCTCTTTTGCCTGTAAAAAAAAACATACAATACCCCCCCCAACATTACAACCCACCACCCACATACCCTCTAATCTAACCCAACCCCCCCTTAAATAAACCTAACACTAAGCCCCTGAAGATCTCCCTACCGTATTTGTATTTAATTTATTTATTGATAGTGTAGTGTTAGGTTTAATTGTAACTTAGGTTAGGATTTATTTTACAGGTAATTTTGTAATTATTTTAACTAGGTAGCTATTAAATAGTTATAAACTATTTAATAGCTATTGTACCTAGTTAAAATAAATACAAAGTTACCTGTAAAATAAATATTAATCCTAAAATAGCTACAATATAATTATAATTTATATTGTAGCTATATTAGGGTTTATTTTACAGGTAAGTATTTAGCTTTAAATAGGAATAATTTATTTAATAAGAGTTAATTTATTTTGTTAGATAAAAATTATATTTAACTTAGGAGGGTGTTAGTGTTAGACTTAGCTTTAGGGGTTAATACATTTATTAGAGTAGCGTCGAGGTCCGGTCAGCAGATTAGGGGTTAATACTATTTATTATAGGGTTATTGAGGCGGGAGTGAGGCGGATTAGGGGTTAATAATTGTAGGTAGGTGGCGGCGACGTTGGGGGCGGTAGATTAGGGGTTAATAAATATAATATAGGGGTCGGCAGTGTTAGGGGCAGCAGATTAGGGGTACATAGGGATAATGTAGGTTGCGGCGGTGTAGGGAGCGGCAGATTAGGTGTTAAAAATAATATGCAGGGGTCAGCGATAGCGGGGGCGGCAGATTAGGGGTTAATAAGTGTAAGTCTAGGGGTGTTTAGACTCGGGGTACATGTTAGGGTGTTAGGTGCAGACTTAGGTAGTGTTTCCCCATAGGAAACAATGGGGCTGCATTAGGAGCTGAACGCTGCTTTTTTGCAGGTGTTAAATTTTCTTCAGCTCAAACGGCCCCATTGTTTCCTATGGGGGAATCGTACACGAGCACGTTTTTTAAGCTGGCCGCGTCCGTAAGCACCGCTGGTATTTAGAGTTGCAGTGACGGTAAATTTTGCTCTTCGCTCCCTTTTTGGAGCCTAACGCAGCCCTTCTGTGAACTCTAAATACCAGCAGTATTTAAAAGGTGCGGGGGGGAAAAAAACACGCGTAGCTAACGCACCCCTTTGGCCGCAGAACTCTAAATCTAGCGGTTAGTATTATTACCTAAATAATTCCTATTTAAAACTAAATACTTACCTGTAAAATAAACCTAAGCTAGCTACAATATAACTAATAGTTACATTGTAGCTATCTTATGTTTTTATTTTATTTTACAGGTAAATTTGTATTTATTTTAACTAGGTAGACTAGTTAGTAAATAGTTATTAACTATTTACTAACTACCTAGCTAAAATAAATACAAATTTACCTGTAAAATAAAACCTTACCTGAGTTACACTAACACCTAACACTACAATTAAATCAATTACATTTATTAAATAAAATTACCTAAATTACACAAAATAAAAAACAAATTATCAGATATTTAAACTAATTACACCTAATCTAATAGCCCTATCAAAAAAAAAAGCCCCCCTAAAATAAAAAAAAACCCCTAGCCTAAGCTTTAGGGCTTTTTGCGGGGCATTGCCCCAAAGAAATCAGCTCTTTTACCTGTAAAAAAAAAATACAAACAACCCCCCAACAGTAAAACCCACAACCCACACAACCAACCCCCCAAATAAAATCCTAACTAAAAAAACCTAAGCTCCCCATTGCCCTGAAGAGGGCATTTGGATGGGCATTGCCCTTAAAAAGGCATTTAGCTCTTTTACATTGCCCAAAGTCCCTAACCTAAAAATAAAACCCACCCAATAAACCCTTAAAAAAAACCTGAAGATCCACTTACAGTTTTGAAGACCGGACATCCATCCTCAACGAAGCTAGGAGAAGTCTTCATCCAAGTGGCAAGAAGTCCTCAACGAAGCTGGGAGAAGTCTTCATCCAAGCTGGCAGAAGTGGTCCTCCAGACAGGCAGAATTCTTCATCCAGATGGCATATTCTATCTTCATCCATCCGGCGCGGAGCGGGTCCATCTTCAAGACATCCGGCGCGGAGCATCCTCTTCTTACGACGGATCTTCTGGAATGAAGGTTCCTTTAAGTGACGTCATCCAAGATAGAATTTTATCAGTCAATCGGAAATTAAAGGTGAAAAAATCAGCCAATAGGATTGAGCTTGCATTCTATTGGCTGTTGCAATCAGCCAATAGGATTGAGCTTTCATCCTATTGGCTGATCCAATCAGCCAATAGAATGCAAGCTCAATCCTATTGGCTGATTGGATCAGCCAATTGGATGAAAGCTCAATCCTATTGGCTGATTGCAAGAGCCAATATGATTTTTCCCCTTAAATTCCGATTGGGTGATAGAATTCTATCAGCCAATCGGAGTGTAAGGGACGCCATCTTGGATGACCTACCTTAAAGGGAAACTTCATTCTTCAGCGACCAGAAGGATGCTCCACGCCGGATGTCTTGAAGATGGATCTGCTCCTTGCCGGATGGATGAAGATAGAAGATCCCGTCTGGATGAAGACTTCGGCCTGCTTGGATGAGGATGAATGTCCGGTCTTCGAAAACTGTAAGTGGATCGTCGGGGTTAGTGTTAGGTTTACTTAAGGGTTTATTGGGTGGGTTTTATTTTTAGAGTAGGGTCTGGGCAATAAAAGAGCTAAATGCCCTTTTAAGGGCAATGCCCATACAAATGCCCTTTTCAGGGCAATGGGGAGCTTAGGTTTTTTAGATAGGGTTTTATTTGGGGGGGTTGGTTCGTTGGGTAGTGGGTTTTACTGTTGGGGGGTGTTTGTATTTTTTTTTTTACAGGTAAAAGAGCTGATTTCTTTGGGGCAATGCCCCGCAAAAGGCCCTTTTAAGGGCCATTGGTAGTTTAGTGTAGGCTAGGGTTTTTTTTTTTATTTTGGGGGGTCTTTTTTATTTTGATAGAGCTTTTAGATTAGTTGTAATTGTTATTTATTTTTTGTAACTTAAATTTTATTTTTTTTGTAATTTAGTAAATTTTAATAGAAGATTTAAATAATTTGAGTAGGGTTAGGTTTTTAAATATGTAATATAGTTAATTTAATTGTTAGTTTAATGTAATTTTAGTATAATAGGGTAGGTTAATTAATAGTTTAATATAATTTTAGTATAATAGTTAGGGTAGGTTAATTAATAGTTTAATATAGTTTATTTTAATTCTAAAAGTAAGTTTTAATTTATTATAAGATAGGGATGAGGTAATTTTAATGTAAAGTTAGTGGGTTGTTAGGTTTAGGGGTTAATAGCTTAGTTTATGGTGATGTGGGGGGCTGGCGGTTTAGGGGTTAATAGCTTAGTTAGTGGTAGTGATGTGGGAGGCCAGGGGTTTAGGGGTTAATAATTTTATTACAGTTGTGGCGGGGTCCGGGAGTGGCAGGATAGGGGTTAATACATTTATTTAGTTGTGGTGGGCTTCGGGAGCGGCGGGATAGGGGTTAATAGCTTTATTAAAGTTGCTGTGGGCTCCGGGATTGGCGGTATAGGGGTTAATAACTTTATTAGAGTTGCGGTGGGCTCCGGGAGCGGAGGGATAGGGGTTAATAACTTTATTAGAGTTGTGGTGGGCTCCGGGAGCAGCAGGATAAGGGTTAATAACTTTATTTTGTTGCGGCGTGGTCGGGGAGTGGCGGGATAGGGGTTAAACATTTTAGTATAGTGGCTGTGTTTAGTGACAGGGTATAAATAAAGTTGGTAAAAAGCCGAATAGCAGCGAGATAGATGACTGCTAGTTAACAACAGTCCACTGCTCGTTGCCCCGCACTTTGTGCGCCTCTTTTTGCCGGCTTTTTTGATAAATACGGAGGAGAGCGTATTGAGATATGCAGCCGCAATGTTAGGCGATGTTATGCGAGCGTATTGGTGCCGTTGAATGCAACAAAGTTGACGCTTTGATAAATAGGCCTCATAGACTAAACTAAACAGACAGACAAACACAGACAGACAGACAGACGGACTGATAGATAGATAGATAGATAGATAGATAGATAGATAGATAGATAGATAGAAATATTAATTCATTATAGGCAGGGGTGAGAAATGCTGTAAAGTAAAATGTTTACAATAATAGTAACGCCAATGGTTTAGTTTTATTAATTAACAAAATGCAAAGTGAGTGCACAGAAGAAAAACAGAATTTATGCTTACCTGATAAATTACTTTCTCTTGTGGTGTATCCAGTCCACGGATTCATCCTTTACTTGTGGGATATTCTCCTTCCTAACAGGAAGTGGCAAAGAGAGCACACAGCAGAGCTGTCCATATAGCTCCCTCTCTAGCTCCACCCCCCAGTCATTCGACCGAAGGTTAGGAAGAAAAAGGAGAAACCATAGGGTGCAGTGGTGACTGTAGTTTAGACTAAAAATCTACCTGACTAATAGCCAGGGCGGGCCGTGGACTGGATACACCACAAGAGAAAGTAATTTATCAGGTAAGCATAAATTCTGTTTTCTCTTGTAAGGTGTATCCAGTCCACGGATTCATCCTTTACTTGTGGGATACCAATACCAAAGCTTTAGGACACGGATGAAGGGAGGGAACATGACAGGTACCTTAAACGGAAGGCACCACTGCTTGTAAAACCTTTCTCCCAAAAATAGCCTCCGAAGAAGCAAAAGTATCGAATTTGGAAAATTTTGAAAAAGTATGCAGCGAAGACCAAGACGCTGCCTTACAAATCTGTTCAACAGAAGCCTCATTTTTAAAAGCCCATGTGGAAGCCACTGCTCTGGTAGAATGAACAGTAATTGTTTCAGGAGGCTGCTGGCCAGCAGTCTCATAGGCCAGACGGATGATGCTTTTCAGCCAAAAGGAAAGAGAGGTAGCAGTCGCCTTCTGACCTCTCCTCTTACCAGAATAGATGACAAACAATGAAGTTGTTTGTCTGAAATCCTTAGTTGCTTGTAAATAGAACTTTAAAGCACGAACCACATCAAGATTGTGTAACAGAAGTTCCTTCTTCGAAGAAGGATTAGGACACAGAGAGGGAACAACAATTTCCTGGTTAATATTCTTATTAGACACAACCTTAGGAAGAAAACCGGGTTTGGAACGCAAAACTACCTTATCTGCGTGGAACACCAAGTAAGGTGAGTCACACTGTAAAGCAGATAACTCTGAAACTCTTCGAGCAGAAGAGATAGCTAGCAAAAACAAAACTTTCCAAGATAAAAGTTTAATATCTATGGAATTGTAAAGGTTCAAACGGAACCCCTTGCAGAACTGAAAGAACTAAATTCAGACTCCATGGCGGAGCCACAGGTCTATAAACAGGCTTCATTCTGATTAAAGCCTGATTAAACGCTTGAACGTCTGGTACCTCTGCCAGACGTTTGTGTAAAAGAATAGACAAAGCAGATATCTGTCCTTTTAAGGAACTAGCTGATAATCCTTTCTCCAATCCTTCTTGGAGAAAGGACAATATCCTGAGAATCCTAATCTTACTCCATGAGTAACCCTTGGATTCTCACCAACAAAGATATTTTCGCCAAATCTTATGGTAGATTTTCCTGGTGACAGGCTTTCTAGCCTGAATCAGGGTATCGATAACCGACTCGGAGAAACCACGCTTAGATAGAATTAGGCGTTCAATCTCCAAGCAGTCAGACGCAGAGAAATTAGATTTGGATGTTTGAAAGGACCTTGAAGTAGAAGGTCCTGCCTCATTGGCAGAGTCCATGGTGGAACGGATGACATGTCCACTAGGTCTGCATACCAAGTCCTGCATGGTCACGCAGGTGCTATTAGAATCACTGACGCCCTCTCCTGCTTGATTCTGGCAACCAGACGAGGAAGGAGAGGAAACAGTGGAAACACATAGGCCAGATTGAAGGACCAAGGCGCAGCTAGAGCATCTATCAACACCGCCTGGGGATCCCGGGACCTGGACCCATAAAAAGGAAGTTTGGCATTCTGATGGGATGCCATCAGATCCAATTCTGGAGTGCCCCATAGCTGAGTCAGCTGGGCAAATACCTCCGGGTGGAGTTCCCACTCCCCCGGATGAAAAGTCTGACGACTTAGAAAATCCGCTTCCCAGTTGTCTACTCCTGGGATGTGAATTGCTGAGAGGTGGCAAGAGTGATCCTCCGCCCACCTGATTATTTTGGTTACTTCCATCATCGCTAGGAGACTCCTTGTTCCCCCTTGTTGGTTGATGTAAGCTACAGTCGTGATGTTGTCCGACTGAAATCTGATGAATTTGGCCGCAGCTAGCTGAGGCCATGCCTGAAGAGCGTTGAAAATTGCCCTCAGTTCCAGAATGTTTATCGGGAGAAGAGCTTCTTCCCGAGACCATAAGCCCTGAGCTTTCAGGGAGTCCCAGACCGCACCCCAGCCCAACAGACTGGCGTTGATCGTTACGATGATCCACTCTGGTCTGCGGAAACACATTCCCTGAGACAGGTGATCCTGAGACAACCACCAGAGAAGCGACTCTCTGGTCCCCTGGTCCAACTGTATTTGAGGAGACAAATCTGCAGAATCCCCATTCCACTGTTTGAGCATGCATAGTTGCAGTGGTCTGAGGTGTATTCGTGCAAAAGGGACTATGTGCATTGCCGCTACCATTAGTCCGATTGTCTCCATGCACTGAGCTACAGACGCCCGAGGAATGGAATGAAGAGCTCGGCAAGTAGTTAAGAGTTTTAACTTTCTGACCTCCGTCAGAAATATTTTCATTTCTACCGAGTCTATTGGGGTTCCTAGGAATGGAACTCTTGTGAGGGGGGGAGAGAGAACTATTTTTGATGTTCACCTTCCACCCGTGAGACCTCAGAAAGGCCAATACAATTTCTGTGTGAGACTTGGCTCTTTGGAAAGTTGACGCCTGAATTAAGATGTCGTCTAGGTAAGGCACCACTGCTATGCCCCACGGCCTTAGAACCGCCAGAAGGAACCCTAGCACCTTTGTGAAAATTCTGGGAGCAGTGGCCAACCCGAAAGGAAGAGCCACAAACTGATAATGCTTGTCCAGAAAGGCGAACCTGAGAACTGGTGATGATCTTTGTGGATAGGAATGTGCAGATATGCATCCTTTAGATCCACGGTAGTCATAAATTGACCCTCCTGGATCATTGGTAAGATTGTCCGAATGGTCTCCATCTTGAATGATGGGACTCTGAGGAATTTGTTTAGAATTTTGAGATCCAGGATTGGTCTGAATGTTCCTTCTTTTTTGGGAACCAAAAAGCCCAGCCCTTGTTCCACAATTGGAACTGGGTGGATCACTCCCATTGTACGTAGGTCTTCCACGCAGCGTAAGAACGCCTCTTTCTTTGTCTGGTCTGTAGACAGACGAGAAATATGGAACCTTCCCCTTGGAGGGGAGTCCTTGAATTCTAGAAGATATCCCTGGGATACAATCTCTAAGGCCCAAGGATTGTGTACGTCTCTTGCCCAGGCCTGAGCGAAGAGAGAGAGTCTGCCGCCCACTAGATCCGGTCCCGGATCGGGGGCTACCCCTTCATGCTGTCTTGGAGGCAGCTGCAGGCTTCTTGGCCTGTTTACCCTTGTTCCAGCCCTGGTAAGGTTTCCAGGCTGCCCTGGGTTGTGAAGTGTTACCCTCTTGTTTTGCAGCAGCGGATGATGAAGCGAGACCGCTTCTGAAATTTCGAAAGGAACGAAAATTATTTTGTTTGTTCCAAGTCTTAAAGAACTTGTCCTGAGGGAGAGCATGGCCTTTTCCCCCAGTGATTTCTGAGATAATCTCTTTCAATTCAGGCCCAAAAAGGGTCTTTCCTTTGAAAGGGACGTTCAGTAGTTTGGATTTTGATGACACGTGGTGTCAGATATGGGGAACATTTTCTTAAAAACAGGAGGGGGGACAAACGGAATACCTGGTCTATCCCACTCCCTAGTTACTATATCCGCAATCCTCTTAGAGGCTGGGAACACATCAGTGTAAACAGGAACTTCTAGGTACTTTTTACACAATTTCTCTGGAACCACCAAAGGGTCACAGTCATCCAGAGTAACTAATACCTCCCTGAGCAATAAGCGGAGGTGTTCTAGTTTAAATTTAAAAGCCAACGTATCTGAGTCTGTCTGAGGAGCAGCCTTTCCCGAATCGGAAATCTCTCCCTCAGACAGCACATCCTTCGCCCCCATTTCAGAGCGTTGTGAGTGTATATTGGATACGGCTACTAAAGCGTCAGAATGCTCATAATCTGTTCTTAAAACAGAGCTATCACGCTTTGCAGGTAACACGGGCAGCTTAGATAAAAATACTGAGAGGGTATTATCCATAACTGCCGCCAAGTCTTGTAAGGTAAAAGAGTTAGACGCGCTAGAGGTGCTAGGCGTCTCTTGAGCGGGCGTAACTGGTTGTGACACTTGGGGAGAGGTCAACGGGCTAACCTCATTACCTTCTGTCTGAGAATCATCTTGGGCCACATTTTTAAGTGCAACAATATGGTCTTTAAAGTGTATAGACATATCAATACAAGTGGGACACATTTTGAGAGGGGGTTCCACCATGGCTTCTAAACACATTGAACAAGGATTTTCCTTGGTGTCAGACATGTTTAACAGACTAGTAGTAAGACAAACTGGCTTAGAAATCACTTTAATCAAGCAAAAACACACTTTGCAAAAAAACGTTACTGTGCCTTTAAGAAATAAAAAAGGCACACAATTTTCCAAAACAGTGAAAAATGCACCAAACTTTTTGAAATTTTCACAGTATGTACCTAAAGCATTGGTAAGATTGCACAACTAGCAAGAAAAACGATTAACCCCTTGATGCCCAAACCGGATCAATAGTAAGTTAACAGACCGGTTAAAACAACTTTAGCACCTTGCCACAGCTCTGCTGTGGCCCTACCTTCCCTTAGGAGTCAGTTTTATGGGGAAAAAGCTTCTTATGGGTCCTCAAACTGTAGCAGAAGCCTCCATGTGAACACAGCCTGAAGATCTAGTCAATCTAACTGCGCATCTGAGGCGCAAAATTAGGCCCCTCCCACCTTACTCCGGTGCTGTGAGGCCTAAGGAAACACTCCTAAGAGTTATAATATTAGCCACGTGGGTAACAACCCCTGAAAGAAACCCAAAGGGACCTTCAAAGTGTCTCAAAAAACGATATTTATAAGTAAAAACCGTTTGCCATAAAAAAAGTATCAACTTGTCATAAAATAGTGTCAACCAGCATAAATTAGCCCTGTTATGTAAGCTTGTAATTCCATACTTAGTCTCTGAATAAAGCTTACCCTTCCCTCATGGGGATCTTATCAGTCCTTTTCTAGCATTATCACAGTCTTGTCTAGAAATAAATCATTGAACATACCTTATTGCAGCCTAACCTGCAAACCGTTCCCCCCAACTGAAGTTTTCTTGTACTCCTCAGTCCTGTGTCGGAACAGCAGTGGATTTTAGTTACAACATGCTAAAATCATCTTCCTCTCTGCAGAAATCTTCATCTCTTTTCTGCTGGAGAGTAAACAGTACACATCGGTACCATTTAAAATAACAAACTTTTGCTTGTAGAACAAAAAACTACAAATCTAACACCACATTCACTTTACCCTTCCGAGAGGGACGCTATTGCTTAGAGCCGGCAAAGAGAATGACTGGGGGGTGGAGCTAGAGGGGGAGCTATATGGACAGCTCTGCTGTGTGCTCTCTTTGCCACTTTCTGTTAGGAAGGAGAATATCCCACAAGTAAAGGATGAATCCGTGGACTGGATACACCTTACAAGAGAAAATCTAAATCAAATCAGCATTTCCTGTGACCTCCCATTGTCTACAAAGCAGCCTCAGTTCTTCTAGGTAAACTTACACAGTTTGTTAAGGAACTTGGCAGGTAGGTTGTTCCAAGCCTCAGTTCTTCTAGGCAAACTTACACACAGTTTGTTAAGGAACTCGGCAGGTAGGTTGTTCCAAGCCTTAGTTCTTCTAGGTAAACTTACACACAGATTGTTAAGGAACTCGGCAGGTAGGTTGTTCCAAGCCTCAGTTCTTCTAGGTAAGCTTACAGTTTAAGGAACTCGGCAGGTAGGTTGTTCCAAACCTCAGTTCTTCTGTGGATTTAGGCAGCCTTGATTCTGTCTCTTCAGGTAATCCCAAACAGACTTGATGATGTTGAGATCAGGGCTCTGCGGGGGCCACACCATTACCTCCAGGACTTCTTGTTCTTCTATATGCTGAAGATAGTACTTAAGGACTTTGGCTGTATATTGGGGGTCATTATTGTGTTGCAGAATACATTTGGGGCCAATAAGATGCCTCTCTGATGGTATTGCATGATGGATAAGTATCTGGCTGTACTTCTCAGCATTGAGGAGACCATGAATTCTAAACAAATCCTCAACTCCAATTACAGAATTGAAGCCCCAAACTTGCAAGCAACCTGCGCCATACTCACTGTTGCTTGAATACTCTTGTACTGCTCTCCAGCCCTTTGGCAAATAAACTACCTTCTGCTACAGCTAAATATTTCACATTTTAACTCATCAGTCCAGAGCGCTTTTCTTCTTCCCACTTCCTGCATTTTTTTGCATAGTTAATTCACTTGGCCTTGTTTCCACGTTATGGATTTTTGGCGTCAAGTCTTTTGTGAAGACAACTTTATATATATATATATATATATATATATATATATATATATATATATATATATATATATATATATATATATATGTGTGTGTATGTACAATATATATATATCTATATCCATATAGATCCATTTGTATAGATATATACTTTACTAAATATAAACAGATATATAGGGGCCGATTTATCAAGTGTCGGACAGACATGATCCGCTATAGTGGATCATGTCCGACCGACATCACTGAATGCCGTCAGCATATGCTGTCGGCATTTAACATTTCACAAGCAGTTCTGGTGAAATGCTTGTGAAATGCCACCCCCTGCAGATTTGAGGCCAATAGGACGCTAGCAGGGGGTGTCAATCAACCCGATCATATGAGATGAAGGCTGGCACGGAAACAGGGGTATATGGCCCCATTTGGACTGTGATAAATCGGCCCCATAGATAAAAATATATATTTAAAAATAAAAACAACATTTTCTTCTAAGTGAAGAATATAGGAATGTGAAGTATTCATAACGCACCTTTGGCTTTAGTGCAGTTGGCCTTGTGCAGTTTCGGGTTAATACGTGAGCAAAAAAAATGAAAAGAGCTGAATGCCCTTTTAAGGGCAATGCCCATCCAAATGCCCCTTTCAGGGCAATGTGTACTTTAGGTTTTTTTAGTTAGTTTTTTTTGTTTTTTTTGGGGGGTGGGGTTTGTAATGTTAGTGGGGGGGGGGTTCCCAAAAGAGCTGATCGTTTTAGGGCAATGCTCTATGAAAGGCCCTTTTAAAGGGCTATTGGTTGTTTATTTTTAGAATAGTTTTTATTTTGGAGTTATTGTTTTTTTTAAGGGGTATTAGAATAGGATTTTTTTTTTTTTGGTAATTTCGTTTAATTTTTTGTAATGGTAGGATTTTTTTATTAAAGGTAAGATTAGGTTTTAATTTTACAAGTAAGTTTTTTTTATTTTAAGGTAGTTAGGATTTTTTACAGTTAATTTAGGGGTATTTTAATTTGGGTTAGAATGTTTAGGGTAGGGGGTTTAGATGTTTTAACTTTGCGTTGTGGGGGGCTGGTGGTTTAGGGGTTAATAGTTTATTTTGGTATTTTGAAATGTTGGGGGGATGGTGGTTTAGAGGTTAATAAGAAAAACAAAAAGGAAAAAAAATGGGCAGCGCTAACGGATAGAAAAAAGAATGAAAACACAATTTATGCTTACCTGATAAATTTATTTCTCTTGTGGTGTATCCAGTCCACGGATCATCCATTACTTGTGGGATATTCTCATTCCCAACAGGAAGTTGCAAGAGGACACCCACAGCAGAGCTGTAATATAGCTCCTCCCCTAACTGTCATAGCTAGTCATTCGACCGAAAACAAGCCGAGATAGGGTGCAGTGGTTACTGTAGTTTAAATTTAAAAATTACCTGCCTTAAAATGACAGGGCGGGCAGTGGACTGGATACACCACAAGAGAAATAAATTTATCAGGTAAGCATAAATTGTGTTTTCTCTTGTAAGGTGTATCCAGTCCACGGATCATCCAATACTTGTGGGATACCAATACCAAAGCTAAAGTACACGGATGAAGGGAGGGACAAGGCAGGTACTTAAAACTGTAAAACCTTTCTCCCAAATATAGCCTCCGAAGAAGCAAAAGTATCAAAATTGTAAAATTTTGAAAAAGTATTAAGCGAAGACCAAGTCGCCACCTTGCAAATCTGTTCAACAGAAGCCTCATTTTTAAAGGCCCAAGTGGAAGCCACAGCTCTAGTGGAATGAGCTGTAATCATTTCAGGAGGCTGCTGTCCAGCAGTCTCATAGGCTAAGCGGATTATGCTTCTTAGCCAAAAAGAAAGAGAGGTTGCCAAAGCCTTTTGACCTCTCCTCTGTCCAGAGTAGACAACAAACAAAGCAGATGTTTGACGAAAATCTTTAGTAGCTTATAAGTAAAACTTTAAAGCACGGACCACGTCCAGATTGTGTAATAGACGTTCCTTCTCCGAAGAAGGATTAGGACACAAGGATGGAACAACAATCTCTTGATTGATATTCTTGTTAGATACCACCTTAGGTAAGAACCCAAGTTTGGTACGCAGGACTACCTTATCCGTATGAAAAATCAGATAAGGAGAATGACATTATAAGGCAGATAGCTCAGAGACTCTACGAGCCGAGGAAATAGCTACCAAAAAAAGAACTTTCCAAGATAAAAGTTTGATATCTATGGAATGAAGAGGTTCAAACGGAACTCCTTGAAGAACCTTAAGAACCAAATTTAAGCTCCATGGTGGAGCAACAGGTTTAAACACAGGCTTGATTCTAACTAAAGCCTGACAAAATGCCTGAACGTCTGAAACATCTGCCAGACGCTTGTGCAAAAGAATAGACAGAGCAGAAATCTGTCCCTTTAAGGAACTAGCTGACAATCCTTTTTCCAAACCTTCTTGGAGAAAAGATAATATCCTGGGAATCCTGACCTTACTCCATGAGTAACCCTTGGATTCACACCAATAAAGATATTTACGCCATATCTTATGTTAAATTTTCCTGGTGACAGGCTTTCGTGCCTGTATTAAGGTATCAATAACTGACTCGGAGAAGCCACGCTTTGATAAAATCAAGCGTTCAATCTCCAGGCAGTCAGCCTCAGAGAAATTAGATTTGGATGGTGTCGCCTTGGGATCCCTGGACCTGGATCCGTAACACGGAAGCTTGGCGTTCTGGCGAGACGCCATGAGATCCAGTTCTGGTTTGCCCCAACGATGAATCAGTTGTGCAAAAACCTCCGGATGGAGTTCCCACTCTCCCAGATGAAAAGTCTGACGACTTAGAAAATCCGCCTCCCAGTTCTCTACACCTGGGATATGGATAGCTGATAGGTGGCAAGAGTGAATCTCTGCCCAGTGAATTATTTTTGAAACTTCTAACATCGCTAGGGAACTTCTTGTTCCCCCTTGATGGTTGATGTAAGCTACAGTCGTGATGTTGTCCGACTGAAATCTGATGTACCTCAGAGTTGCTAACTGAGGCCAAGCCTGAAGAGCATTGAATATCGCTCTTAGTTCCAGAATATTTATTGGAAGGAGAGACTCCTCCTGAGTCCACGATCCCTGAGCCTTCAGGGAATTCCAGACTGCACCCCAACCTAGAAGGCTGGCATCTGTTGTTACAATTGTCCAATCTGGCCTGCGAAAGGTCATACCTTTGGACAGATGGACCCGAGATAGCCACCAGAGAAGAGAATCTCTGGTCTCTTGGTCCAGATTCAGTTGAGGGGACAAATCTGTGTAATCCCCGTTCCACTGACTGAGCATGCATAGTTGCAGCGGTCTGAGATGTAAGCGTGCAAACGGCACTATGTCCATTGCCGCTACCATTAAGCCGATTACTTCCATACACTGAGCCACCGAAGGGCGCGGAATGGAATGAAGGACCCGGCAGGAATTTAGAAGCTTTGATAACCTGGACTCCGTCAGGTAAATATTCATTTCTACAGAATCTATCAGAGTCCATAGAAAGGAAACTCTTGTGAGTGGGGATAGAGAACTCTTTTCCTCATTCACTTTCCACCCATGCGACCTCAGACATGCCAGTACTACGTCCGTATGAGACTTGGCAATTTGGAAGTTTGACGCCTGTATCAGGATGTCATCTAAATAAGGGGCTACTGCTATGCCCCGCGGCCTTAGGACCACCAGAAGCGACCCTAGAACCTTTGTAAAGATTCTTGGGGCTTTAGCTAATCCAAAGGGAAGAGCTACAAACTGGTAATGCCTGTCTAGAAAGGCAAACCTGAGAAACCGATGATGATCTTTGTGTATCGGAATGTGAAGATAAGCATCCTTTAGATCCACTGTAGTCATATATTGACCCTCCTGGATCATTGGTAGGATGGTACGAATAGTTTCCATCTTGAATGATGGAACTTTGAGGAATTTGTTTAAGATCTTTAGATCCAAAATTGGTCTGAAGGTTCCCTCTTTTTTGGGAACCACAAACAGATTTGAGTAAAAACCCTGTCCCTGTTCCTCCTTTGGAACTGGATGTATCACTCCCATAACTAGGAGGTCTCGTACACAGTGTAAGAATGCCTCTCTCTTTATCTGGTTTGCAGATAATTGTGAAAGGTGAAATCTCCCTTTTGGGGGGGAAGCTTTGAAGTCCAGGAGATATCCCTGGGATATAATTTCCAACGCCCAGGGATCCTGAACATCTCTTGCCCACGCCTGGGCGAAGAGTGAAAGTCTGCCCCCTACTAGATCCGTTACCGGATAGGGGGCCATTCCTTCATGCTGTCTTAGAGGCAGCAGCAGGCTTTTTGGCCTGCTTACCTTTTTTCCAGGTCTGAATTGGTCTCCAGACCGTCTTGGATTGAGCAAAAGTTCCCTCTTGTTTAGCATTAGAGGAAGTTGATGCCGCACCTGCCTTGAAGTTTCAAAAGGCACGAAAATTAGACTGTTTGGCCCTAGATTTGGACCTGTCCTGAGGAAGGGCATGACCTTTTCCTCCAGTGATATCAGCAATAATCTCCTTCAAACCAGGCCCGAATAGGGTCTGCCCCTTGAAGGGAATGTTAAGTAGCTTAGATTTTGAAGTCACGTCAGCTGACCATGATCTAAGCCATAGCGCTCTGCGCGCCTGTATAGCAAAACCAGAATTCTTAGCCGTTAGTTTAGTCAAATGAACAATGGCATCAGAATAAAAGAATTGGCTAGCTTAAGTGCTCTAAGTTTGCCAAGTATGTCATCCAATGGAGTCGCTACCTGTAAAGCCTCTTCCAGAGACTCAAACCAGTACGCCGCAGCAGCAGTGACAGGGGCAATGCATGCAAGGGGCTGTAGGATAAAACCTTGTTGAATAAATATTTTCTTAAGGTAACCTCTAATTTTTTATCCATTGGATCTAAAAAAAAAAAAAGCACAACTGTCCTCGACAGGGATAGTAGTACGCTTTACTAGAGTAGAAACTGCTCCCTCCACCTTAGGGACTGTCTGCCATGTGTCCCGTGTGGTGGCGTCTATTGGAAACATTTTTCTAAAAATAGGAGGGGAAGAGAACGGCACACCTGGTCTATCCCATTCCTTATTAATAATTTCTGTAAACCTTTTAGGTATTTGGAAAAACATCAGTACACACCGGCACTGCAAAATATTTATCCAGTCTACACAATTTCTCTGGCACTGCAATGGTATCACAGTCATTTAGAGCAGCTAAAACCTCCCTAAGCAACACGCGGAGGTGTTCAAGCTTAAATTTAAATGTAGAAATATTAGAATCAGGTATCTTTCCTGAGTCATTAACATCACCCACTGACTGAAGCTCTCTTAATAAAAGTAATAAAAGCCGTTAATCGATAAATTATACCAGGTTTCCAATGAAAGCGCTAACTGTTAATACATTGTCGGAGGCTGTCGATACATTGAGAAATATTACCCCCAGCTCAACTAGGTGTAAAAGAGGAAATTGTGCTTTTTGAGACCTATTTTCTATTGAAATTATAAAACTTGCAAATAATGCAAGTGTTTTAATGTAGAAATAAATTGTTATAAGTAATATTTATTGTTGTCTCATGTATAGAAATAGCTGAACTTATATTCTAATAGAAATATCAGTATATATTTAAATATAATAATATATGCAAGAACATATCTACAGAATGCAAACTAGACCTATGCCTAGGGCAGCAATAAATATTACTTATATTTATGAAGTATTAAATTTAATTATATTAGAAAATAGTATTTGATTATTAAAAATATGGATAAGTGTTTTTTTAATTTTTCTTGAGAGGTGATCACCGGTAAGGAGCACGGACATTAAACGTAAATTCTATAGTGTAAGGTCGGGTTACCTTAGCAACTAATTGATTTTCAAGAAATCCGACATCTGATGAAAGCGTTAACACAACGTTAACTTACAGCTACACGAAAAGAGCGACTGCACGCTATCCGCAAAATATTTCAATGGAAACCTGGTACTAAAATGGAGCCGTAAATTACTTTTAGCTGTCGGCCGCTTCGGTAGCTTACGGCTCCATTTTTAACGACTCAATGGAAGCGAGGCCTTAGTCGGCATAACTTCCCCCTCGTCAGATTCCTCTGGTGATAAATTTTTTAAAGACAGAAAAACATAATTTATGTAAGAACTTACCTGATAAATTCATTTCTTTCATATTAGCAAGAGTCCATGAGCTAGTGACGTATGGGATATACATTCCTACCAGGAGGAGCAAAGTTTCCCAAACCTCAAAATGCCTATAAATACACCCCTCACCACACCCACAAATCAGTTTAACGAATAGCCAAGAAGTGGGGTGATAAGAAAAAAGTGCGAAAGCATATAAAATAAGGAATTGGAATAATTGTGCTTTATACAAAAAAATCATAACCACCACAAAAAGGGTGGGCCTCATGGACTCTTGCTAATATGAAAGAAATGAATTTATCAGGTAAGTTCTTACATAAATTATGTTTTCTTTCATGTAATTAGCAAGAGTCCATGAGCTAGTGACGTATGGGATAATGACTACCCAAGATGTGGATCTTTCCACGCAAGAGTCACTAGAGAGGGAGGGATAAAATAAAGACAGCCAATTCCTGCTGAAAATAATCCACACCCAAAATAAAGTTTAATGAAAACATAAGCAGAAGATTCAAACTGAAACCGCTGCCTGAAGTACTTTTCTACCAAAAACTGCTTCAGAAGAAGAAAACACATCAAAATGGTAGAATTTAGTAAAAGTATGCAAAGAGGACCAAGTTGCTGCTTTGCAAATCTGATCAACCGAAGCTTCATTCCTAAACGCCCAGGAAGTAGAAACTGACCTAGTAGAATGAGCTGTAGAAGAATAATAATATTATGAGAATCATGATCTGTTACTTGTTGCGCTAAAGTTTCCAACCAAAAAGTTGAAGCTGCAGCAACATCAGCCAATGATATAGCAGGTCTAAGAAGATTACCTGAACACAGATAAGCTTTTCTTAGAAAGGATTCAATTTTCCTATCTAAAGAATCCTTAAACGAAGTACCATCTGACGTAGGAATAGTAGTACGTTTAGCAAGGGTAGAAATAGCCCCATCAACTTTAGGGATTTTGTCCCAAAATTCTAATCTATCAGACGGCACAGGATATAATTGCTTAAAACGTTTAGAAGGAGTAAATGAATTACCCAAATTATTCCATTCTCTGGAAATTACTTCAGAAATAGCACCAGGAACAGGAAACACTTCTGGAATAACCACAGGAGATTTAAAGACCTTATCTAAATGTTTAGATTTAGTATCAAGAGGACCAGAATCCTCAATTTCTAAAGCAATTAGTACTTCTTTAAGTAAAGAACGAATAAATTCCATTTTAAATAAATATGAAGATTTATCAGCATCAACCTCTGAGACAGAATCCTCTGAACCAGAAGAGTCATTAGAATCAGAATGATGATGTTCATTTAAAAATTCATCTGTATAAAGAGAAGTTTTAAAAGATTTTTTATGTTTACTAGAAGGAGGAATAACAGACATAGCCTTCTTAATGGATTCAGAAACAAAATCTCTTATGTTATCAGGAACACTCTGAACATTAGATGTTGATGGAACTGCAACAGGTAATGGTACATTACTAAAGGAAATATTATCTGCATTAACAAGTTTGTCATGACAATTAGTACAAACAACAGCTGGAGGAACAGCTACCAAAAGTTTACAGCAGATACACTTAGCTTTGGTAGTTCCAGCACCAGACAGCGATTTTCCTGAAGTATCTTCTGACTCGGATGCAACGTGAGACATCTTGCAATATGTAAGAGAAAAAACAACATATAAAGCAAAATTGATCAAATTCCTTAAATGACAGTTTCAGGAATGGGAAAAAATGCCAAGGAACAAGCTTCTAGCAACCAGAAGCAATGAAAAATGAGACTTAAATAATGTGGAGACAAAAGCGACGCCCATATTTTTTTAGCGCCAAATAAGACGCCCACATTATTTGGCGCCTAAATGCTTTTGGCGCCAAAAATGACGCCACATCCGGAACGCCGACATTTTTGGCGCAAAAGAACGTCAAAAAATGACGCAACTTCCGGCGACACGTATGACACCGGAAACAGAAAAGATTTTTTGCGCCAAAAAAGTCCGCGCCAAGAATGACGCAATAAAATGAAGCATTTTCAGCCCCCGCGAGCCTAACAGCCCACAGGGAAAATGTCAAATTTTTAAGGTAAGAAAAAATGATTGATTCAAATGCATTATCCCAAATATGAAACTGACTGTCTGAAAATAAGGAATGTTGAACATCCTGAGTCAAGGCAAATAAATGTTTGAATACATATATTTAGAACTTTATAAAAAAGTGCCCAACCATAGCTTAGAGTGTCACAGAAAATAAGACTTACTTACCCCAGGACACTCATCTACATGTTTGTAGAAAGCCAAACCAGTACTGAAACGAGAATCAGTAGAGGTAATGGTATATAAATAAGAGTATATCGTCGATCTGAAAAGGGAGGTAAGAGATGAATCTCTACGACCGATAACAGAGAACCTATGAAATAGACCCCGCAGAAGGAGATCATTGCATTCAAATGGGCAATACTCTCCTCACATCCCTCTGACATTCACTGCACGCTGAGAGGAAAACCGGGCTCCAACCTGCTGCGGAGCGCATATCAACGTAGAATATAGCACAAACTTACTTCACCACCTCCATAGGAGGCAAAGTTTGTAAAACTGATTTGTGGGTGTGGTGAGGGGTGTATTTATAGGCATTTTGAGGTTTGGGAAACTTTGCCCCTCCTGGTAGGAATGTATATCCCATACGTCACTAGCTCATGGACTCTTGCTAATTACATGAAAGAAATGATCTTTATTGCATAAAATGAAATCAGTACATTTGGTACACATTCTAAGAGGGGGTTCCACCATGGCTTTTAAACATAATAAACAAGGAGTTTCTTCTATGTCAGACATGTTTATACAGATTAGCAAGCTTGGAAAACACTTTAAATCAAGTTAACAAGCAAATTTAAAAACCGGTACTGTGCCTTTAAGAGAAACAAATTTTGTCAGAATTTGAAAAACAGTGAAAAAATGCAGTAAATCAAACAAAATTTTTACAGTGTGTATAATAGGCTAACAGAGCATTGCACCCACTTGCAAATGGATGATTAACCCCTTAGTTAAAAAAACGGATAAAAAAAAAAACGAAAGACGTTTTTTTAACAGTCACAACCAACTGCCACAGCAAGCTGTGGCCCTACCTTCCCCAATAAACGACTTTGGAAAGCCTTTGGGCCCTTTAGAGATGTCCTATAGCATTCAGAGGGCCTTTGAGGGAAGCTGGATGTCACAGTTTGTAATTTTAACTGCACCAACTGTAACTTTTATACTACAACAGTGGAATCAAAATTTAAGCCAGCCATGTGGAAAAAACTAGGCCCCAATAAAGTTTTATCACCAAAGCATATATAAAAACGATTAAACATGCCAGCAAACGTTTTATATTGCAATATCATAAGGGTATTACCCCTGGGAGTAAGCATGATACCAGTCGTTATTAAATCACTGTATTCAGGCTTAACTTATATTAATCCGGTATCAGCAGCATTTTCTAGTGTTTTCCATCTCTAGAAAAAATTATAACTGCACATACCTGATAGCAGAATAAACTGCACGCCATTCTCTCGCTGAAGTTACCTCATCTGTGTAATCCCCTCAGACATATGTGAGAACAGCAATGGATCTTAGTTACAACCTGCTAAGATCATAGAAACCTCAGGCAGATTCTTCTTCTATTTACTGCCTGAGATAAAATAGCACAACTCCGGTACTATTTAAAAATAACATACTTTTGATTGAAGAAAATAAACTAGCTATATTTAACCACTCTCTCCTACAACGTCCTTGCTTGTTGAGAGTTGCAAGAGAATGACTAGCTATGACAGTTAGGGGAGGAGCTATATTACAGCTCTGCTGTGGGTGTCCTCTTGCAACTTCCTGTTGGGAATGAGAATATCCCACAAGTAATGGATGATCCGTGGACTGGATACACCTTACAAGAGAAATTAGGTTTCCAAAGAACTCGTTCTTTAGCTTTTAGAAGGATAGTTTAGGTTAGTCAAGCGATGCCAGACCGTGTCAGACCGGTCCCACTATCATACGGTCTCTGTGGTCATCAATTCAAGCTCGAGATAGCTACCACAATATTTTCTTACGTGGTTTCTGTGAGTACCTAAGGAGAAAAGTACTACCTGGCAGGTTAGTTTACCCATTGCTGCGTCTCCTAGATCCACTGAACATCTACACACCCGTCGGCGGTAAGGTCGAATGATGATGACGTCACACTTTTAATGACTTGTTGTCTTCGTAACTTGAGCAGGTTAATTTGTGACTTCTGTAGACGGCTGAAACCTGCACATTAGTACTATATTTACACAGGCATACGTTTCCTCAATAGATCTCTTGAGTCAAAGACCTCTCAAATGCGAACAAGGGGTTTCTTTCTTTATGCACCCCAAAGATTCTGTCTTTATCCTCAGGAAATTGAAGACTACACACTATCATCAATGCGTTTCACCAGGTACTCTGGCTTTATCAAGATGTTGTGTGCAGATCATGTTCTCATTTAAATAGCAGTGATCTCATCTCCATTGGTCCTCCTGTCACACCTCCTTTCAATCATGTCTCTCCATAAGCTGTGTAAGAGGCCTGATCTCGTTCAGTTGCTACTTATGATATTCAAGCTTTTTATAGTGCTACACAAGAATGTAAGACAGATCTTAATGTGGCTGATCGGTTGTGGTTTAGAGATTAATAGTTTATTTAGGTATATTGCGATGTGGGGGGATGGCGGTTTAGTCGTTAACAATTTATTTACTGTACTTTGTAATGTATTTTTGTTGTGTTTTGTGCAACTTTTCAGTTTTGGAAATCAGTTAGCCACATCTCTTTGATCGCAGTAAGGATTGAAGCGTAAGAGGCAATAGCGCTAGCACAATCAAGATTTCGCTCCACTTGTAATATCAGCAGAATGAAAATGGCTTGCAAAATCACTATTGCGCTAGCGCAAAACCATTTGGGCCTCACTTGAAATCCATCCCATAGTGTCCAGAGCCAAGAGCTGCAATGTATAATCCGGGTTAGTAAACAATAATAATCATGTGGAGAGTATTGCACAGTTTTAGAGAGAGATCCTATATCTCAGCCAAAAACAAGTTCGCTCTGGTGTAAACAAATCAAAACGTCCTCCTTGTCACATATGGCCAAAACAGGTTGATATCGCTCACCTCGCAGAAGCCATGTGAACCACGGGTCAAGACCAGCTTGTGACGATTTCAATATCTCCTCTCCTGTATCCGTGTGTGCAATGTGTGTTTCACGCTACTCCCAGTCTTCGGCCCTGGATGATTACGTCCCGGTCACCTGACCAGCATATGTTACGGTCACGGCTCGTGTCCTGGGCTGAAAATCACTGGTGAAATATAAATAATTCAAAAGAGAAAGGAAATGTCCAGACATGAATCCAATAAATGTAAAAAAAATTAAAAATATACAAACATTTAAAAGTAGCAAGTAAAAAAAAAAAAACACATAAAAAAAGGAGGTTGCGGCATATCTAACACAGTGGTCTCCAGTTGTTCTCAGACCTATGGTCTGCCGCCCCCTAACCACGAATATATACCATTCAATAGCAAAACTTAATTAAAAACATATGTGCCACCACTAATAAGAGTCAACGTCTTTATATCATATTCATTGTTATATTAATCATTTAAGCAAGTTATTAAAGGATTACTTTCTGTTATAATTTTTAAGCTAAACAACTAACATATTAAAGTTAATAAACATTAATTAAAACCTACTGCCCTATATTTTCTCCAAAACGAAGTTTCATAACGTTCTAAAAGTTATATCTTTTATTCGCCGATGATGTCACGTTATCCTGCCCACTATTTTCAGCACTGCATGTTCAAAATACTTAAACCAATAACTTTGTGTTTAAAGCGCCATTTTGAAACCTAGGTATTGTAAACGGATTGGTACAGAGCAAAGGATACCCATGGAGTGGGTTTGGAAAACAATTAAATTTGCAGACAAGATTTCTGATATACGGTAGAGATATGTTAATGAAATGCTATTGATAAAAAGCGTATTTGGGGTAGTTAGTTAGTAACAGGCATAGAAAATATTTACTTACAGTGGCCCTTTAACATTATTCAGACTCACTGCATATGTTATGAATAAAACATATTCTGCTATGTGAAAAATATTGGAATGTGAAATATTAATATTTTCATGTCGGTTTAGTACACTTGAGAATATACGATCGGCTTTGCGCGTAAGTAGGGTCTTAGTTTTTTTGCCACTTTTTTGCCATCTTGCTCCATTGACTATTTTGGTGGCGTAAGATAATGGGGACACAATATTCTAACAGACTGTTTGAGCTCAATGAGTTTGCAAAGGAGCACAAACATTTTAAAGTCAACATGAAATACGAGCGTTAAAAGCTTACTTTTAGTGCAGGAATAGGGGCAATAAATACCGCTCCTTAATCTGTCCCACAGCCAATAATGCAGTCAGTTTTATCATTAGCGTGTACATACAGTTACATCTGATACATCAGGTATTACAGTCACATTTATCATTAGCGCGTACATACAGTTAAATCTGATACATCAGGTATTACAGTCACATTTATCATAAGCACGTACATACAGTTACATCTGATACATCAGGTATTACAGTCACATTTATTATTAGCGCGTACATACAGTTACATCTGATACATCAGGTAATGCAGTCACATTTATCATTAGCGCGTACATACAGTTACATCTGATACATCAGGTATTACAGTCTCATTTATCATTAGCGCGTACATACAGTTACATCTGATACATCAGGTATCACAGTCACATTATCATAAGCGCGTACATACAGTTACATCTGATACATCAGGTATCACAGTCACATTATCATAAGCGCGTACATACAGTTACATCTGATACATCAGGTAATGCAGTCACATTTATCATTAGCGAGTACATACAGTTACATCTGATACATCAGGTATTACAGTCACATTTATCATTAGCGCGTACATACAGTTACATCTGATACATCAGGTATTACAGTCAGTTTTATCATTAGCGCGTACATACAGTTACATCTGATACATCAGGTAATAGTCACATTTATCATTAGCGCGTACATACAGTTACATCTGATACATCATGTATTGCAGTCACATTTATCATTAGCGCGTACATACAGTTACATCTGATACATCAGGTATTACAGTCACATTTATCATTAGCGCATACATACAGTTAAATCTGATACATCAGGTATTACAGTCACATTTATCATTAGCGCGTACATACAGTTACATCTGATACATCAGGTATTACAGTCACTTTTATCATTAGCGCGTACATACAGTTACATCTGATACATCAGGTATTACAGTCACATTTATCATTAGCGCGTACATACAGTTACATCTGATACATCAGGTATTACAGTCACATTTATCATTAGCGCGTACATACAGTTACATCTGATACATCAGGTATTACAGTCACATTTATCTTTAGCGCGTACATACAGTTACATCTGATACATCAGGTATTACAGTCACATTTATCATTAGCACGTACATACAGTTAAATCTGATACATCAGGTAATGCAGTCACATTATCATTAGCGCGTACATACAGTTACATCTGATACATCAGGTAATACAGTCACATTAATCATTAGCGCGTACATACAGTTACATCTGATACATCAGGTATTAAAGTCACATTTATCATTAACGCGTACATACAGTTACATCTGATACATCAGGTATTACAGTCACATTTATCATTAGCGCGTACATACAGTTACATCTGATACATCAGGTATTACAGTCTCATTTATCATTAGCGCGTACATACAGTTACATCTGATACATCAGGTAATGCAGTCACATTTATCATTAGTGCGTACATACAATTACATCTGATACATCAGGTAATGCAGTCACATTTATCATTAGCGCGTACATACAGTTACATCTGATACATCAGGTATTACAGTCACATTTATCATTAGTGCGTACATACAGTTACATCTGATACATCAGGTAATGAAGTCACATTTATCATTAGCGCGTACATACAGTTACATCTGATACATCAGGTATTACAGTCACATTTATCATTAGCGCGTACATACAGTTACATCTTATACATCAGGTATTACAGTTACATTTATCATTAGCGCGTACATACAGTTACATCTGATACATCAGGTAATGCAGTCACATTTATCATTAGCGCGTACATACAGTTACATCTGATACATCAGGTAATGCAGTCACATTTATCATTAGCACGTACATACAGTTAAATCTGATACATCAGGTAATGCAGTCACATTATCATTAGCGCGTACATACAGTTACATCTGATACATCAGGTAATACAGTCACATTAATCATTAGCGCGTACATACAGTTACATCTGATACATCAGGTATTAAAGTCACATTTATCATTAACGCGTACATACAGTTACATCTGATACATCAGGTAATGCAGTCACATTTATCATTAGCGCGTACATACAGTTACATCTGATACATCAGGTATTACAGTCTCATTTATCATTAGCGCGTACATACAGTTACATCTGATACATCAGGTAATGCAGTCACATTTATCATTAGTGCGTACATACAATTACATCTGATACATCAGGTAATGCAGTCACATTTATCATTAGCGCGTACATACAGTTACATCTGATACATCAGGTATTACAGTCACATTTATCATTAGTGCGTACATACAGTTACATCTGATACATCAGGTAATGCAGTCACATTTATCATTAGCGCGTACATACAGTTACATCTGATACATCAGGTATTACAGTCACATTTATCATTAGCGCGTACATACAGTTACATCTTATACATCAGGTATTACAGTCACATTTATCATTAGCGCGTACATACAGTTACATCTGATACATCAGGTAATGCAGTCACATTTATCATTAGCGCGTACATACAGTTACATCTGATACATCAGGTAATGCAGTCACATTTATCATTAGCGCGTACATACAGTTACATTAGATACATCAGGTATTACAGTCACATTTATCATTAGCGCGTACATACAGTTACATCTGATACATCAGGTATTACAGTCACATTTATCATTAGCGCGTACATACAGTTACATCTGATACATCAGGTATTACAGTCACATTTATCATTAGCGCGTACATACAGTTACATCTGATACATCAGGTATTACAGTCACATTTATCATTAGCGCGTACATACAGTTACATCTGATACATCAGGTATTACAATCACATTTATCATTAGCGCGTACATACAGTTACATCTGATACATCAGGTAATGCAGTCACATTTATCATTAGCGCGTACATACAGTTACATCTGATACATCAGGTATTACAGTCACATTTATTATTAGCGCGTACATACAGTTACATCTGATACATCAGGTATTACAGTCACATTTATCATAAGCACGTACATACAGTTACATCTGATACATCAGGTATTACAGTCACATTTATCATTAGCGCGTACATACAGTTACATCTGATACATCAGGTATTACAGTCACATTTATCATTAGCGCGTACATACAGTTACATCTTATACATCAGGTAATGCAGTCACATTTATCATTAGCGCGTACATACAGTTACATCTTATACATCAGGTATTACAGTCACATTGATCATTAGCGCGTACATACAGTTACATCTGATACATCAGGTATTACAGTCACATTTATCATTAGTGCGTACATACAGTTACATCTGATACATCAGGTATTACAGTCACATTTATCATTAGTGCGCACATACAGTTACATCTGATACATCAGGTAATGCAGTCACATTTATCATTAGCGCGTACATACAGTTACATCTGATACATCAGGTATTAAAGTCACATTTATCATTAGCGCGTACATACAGTTACATCTGATACATCAGGTATTACAGTCACATTATCATTAGCGCATACATACAGTTACATCTGATACATCAGGTAATGCAGTCACATTTATCATTAGCGCGTACATACAGTTACATCTGATACCTCAGGTATTACAGTCACATTTATCATTAGCGCGTACATACAGTTACATCTGATACATCAGGTATTACAGTCACATTTATCATTAGCGCGTACATACAGTTACATCTGATACATCAGGTATTACAGTCACATTTATCATTAGCGAGTACATACAGTTACATCTGATACATCAGGTATTACAGTCACATTTATCATTAGCGAGTACATACAGTTACATCTGATACATCAGGTATTACAGTCACATTTATCATTAGCGCGTACATACAGTTACATCTGATACATCAGGTATTACAGTCACATTTATCATTAGCGAGTACATACAGTTACATCTGATACATCAGGTATTACAGTCACATTTATCATTAGCGCGTACATACAGTTACATCTGATACATCAGGTATTACAGTCACATTTATCATTAGCACGTACATACAGTTAAATCTGATACATCAGGTAATGCAGTCACATTATCATTAGCGCGTACATACAGTTACATCTGATACATCAGGTAATACAGTCACATTTATCATTAGCGCGTACATACAGTAACATCTGATACATCAGGTATTACAGTCACATGTATCATTAGCACGTACATACAGTTAAATCTGATACATCAGGTAATGCAGTCACATTATCATTAGCGCGTACATACAGTTACATCTGATACATCAGGTAATACAGTCACATTTATCATTAGCGCGTACATACAGTAACATCTGATACATCAGGTATTACAGTCACATGTATCATTAGCGCGTACATACAGTTACATCTGATACATCAGGTAATGCAGTCACATTTATCATTAGCGCGTACATAGTTACATCTGATACATCAGGTATTACAGTCACATTTATCATTAGCGCGTACATACAGTTACATCTGATACATCAGGTATTAAAGTCACATTTATCATTAGCGCGTACATACAGTTACATCTGATACATCAGGTATTACAGTCACATTATCATTAGCGCGTACATACAGTTACATCTGATACATCAGGTAATGCAGTCACATTTATCATTAGCGCGTACATACAGTTACATCTGATACATCAGGTATTACAGTCACATTTATCATTAGCGCGTACATACAGTTACATCTGATACATCAGGTATTACAGTCACATTTATAATTAGCGCGTACATACAGTTACATCTGATACATCAGGTATTACAGTCACATTTATCATTAGCGAGTACATACAGTTACATCTGATACATCAGGTATTACAGTCACATTTATCATTAGCGAGTACATACAGTTACATCTGATACATCAGGTATTACAGTCACATTTATCATTAGCGCGTACATACAGTTACATCTGATACATCAGGTATTACAGTCACATTTATCATTAGCGAGTACATACAGTTACATCTGATACATCAGGTATTACAGTCACATTTATCATTAGCGCGTACATACAGTTACATCTGATACATCAGGTATTACAGTCACATTTATCATTAGCGAGTACATACAGTTACATCTGATACATCAGGTATTACAGTCACATTTATCATTAGCGCGTGCATACAGTTACATCTGATACATCAGGTATTACAGTCACATTTATCATTAGCACGTACATACAGTTAAATCTGATACATCAGGTAATGCAGTCACATTATCATTAGCGCGTACATACAGTTACATCTGATACATCGGGTAATACAGTCACATTTATCATTAGCGCGTACATACAGTAACATCTGATACATCAGGTATTACAGTCACATGTATCATTAGCGCGTACATACAGTTACATCTGATACATCATGTATTGCAGTCACATTTATCATTAGCGCGTACATACAGTTAAATCTGATACATCAGGTATTACAGTCACATTTATCATTAGCGCGTACATACATTTACATCTGATACATCAGGTATTACAGTCACATTTATCATTAGCGCGTACATACAGTTACATCTGATATATCAGGTAATGCAGTCACATTTATCATTAGCGCGTACATAGTTACATCTGATACATCAGGTATTACAGTCACATTTATCATTAGCGCGTACATACAGTTACATCTGATATCAGCAAAAACTCTTTTATGTTTGGATGGTACAGAGAAATTCCTGATTGTCTAAATTGTTAAATGGCTATAGAGGCCAAATTTGACATTTCTTATATCCAATATAAAATCAACCAAATTGATATTTTAGAATATTTGGGTGATTTATACTAAAAATAAAATACTAATTCAAGTCATTTGACAATTATTAGGATCCAACTTATTCATGACTGTGCTTTTACCTTGGAGGTTGAGATGCCCATCAAGTGCAGTAGGATAGAGACTTTCACAATGTAGGGTGGAATAAATATCTGTGGTTTGAAATAGATAGAATACAGTTTATATTGATATAAAGCCTGAGTGTGAACCAGTACCCAGTAGGACCTCAATAACCGGCTTTCTCCTCTCTTCTCTAGATGTAATGGCGAGTTCTTTGAAAAAAAGAGGCAACATTCCCTGTTGCTATATACCATCTAAATTTGCAGAAGAGCAAATATTTATAGGAAATTATCATGTACTCTCTACAATTGGAGAAGGAAGTTTTGGGAGAGTCCAAATGGCATACCATGTAGACACATACCAAGAGGTGAATATACGGCAGACGGTATAAACAGTCTATTAATACCACATTGTAGAAAAGTCAAAACCCAAATAAAAGTTTTAAGCTTAATATAATATAAAAAAATAAATTATAGTATCTGATATAAATGTTCAATTCTTTCTTTTTTACAATAAACATAGCAACTTGTTTGCAGGTAACATGAATCAATGACACGTCATGTATAATTATAGACTCATGTATTCTGTGCTTTCAGGTGGCCATCAAAATTATTCAGAAATCCAGAATGAAAGATGAGAGCAAGGTACAGAATTTCTTGAGCAAGGAAGTGATTATGGGGGCTCAGGCAGAAGAGGTTAAAGGGACAGTCTAGTCCAAAATAAACTTTCATGATTCAGATAGGGCTTGTAATTTTAAACAATTTTCCAATTTACTTTTATCAACAATTTTGCTTTGTTCTCTTGGTATTCTTAGTTGAAAGCTACACCTAGGAGGTTCATATATTAATTCCTAAGCCCTTGAAGGCCGCCTCTTCTCTCAGGGCATTTTTGACAGTTTTTCACTACTAGAGGGTGTTAGTTCATGGTCTATCAGAGTATACCTGATCAATGCCAGAGAGTGTCTAAGTTCCGCACAGTGTCGTGCCACAGGTTGATCCGACGAGCCCTTCACAAGTACCTGACTTATAGCCAGTCTGTGGTTGGTCATTCGTTCTCTCAGGATACCCTTAGTCTTAATATTAAAGAGGAATGGGGCGTATCTTTAATGACCTATCAATATGCCTTCTATGTAGGTCAAAAACATCCAATGCAAAGTTTGTCAAATTATGGCTTTACCGTATCACAAGCCACTGTTGGGCACACAGTCTATAGTAAATGTGTAAACAGTCAATCCCTCTTGATAGCAAGCTGATGCAAACTCATAAAGTATAGTTTATATATTCGAAAAGTACGCTCACCTAATATCCAGACCAGGCTGGCCTCCAAACCCTCTCCTTCCGCGGCTGTTTCCGGTGTATCCGCCGGCCTCAGGGATAGTCACAGCTCTCCAGACTTGTGACCGCTCCCAACGCTTGCACAGCGTAGCCGCTTAGCTGGATAGCTTATCCACTTCAATCAAGCCGCGCTCCGAGGGAGGGGAGGAAGGTGACGTCACCGGGTAAGCAAGAAGACATCCAATAGGGACCGGCAAATAAAGGTGTGTAGCCCAACTCCAATTAGGATTGGATAAGTATCCACAGTTGCTCCAAAGTGCTTGGATAAAGCAAAGTTTGACCCTTAGTCTTACCCACATAGAACTTCAAGCATGGGCACATGAACAAATAGACCACATGAGTGGTGGTACAGGTGATTGAATGCCTGATGGTGTACACTTTATTAGTATGGGGGTGATGGAATTTCTTTGTTGAGATAAGTCCATTACATGTCATGCATCCCACACATCGATAACGTCCCTTGATGTTTATCTTCTGTTTCTTCTGATAGCACTGTTTGTGGTCCGTACGTACCAACAGGTCATGAAGCTTGGTGCTACTTTTGCACCCTACAATGGGGTTAAGTTCTTTGCTAAATCGGAGCTTAGGATCCGATGACATGATTGGCCAGTGTCTTCTCAGAATCCTGCGAGTATTGATGGTACCTGGGGTGTAGGTGGTCACCATAATCATCCTATTATGATCTTGATTCTTCTTCTCTTTGTTAATAAATCCATCCTGTGTATATTGCTGGACCATATCAAGATTGGTCCCATCATATTCTGTTTGTATCCTCTTTGGAGGAACTTGCTCCTAGTATCTTCCAACTGGGAGACCCCTCAGGTATGTAGTGAGTTGTTACGGATGGTTCTAACCATTTGTGATTTGACAATACCCTGAAATAGTGTGGGTGGGCGGCAGCTATCCAGAAGAAAATGGACAATATGTTGGATTTCGGATTTGAACAGGGCTTTATACCTGAGCAGATCCGTTATTTTTGTATTACACAACATCCCAGAATACCAATGTTATACACCATTCCCAAAGTACACAAAAGCCTTCAGAAACCACCGGGACATCCTATTGTCTCTGCAGTTCAATTGTTAACACAACCAGTGGCACAATATATTGATTTTCTATTGCAGTCCATTGTAAGACAGATCCGTTCATTTTTGTTGGACAGCAATCAGCTGATCAGACTATTGAAAGATGTCCAGATTGAAGAGGGAGACTTGTTGGTAACTTTGGATGTCAACAGTCTCTATACCATCATTCCCCATGATGTGGGACTGTTGGCGGTCAAAAACCATATATTTGGGGATACTCAGTATAAAGGCCACCCATGGAATTTATAATGACCTTGATAGATTTCTGTCTCAAACAAAACTATTTTTGATTTGAAGATGACCTCTATGTACAGTCCACTGGCATGGCACTGGGGTCAAATATGGCCCCAGCATATGCCAATATTTTTATGTCAGAATTCAAAAATAGCTTTGTTTGGCACTGGGAGGTGTCATCTATTTTCTTTTACCGAAGATATAGACGACATCTTCCTGATCTGGTGGGGTGGTTCAGACTCTTTACAAATGTGGTTTAATACCCTTAATAACACCGACACAAAAATACAATTTAAAATGACATCAGACAGTGAAAGTGTGAGTTTCTTGGATTTATAGATTTTTAAGGATGGCCATAAATTAGGGACTACTTTATATAAGAAATCTACAGATCGATTCTCAGAGTGGATAGCTGCGACCCACCCACACTATTTCAGGGTATTGTCAAATCACAAATGGTTAGAACCATCCGTACCAACTCACTACATACCAGGGGGGCCTCCCAGTTGGAAGATACTAGGAGTAAGTTCCTCCAGAGAGGATACAAACAGAATATGATGGGACCAATTCTCGATATGGTCCAGCAATATACACATGATGGATTGATTAACAAAGAGAAGAAGAATCAAGATCATAATAGGATGATTATGGTGACCACCTACACCCCAGGTACCATCAATACTGGCAGGATTCTGAGAAGACACTGGCCAATCATGTCATTGGATCCTAAGCTCTGATTTAGCAAAGAACGTAACCCCATGGTAGGGTTCAAAAGGAGCACCAATCTTCGTGACCTGTTGGTACGTACGGACCCCAAAACAGTGCTATCAGATGAAACAGAAGATAAACATCAAGGGAAGTTATCAATGTGTGGGATGCATGACATGTAATGGACTTATCTCAAACAAGAAATTCCATCACCCCCATACTAATAAAGTGTACACCATCATGCATTCAATCACCTGTACCACCACTCATGTGGTCTATTTGCTCATGTGCCCATGCTCAAAGTTCTATGTGGGTAAGATGAAGGGTACCCTGAGAGAACCTATGGCCAACCACAGACTGGCTATACGTCAGGCACTTGTGATGGGCTCGTTGGATCAACCTGTGGCACAACACTGTGAGGAACTTAGACACTCGGTGGCATCGATCAGGTATACTCTGATAGACCATGTGCCAAAACCTGACGAGGTGGAGATCGGGACAAAACCCTGTTATATAGAGAAGCCCAGTGGATCTATAGACTTGGAACCATTGCCACAGGAGGATTGAATTCGGTACTAGACTTCATGGGGTTAGTTTAGTCTGACACAAACCTAGGATGCAGAGATGTAGCATGGTAGGATGTGACCTTGGTAGGCGGACGGTACCTTGGGGTGTTACCCGCATACTAAGGAGATCACATGGAAACCTTTATCCAGTGGAGGGGATCTACTGGTGGAGTATTCTTAGTTACCTGCTATATAAAGTCACCCATTAATACAGCTATTAACAACATGACTTGAAGTCTGGGAGGTACACATCGGAAGGATCTGTACATATCTGAACATGCTCATACAGCTATATGATATGAATGGTACATAAGCGGAGATACAGTGCTGTTTTTGTTTTTATTTGTTATACTTTTAGTTGAAAGTATGGGTTCACTTATATGTATGTATGTATGCAATACCCTAGTGCCAATGATGCTGCACCTCTATACAGGTATAATTATATTTAATAGGTACATTTAGGCACAGTGTCATAATGTTATGAATATGACATTGTAAAGAAATAACTATGCCTAGCAGGTTGAGTACCAATTAGATATATAATTACTATGTATAGTCACTGGTTTATTAGGGGGAACCCTACAATTTTTGTGTCAGCAACAGATCCTGACCACTAAGTTTGTTACACATGATCAAACTGGAAATGACATTGTTATGA
>NC_069505.1:28194105-28264105 GCF_027579735.1 Bombina bombina
TACATTATATTTATTAACCCCCAATCTGCCACCCCCAATGTCACCGCAACCTACCTACACTTATTAACCCCTAATCTGCCGCCCCCAACGTTGCCGCCACTATATTAAAGTTATTAACCCCTAAATCTAAGTCTAACCCTAACACCCCCCTAACTTAAATATAATTTAAATAAATCTAAATAAAATTACTACAATTAACTAAATTATTCATATTTAAAATGGCATCTTCTATCTTCATCCATCCGGCGCGGAGCGGGTCCATCTTCAAGACATCCGACGCGAAGCATCCTCTTCGTTCTTCATCCGACGATTGAAGGAAGGTTCCTTTAAATGACGTCATCCAAGATGGTGTCCCTTCAATTCCGATTGGCTGATAGAATTCTATCAGCCAATCGGAATTAAGGTAGAAAAAATCCTATTAGCTAATGCAATCAGCCAATAGGATTGAACTTCAATCCTATTGGCTGATTGGAGCAGCCAATAGGATTGAGGTCGCATTCTATTGGCTGTTCCAATCAGCCAATAGGATTGAAGTTCAATGAAGATAGAAGATGCCGCCTGGATGAAGACTTCTGCCCGTCTGGAGGACCTCTTCTGGCCGGTTTGGATGAAGACTTCTGCCTGTCTGGAGGACCACTTCACCTGGCTTCGTTGAGGACTTCGGCCCAGTTGGGTGAAGACTTCTCAAAGTAGGGTGATCTTCAAGGGGTTAGTGTTAGGTTTTATTAAGGGGGATTGGGTGGGTTTTAGAGTAGGGTTGGGTGTGTCGGTGGTTGGATTTAATGTTGGGCGGTATTTTACTTTTTTTACAGGTAAAAGAGCTGATTAATTTGGGGCAATGCCCCACAAAAGGCCCTTTTAAGGGCTATTTGTAATTTAGTATAGGGTAGGGCTTTTTATTATTTTGGGGGACTTTTTTATTTTATTAGGGGGATTAGATTAGGTGTAATTAGTTTAAAAAACTTGTAATTATTTTATTATTTTCTGTAATTTAGTGTTTGTTTTTTTCCGTACTTTAGATAATTGTATTTAATTGTAGTTAATTTAGGGAATTAATTTAATTATAGTGTAGTGTTAGATGTAATTGTAATTTAGGTTTTATTTTACAGGTAAATTTGTCTTTATTTTTAACTAGGTAGCTATTAAATAGTTAATAACCATTTAATAACTATTGTACCTAGTTAAAATAAATACAAAGTTGCCTGTAAAATAAAGCTAGTTACAATGTAACTATTAGTTATATTGTAGCTAGCTTAGGGTTTATTTTATAGGTAAGTATTTAGTTTTAAATAGGAATAATTTAGTTAATGATAGTTATTTTATTTAGATTTATTTAAATTATATTTAAGTTAGGGAGGGTTAGGGTTAGACTTAGGTTTAGGGGTTAATACATTTAACATAGTGGCGGCGACGTTGGGGGCAGCAGATTAGGGGTTAATAAATGTAGGTAGGTGTTGGCGATGTTAGGGCTGGCAGATTAGGGGTTAATAATATTTAACTAGTGTTTGCGATGCGGGAGTGCGGAGGTTTAGGGGTTAATATATTTATTATAGTGGGGGGATGTCCGGTTCGGCAGATTAGAGGTTAAAAAATTATTTTAGTGTTTGCTATGTGGGGGGGGGGGGCTCGGTTTAGGAGTTAATAGTTAGTTTATGGGTGTTAGCGTACTTTTTAGCACTTTAGTTAAGAGTTTTATGCTACAGCGTTAGCCCATAAAACTCTTAAAGGGACACTGAACCCAATTTTTTTCTTTCGTGATTCAGATAGAGGATGCAATTTTAAGCAACTTTCTAATTTACTGCATTCTCTTGGTATCTTTATTTTAAATGCAAGAATGTAAGTTTAGATGCCGGCCCATTTTTGGTGAACAGCCTGGGTTGTCCTTGCTGATTGGTGGATAAATTCATCCACCAATAAAAAGTGCTGTCCAGAGTACTGAACCTAAAAAAAATCTTAGATGCCTTCTTTTTCAAATAAAGATAGCAAGAGAACGAAGAAAAATTGATAATAGGAGTAAATTAGAAAGTTGCTTAAAATTGCATGCTCTATCTGAATCACAAAAGAAAAAAATTGGGTTCAGTGTCCCTTTAACTACTGACTTTTAAATGTGGTACCAGTCTTGACAGGAGAGGCTGTACCGCTCACTTTTTGGAAGACTCGTAATACCCCGTGAAGAAATGCCCCATTGAAAATATAGGATACCCAATTGACGTAAGTGGATTTGCGGTATTTTCGAGTCTGACCAAAAAAGTGAGCGGTGAGCCTGTCATTTCAAGACTCGTAATACCAGCGGGCGTTAAAAAGCAGCGTTGGGACCTCTCAACGCTGCTTTTTAAGGCTAACACAAGACTAGTAATCTAGCCGAATAATTTTTGAGTCAAGAGATTAGATTGCATTAGGGATTCAATGTAAATAAATTATGAAACAAAATCTAGATAGTAAAACAATAAATATGATGCAATATAGCAAAATATAGCGACTATGTGAAAATAATATATAAAGTGCGAATATCTGCCTTATATATTGAAATAAAAGTAGGAGGTTAAAGAAAAGCCTTCAATATTTAATAAATATGGTAAAATTAAACATCGATAACATTAAACATAAAACAAGAATAAAGAACTAGTTTGGACCAGGCACTGCTAAGTTCATAAAGTACAAACTAAGAAAAACACATATTATGAAGATTGGCCAATACGGTGAGCACTTTTCCTATTGTATTTCTTTACTGCGCCCGTTTTGTGCAGCCTTTGATTTGTCTTTCCCTGCAGGTTTTTTCTATTGGACATTATTTGCTATATCCTGGATATCTTACCAACACATTCACCTAGGAATTTGACTACACTTACGCTTTATAGCTTGTGATCTCCACACCTCATTTGGGATATAAACTTGAGACATTGCGGCCTATTTATTAAAGGTCTGTAGGGCCTGATCCGACAGTGCGGATCAGGTCAGACAGACATCGCTAAATGCGGAGAGCAATAAGCTCTCCGTATTCAGCATTGCACCAGCAGCTCTTGTGAGCTGCTGGTGCAACGCCGTCCCCTGCAGAATCGTGGCCAATCAGCCGCCAGCAAGGGGTGTCAATCAACCCGATCGTACTCGATCAGGTTGAATTCCAGCGATGTCTGTCCGCCTGCTCAGAGCAGACAGACAGGGTTATGGAGCAACAGTCTTTAGACCACTGCTTCATAACTGGTGTTTCTGGCGAGCATGCAGGCTCGCCAGAAACATGGCCGTCAAGCTCCATTCGAGCTTGATAGATAGGCCCCAGAATCCACTTTTTCTTTTTTGGGATCCCTCCCTGTGATACACATTTTTTGGGACTCTCTACTTATTATTTTTATTATTTTTTCTATCAGATTGGCCAATCTTCATAATATATTTTTTTCTTAGTTTGTACTTTATGAACTTAGCAGTGCCTGGTCCAAACTAGTTCTTTATTCTTGTTTTATGTTTAATTTTACCATATTTATTAAATATTGAAGGCTTTTCTTTAACCTCCTACTTTTATTTCAATATATAAGGCAGATACTCGCACTTTATATATTATTTTCACATAGCCGCTATAATTTGCTATATTACATCATTTTTATTGTTTTACTATCTAGATTTTGTTTCATAATTTAGTCACATTGAATCCCTAATGCAATCTAATCTCTTGACTCAAAAAACGATTGTTTGCAGAAGTCACATTATTTCACTATATCATTATTACCTCCTTTAAGGAGTTCTTTCCCTATTTTCCTGAGCTCTTTTGGGTCATACTTCATATCCTGGTATACTTCGGCCTCTCTTTTGAGGTGCTCCTTTACCTATACACTTATCATTATTTAATTTGTTTTTCCCTTTGCTCTTTTTGTGACCATACGATCTAACATCTGTATCTTCCAACGTTCCCTCCATTTTCCTACACCAACAACGTTTTTTCCTTTCTTCTCATATCATTTATTCTGATCTTAGGAGACCTAAATGATCATCTTGCCAGATATGGTAAAATGTCCGAAGGTGAAGCAAGAACAACATTCCGCCAGGTAAGTAATTTAGATTATCTAACAGTTTATTAACAAATCACAATGTGCTGATGATGTAAAGTAAAGTAGTGTGTGTTATTTACAGTAAAAAAGGGCGTATAATATATTGTGCACAGTAATCTGATCTGGACCAGTGTGCAATCTGACTCTACACTAACACATCACAATGTGCTGATGATGTAAAGTAGTGTGTGTTATTTACAGTAAAGAAGGGCGTATAATATATTGTGCACAGTAATCTGATCTGCACCATTGTGTAATCTGACTCTTCACTAACACATTACAATGTGCTGATGATGTAAAGTAAAGTAGTGTGTGTTATTTACAGTAAAGAAGGGCGTATAATATACTGTGCACAGTAATCTGATCTGCACCATTGTGTAATCTGACTCTTCACTAATACATCACAATGTGCTGATGATGTAAAGTAAAGTAGTGTGTGTTATTTACAGTAAAGAAGGGTGTATAATATATTGTGCACAGTAATCTGATCTGGACCAGTGTGCAATCTGACTCTACACTAACACATCACAATGTGCTGATGATGTAAAGTAAAGTAGTGTGTGTTATTTACAGTAAAGAAGGGCGTATAATATATTGTGCACAGTAATCTGATCTGGACCAGTGTGTAATCTGACTCTTCACTAACACATCACAATGTGCTTATGATATAGGGGCCTATTTATCAAGCTCCGTATGGAGCTTGAAGTCCCCTGTTTCTAAAGACCGCTGCTCCATATCCTGTCCACCTGCTCTGAGGAGACGGACAGCGATCGCCAGAAATCAACCCGATCCAATACGATCGGGTCAATTGACACCCCCTGCTAGCAGCTGATTGGCTGCAAATCTGCAGGGGGCGACGTTGCACCAGCAGTTCACAAGAACTGCTGGTGCAATGCTGAATGCGGAGAGCCTAATGCTGTTCGCATTCAGCAATGTCTGTCGGACATGATCCGCTGATCGGATCATGTCGGACAGACATTTGATAATTAGGCCCCATAAAGTAAAGTAGTGTGTGTTATTTCCAGTAAAGAGGTAGCAGAGCATATAATATACTGTGCACAGTAATCTGATCTGCACCAGTGCTATCTGACTCTTCACTAACACATCACAATGTGCTAATGATTTAATGTAAAGTATTGTGTTTTATTTACAGTAAAGTGGTAGAAGGGCATATAATATATTGTGCACAGTAATCTGATCTGCACCAGTGTGTAATCTGACTCTTCACTAACACATCACAATGTGCTGATGATGTACTGTAAAGTAGTGTGTGTTATTTACAGTAAAGAGGTAGAAGGGCGTATAATATACTGTACACAGTAATCTGATCTGCACCTGTGTAATCTGACTCTTCACTAACACATCACAATGTGCTGATGATGTAAAGTAAAGTAGTGTGTGTTCTTTACAGTAAAGAGGTAGAAGGGCGTATAATATATTGTGCACATTAACCTGATCTGCACCTGTGTAATCTGACTCTTCACTAACACATCACAATGTGCTGATGATATAAAGTAAAGTAGTGTATGTTATTTCCAGTAAAGAGGTAGAAGAGTGTATAATATATTGTGCACAGTAATCTGATCTGCACCATTGTGTAATCTGAATCTTCACTAACACATCACAATGTGCTGATGATGTAATGTAAAGTAGTATGTGTTATTTACAGTAAAGAGGTAGAAGGGGGTATAATTTATTGTGCCCAGTAATCTGATCTGCACCATTGTGTAATCTGAATCTTCACTAACACATCACAATGTGCTGTTGATATAAAGTAAAGTAGTGTGTGTTATTTACAGTAAAGAGGTAGAAGGGGGTATAATTTATTGTGCCCAGTAATCTGATTCTGCACCTGTGTGTAATCTGACTCTTCACTAACACATCACAATGTGCTGATGAGGTAAAGTACTGTGTGTTATTTACAGTAAAGAGGTAGAATAGCATACTGTGCACAGTAATCTGATTCTGCACCTGTGTGTAATCTGACTCTTCACTAACTCATCACAATGTGCTGATGAGGTAAAGTACTGTGTGTTATTTACAGTAAAGAGGTAGAATAGCATACTGTGCACAGTAATCTGATTCTGCACCTGTGTGTAATCTGACTCTTCACTAACTCATCACAATGTGCTGATGAGGTAAAGTAGTGTGTGTTATTTACAGTAAAGAGGTAGAATAGCATACTGTGCACAGTAATCTGATTCTGCACCTGTGTGTAATCTGACTCTTCACTAACTCATCACAATGTGCTGATGAGGTAAAGTAGTGTGTGTTATTTACAGTAAAGAAGGGCGTATAATATACTGTGCACAGTAATCTGATCTGCACCATTGTGTAATCTGACTCTTCACTAACACATCACAATGTGCTGATGATGTAAAGTAAAGTAGTGTGTGTTATTTACAGTAAAGAAGGGTGTATAATATATTGTGCACAGTAATCTGATCTGGACCAGTGTGCAATCTGACTCTACACTAACACATCACAATGTGCTGATGATGTAAAGTAAAGTAGTGTGTGTTATTTACAGTAAAGAAGGGCGTATAATATATTGTGCACAGTAATCTGATCTGGACCAGTGTGTAATCTGACTCTTCACTAACACATCACAATGTGCTTATGATATAGGGGCCTATTTATCAAGGTCCGTATGGAGCTTGAAGTCCCCTGTTTCTAAAGACCGCTGCTCCATATCCTGTCCACCTGCTCTGAGGAGACGGACAGCGATCGCCAGAAATCAACCCGATCCAATACGATCGGGTCAATTGACACCCCCTGCTAGCAGCTGATTGGCTGCAAATCTGCAGGGGGCGACGTTGCACCAGCAGTTCACAAGAACTGCTGGTGCAATGCTGAATGCGGAGAGCGTAATGCTGTTCGCATTCAGCGATGTCTGTCGGACATGATCCGCTGATCGGATCATGTCGGACAGACATTTGATAATTAGGCCCCATAAAGTAAAGTAGTGTGTGTTATTTCCAGTAAAGAGGTAGCAGAGCATATAATATACTGTGCACAGTAATCTGATCTGCACCAGTGCTATCTGACTCTTCACTAACACATCACAATGTGCTAATGATTTAATGTAAAGTATTGTGTTTTATTTACAGTAAAGTGGTAGAAGGGCATATAATATATTGTGCACAGTAATCTGATCTGCACCAGTGTGTAATCTGACTCTTCACTAACACATCACAATGTGCTGATGATGTACTGTAAAGTAGTGTGTGTTATTTACAGTAAAGAGGTAGAAGGGCGTATAATATACTGTACACAGTAATCTGATCTGCACCTGTGTAATCTGACTCTTCACTAACACATCACAATGTGCTGATGATGTAAAGTAAAGTAGTGTGTGTTCTTTACAGTAAAGAGGTAGAAGGGCGTATAATATATTGTGCACATTAATCTGATCTGCACCTGTGTAATCTGACTCTTCACTAACACATCACAATGTGCTGATGATGTAAAGTAGTGTGCGTTATTTCCAGTAAAGAGGTAGAAGGGCATATAATATATTGTGCACAGTAATCTGATCTGGACCTGTGTGTAATCTGACTCTTCACTAACACATCACAATGTGCTGATGATATAAAGTAAAGTAGTGTATGTTATTTCCAGTAAAGAGGTAGAAGAGTGTATAATATATTGTGCACAGTAATCTGATCTGCACCATTGTGTAATCTGAATCTTCACTAACACATCACAATGTGCTGATGATGTAATGTAAAGTAGTATGTGTTATTTACAGTAAAGAGGTAGAAGGGGGTATAATTTATTGTGCCCAGTAATCTGATCTGCACCATTGTGTAATCTGAATCTTCACTAACACATCACAATGTGCTGTTGATATAAAGTAAAGTAGTGTGTGTTATTTACAGTAAAGAGGTAGAAGGGGGTATAATTTATTGTGCCCAGTAATCTGATCTGCACCTGTGTGTAATCTGACTCTTCACTAACACATCACAATGTGCTGATGAGGTAAAGTAGTGTGTGTTATTTACAGTAAAGAGGTAGAATAGCATACTGTGCACAGTAATCTGATTCTGCACCTGTGTGTAATCTGACTCTTCACTAACTCATCACAATGTGCTGATGAGGTAAAGTAGTGTGTGTTATTTACAGTAAAGAGGTAGAACGGGGTATAATTTATTGTGCCCAGTAATCTGATCTGCACCTGTGTGTAATCTGACTCTTCACTAACTCATCACAATGTGCTGATGAGGTAAAGTAGTGTGTGTTATTTACAGTAAAGAGGTAGAATAGCATACTGTGCACAGTAATCTGATCTGAACCAGTGTTTTATAGAACAGAAAAGGTAAAATTCTTCCTATACTGATACAGAATTTTCTAAGACACAAATTAGTTTGTGATTAGACTGAAGTTAAAGGATGTGGTGAATATAGCTAGACAGATCTTATCACTGATGAGTATAACAATTGACTTTATTTGCAGGTGGTGACGGCCGTATTATATTGTCATCAGATGGGGATCATCCATAGAGATATCAAGGTAAGATGAAAAAGGTGTGAAGGTTTGTTCAAGAGACAGTGAAGCTAGAAATAAAGTGTTATGGTTTAGACAAGTTTTTCTTAACCGCGGTGCTCAAGTACCCCCAACAGGCCAGGTTTTCATTATAGCTGAACCAGTGCACAGGTGAAATAATCAGCTGATCAGTAACACCATGGGTACTAACCTGCTCTCACCCATCAGCTGATTATTTCACCTGTGCATTGGTTCAGCTATAATGAAAACCTGGCATGTTGGGGGTACTTGAGGACCGCGGTTGAGAAACAATAGTTTAGACAAAACAAGCGATAAAAAAGCAGCTGTATACAGTATCTTAGTTCTGTTATCAAATTTGCTTCATCCTCTTGGTATCCTTAGTATTAAAGGGACACTGAACCCAATTTTTTTCTTTTGTGATTCAGATAGAGCATGCAATTTAAGCAACTTTCTAATTTACTCCTATTATAATTTTTTCTTTGTTCTCTTGCTATCTTTATTTGAAAAAGAAGGCATCTAAGCTTTTTTTTTAGTTCAGTACTCCAGATAGCACTTTTTTATTGGTGGATGAATTTATCCACCAATCAGCAAAAACAACCCAGGTTGTTCACCAAAAAAGGGCCGGCATCTAAACTTACGTTCTTGTATTTCAAATAAAGATACTAAGAGAATGAAGAAATAATAATTTGATAATAGGAGTAAATTAGAAAGTTGCTTAAAATGTCATGCTCTATCTGAATCACAAAAAAAAAAAAAAATTGGGTTCCGTGTCCCTTTAAGGTAAACCTAGACAGGCTCATTGGAGCTCAGGAGCATGCATGTGACTTGATTACTTTATAGCAGCAGTGTTTGTAACAATGCAAAAGATTTCTTTAAACATTGTTGCAAATACTGCTGCCATAGATACAGGTGCTAAACTCACTACTGATCAGATGGTGTAAATACGTTTATAGATGTTTGTAAAATTGTAAATGATGAAGATACAGATTAGATGCTTTAGAAAAAAATAAAAAAAAAGATATTGGTGTAAAACAATAAAAACGATTGGATAAACATTAATGAGAACATGACACGTGTTTTGAAGTCAATAAAGATTTGTGCAAGATGGAGTTGTGGCCCCATGTAGCAACCTAATGAAATAAAATCTGTGCTATCATGGTTGTGTCTCTACAGTTATAGGATCAGTAAATTATGATCTCTTGTAGATAACAACATTTTACTTTTAGCCACAAAACATCGTGTTGGACTCCCAAGGAAATGCAAAACTTGCAGATTTTGGACTGGCGAATGCATTTGTCCCCGGGGAGAAGTTTAAAAAATTCTGTGGCACAATATCCTACGCAGCCCCTGAAGTCATTATGAAGAAAGAACACAGCGGGCCAGAGACAGACATATGGAGCCTTGGGGTATTGCTGTATAAAATGGCTACAAACTGCAAACCCTTTGATGGCGTTAACATTCTGGTAGGTGACTTTAGAAGGCATTACTCTGTGACACTGTAAAGGTTTAGAACTAATTACCATGTGCGCCTACGCAACATAAACGTACTGACTTTCTGTTCTTGATGCTTTCATTAGGAGGTAAAACTGAACATCCTTAAGGGCGAGTACGTCATCCCCCCTTATATTAGCAAGAGATGTCATTATATCATTAAACAGTTCCTTTGCCTAAACCCGTCTGATAGATGCAAGCTAGAGGTGAGATACAGACTATCTTCTATTTACATAGAAACCCACACACATGGTCAATGGTCTATCGCTATCTCAAGAATTATTTGTGTTATACGTAGATGTGCAACACTATCTCATAGATGATTTGTGTAATATGTAGACGTGCAACACTATCTCATAGATGATTTGTGTAATATGTAGACGTACAACACTATCTCATAGATGATTTGTGTAATCTATAGACGTACAACACTATCTCATAGATGATTTGTGTAATCTGTAGACGTACAACACTATCTCATAGATGATTTGTGTAATCTGTAGACGTACAACACTATCTCATAGATGATTTGTGTAATATGTAGACGTGCAACACTATCTCATAGATGATTTGTGTAATATGTAGATGTACAACACTATCTCATAGATGATTTGTGTAATATGTAGACGTGCAACACTATCTCATAGATGATTTGTGTAATATGTAGACGTGCAACACTATCTCATAGATGATTTGTGTAATATGTAGACGTGCAACACTATCTCATAGATGATTTGTGTAATCTGTAGACGTACAACACTATCTCATAGATGATTTGTGTAATATGTAGACGTACAACGCTATCTCATAGATGATTTGTGTAATATGTAGATGTGCAACACTATCTCATAGATGATTTGTGTAATATGTAGATGTGCAACACTATCTCATAGATGATTTGTGTAATATGTAGATGTGCAACACTATCTCATAGATGATTTGTGTAATATGTAGATGTGCAACACTATCTCATAGATGATTTGTGTAATATGTAGATGTGCAACACTATCTCATAGATGATTTGTGTAATATGTAGATGTGCAAAACTATCTCATAGATGATTTGTGTAATCTATAGACGTACAACACTGTCTCATAGATGATTTGTGTAATCTGTAGACGTACAACACTATCTCTTAGATGATTTGTGTAATCTGTAGACATACAACACATCTCATAGATGATATGTGTAATCTGTAGACGTACAACACTATCTCATAGATGATTTGTGTAATCTGTAGACATACAACACTATCTCATAGATGATTTGTGTAATCTGTAGACGTACAACACTATCTCATAGAGGATTTGTGTAATATGTAGACGTGTAACACTATCTCAGAGGATTTGTGTAATATGTAGACGTGTAACACTATCACATAGAGGATTTGTGTAATATGTAGACGTGTAACACTATCACATAGAGGATTTGTGTAATATGTAGACGTGTAACACTATCACATAGAGGATTTGTGTAATATGTAGACGTGTAACACTATCACATAGAGTATTTGTGTAATATGTAGACGTGTAACACTATCACATAGAGGATTTGTGTAATATGTAGACGTGTAACACTATCACATAGAGGATTTGTGTAATATGTAGACGTGTAACACTATCACATAGAGGATTTGTGTAATATGTAGACGTGTAGCACTATCACATAGAGTATTTGTGTAATATGTAGACGTGTAGCACTATCACATAGAGTATTTGTGTAATATGTAGACGTGTAACACTATCACATAGAGTATTTGTGTAATATGTAGACGTGTAACACTATCACATGGAGGATTTGTATAATATGTAGACGTGTAACACTATCACATGGAGGATTTGTGTAATATGTAGACGTGTAACACTATCACATAGAGTATTTGTGTATTATGTAGACGTGTAACACTATCACATAGAGGATTTGTGTAATCTGTAGACGTGTAACACTATCACATAGAGGATTTGTGTAATCTGTAGACGTGTAACACTATCACATAGAGGATTTGTGTAATATGTAGACGTGTGACACTATCACATAGAGGATTTGTGTAATATGTAGACGTGTAACACTATCACATAGAGGATTTGTATAATATGTAGACGTGTAACACTATCACATAGAGGATTTGTGTAATATGTAGACGTGTAACACTATCACATAGAGGATTTGTGTAATATGTAGACGTGTAACACTATCACATAGAGGATTTGTGTAATATGTAGACGTGTAACACTATCACATAGAGGATTTGTGTAATATGTAGACGTGTAACACTATCACATAGAGGATTTGTGTAATATGTAGACGTGTAACACTATCACATAGAGGATTTGTGTAATATGTAGACGTGTAACACTATCACATAGAGGATTTGTGTAATATGTAGACGTGTAACACTATCACATAGAGGATTTGTGTAATATGTAGACGTGTAACACTATCACATAGAGGATTTGTGCAATATGTAGACGTGTAGCACTATCACATAGAGGATTTGTGTAATATGTAGACGTGTAACACTATCACATAGAGAATTTGTGTAATATGTAGACGTGTAACACTATCACATAGAGGATTTGTGTAATATGTAGACGTGTAACACTATCACATAGAGGATTTGTGTAATATGTAGACGTGCCACATGCAGGAGAAACCTGTTTTACTTTAATGGAACAGTAAACAACTTACCATTGTGCAAATTGTATGTTTGTTAGGCTCTCTAGAGAGGTCATAAAGCAAATTATGTAGCTTAGACTTTCTTTAACAAATGGCAAAATCCCTAACTCAAATACTGATGTGCAGCATTTTGAGGAAAACCCCGGTTCAGAATTAGCTTTTTGGTCTCTATACAGTTGATACATTGAGGCCTATTTAAGAAATGTCTTGCGGACCTGATCCGACAGTGTGGATCAGGTCCGCAAGACATCGCTGAATACGGCGAGCAATACGCTCCCCGCATTTAACATTGCACCAGCAGCTCACAAGAGCTGCTGGTGCAACGCCGCCCCCTGCTGACTCACGGCCAATGGGCCACCAGCATGGGGTGTCAATCAACCCGATCGTACTCGATCGGGTTGTATTGTTGCGATTCCTGTCCGCCTGCTCAGAGCAGGCAAACAGCGTTATGGAGCAGCGGTCTTTGTGACCGCTGCTTCATAACTGCTGTTTCTAGTGAGTCTGAAGACTCTCCAGAAGCACGGGGCGTCAAGCTCCCTCGGAGCTTGATAGATAGGCTCCATTGGGGTCCATTTATCATTGTGCGGACAGATATGATCCGCTATAGCAAACCATGTCCGCTGCACATCCGCTGCATACGCTGTCAACATGTATCATTGCACCAGCAGTTCTTGTCAACTGCTGGTGCAACGCCACCCCCTGCAGATTTGCGGCCAATCGACCGCTAGCAGGGGGTGTCAATCAACCCGATCGTATTGGATTGGGTTGATTTCCGGCGATGTCTATCCGCCGCTTCAGAGCAGGTGGACAGGTTATGGAGCCAGAAACACGGGGCATCAAGTTCCGTTCCGAGCTTGATAAATAGACCCCATAAAGGCAAGATGAGCTTAATGTCTTTGTAGCTGCAACTAGACCTATAAGTTCACAATAAAGAGATCTGTAAATACAACAAGACCAACGGGTCAAACAGTTTGAGTCCTTTGTTAGCATTAGGGGTTCATCACCTCTATAAATCTGCTCTGTTATTTGTATAAATAAAGGATAACTGACATGATGTGTATCATTTGTTTGTAAGATTATCCTGCAGTTACCAAAGACCGTTACACTGGAATAACCAGAGCAGATATAAGTATAGAGGCTGCATATTATGTATCTTATAACACACATATGTAGGGTAGGATAATACCTGGCACGATCCATTCCTGCCAGGTATTATTCTACATAAGAGCTAATATGAACAGGTTATGGATCCTCTTCCTCATAGAAAATGTCTTATAGAAATAGTCTCTAATTCATTGTAATGCTGATTTCTGACCATAGAACATCTTGAAGGATGAGTGGATGAACCAACAACATGAGGATAGTGAGCCAGGGTCACACATCAGGCCATTGTCACCTGCCAAGAAACTCAGGAAGACAGGTGGATAGATCATAGATAGATAATAGATAATAGATGATAGATATCTAATAGATGATAGATAATAGATAATTGTGTGTAATATGTATTTAGTGCATCACTCTGGGTACTAGTGGTGTGCTATTTATTGCTCCCGCCCTCGTGCTAACTCCATAAGAAGTAAGCTCTTTGTGCATGTGTTGGGTAAAGTTTTCACATGATCGCTAACCCGATTCATTCAAAAAGCCGAATTTATAATATCATGACTGCTTTAACATATTAAAGCAAACTGCAAATTCTGCAAACTAACTTCTGCTGTCAATCATAAATATAATTCATATCTAGTAATCAAGGATGTGTATGCACTCTGCACAGTTTACCCCCAGTATGTTCAAGATAATGTTGTCAAACAGAATGCTGGTACTGCTCTCAATGCTACTATGTTTGCAGCCATATTGTAACGTGCGTTTTACTCACAGGCACAGCAGTCATGTGATGCACATACTCTTATTTATCCAGTTTAGAGGAGAATTATCAGAACACTCGCTCACTGTGGAGCTGAGCGAGCACTACATTAGCTGTGTATGTTATTACATTTATCTTATGTGCCTCATATAAAAAACATTCAGTTTGTGAAGGCATTCAAATAAAAGCACTGAAACTTTTTTGCATTATAAATACATCTGCACTATTGTCTGCAGCACAGCTCCAGGATTGCAGTCACACCTCCGTGAACGGTTGTAATTTCTCTTAGCAAACTACGGAGGGGGAGAAGGGGAGGGGGCAGATAGCAGCTCTGCTGAATAAGTGAATAACTAATGTATGCAGTGTTAGTTTTTCAGCTGCTATCTTCCAACGGAACATGCCTCCTTCCCCTCCCTCCCCGTAGTTTGCTATGAGAAATCACAACCGTTCACGGAGGTGTGCATTCCTGGAGGGGGAGGAGGCATGTTCCGTTGGAAGATAGCAGCTGAAAAACTAACACTGCATACCTTAGTTATTCACTTATTCAGCAGAGCTGCTATCTGCCCCCTCCGTAGTTTGCTAAGAGAAATTACAACCGTTCACGGAGGTGTGACTGCATTCCTGGAGCTGTGCTGCAGACAATAGTGCAGATGTATTTATGATGCGAAAAAGTTTCAGTGCTTTTATTAGAATGCCTACACAAACTGAATGTTTTTTATATGAGGCACATAAGATAAATGTAATAACATATACAGCTAATGTAGCACTTGCTCAGCTCCACAGTGAGCGAGTGTTCTGATAATCCTCTGACTTGATTAATAAAAGTATATGCCATGTGATGATGTGCATCACGTGACTGCTGTGCCCGTGTGGCAATATGGCAGCATATATAGCTTTACCAAGTGCTGGATCAGCATTCTGATTGAAGGCACTCTAATTGAACTGTATGTGGTAAACTGATCCTCAAGAATAGCGATTCATGTGTAGCTTGTTATTATTAATCAGTATAAGTTAGTTTAAAGGATTTTTTGAAGGTGTTATAGGTCCCTTTAATGGAGCGTGCAAACCTGATCGCATTTTTTCACAATATGTGTATTTCACATTCCAATGTTCTTTAAATGTTCAATGTATTCATAAACAAACAAAAGGGTATTAGCGCACATCCATTTTCAAAAGCACAACATATTTTTTGAACTGCTGCAAAAAACATCAAGAGACAACTATTCTTTTTAAATAAAATTGGGATCTTAGTCACACAATATGGCCATATTCTGCTTAGCCAGTCACCACTTACAAGGTGCAGCAATATAGACTGGTCCTAACACTACAGTCCTTTGCCACAGAGGGCTGAATCATTCCTGCTTTTACACTTCATAATAGAATGAGACTCCCTGGCTTAAAGGGACATAAAAACCAAAAATTTTCTTTCATGATTCAGATAGAGAATACAATTTTAAACAACTATATAATTTACTGCTATTATCTAATCTGTTTCATTCTCTTTGTATCATGTGCTGAAGGAGCACCAATGCACTAATGTTTTCTAACTGTACACATGGGTGAGCCAATCACAATCAATATATTTATGCAGCCACCAATCAACAGCTAGAACCTATGTTATTTGCTGCTCCTGAGCTTACCTAGATAAACCTTTCAGCAAAGGATAACAAGAGAAGGAAGCAAATTAAATAATAGAAGTAAATTGGGAAGTTGTTTAACATTGTATTCTCTATCTGAATCATGAAAGATAATTTTTGGGTTTCATGTCCCTTTAATATTCACAACTCTATTACACTGTCATAAGCACACCTGAGCTAGGATGGGGTGCTTTAACCAATGGGAGATGGTCAGTCTCCCTGATTATGTTTTAATACAAATACAATACTTTTTGTAAGGTGTGCTAAACCAAATTTTGTATTAAAACATAATCAGGGAGACTGACCATCTCCCATTGGTTTAAGCACCCCACCCAAGCTCAGGTGTGCTCATGACAGTGTAATAGAGTTGTGAATATTATGCCAGGGAGTCTCATTCTATTATGAAGAGTAAAAGCAGGAATGATTCAGCCCTCTGTGGCAAAGGACTGTAGTGTTAGGACCAGTCTATATTGGTGCACCTTGTAAGTGGTGACTGGCTAAGCAGAATATGGCCATACTGTGTGACTAAGATCCCAGTTTTATTTAAAAAGAATAGTTGTCTCTTGATGTTTTTTGCAGCAGTTCAAAAAAAGGAAATTTATGCTTACCTGATAAATTTATTTCTTTTATGATATGACGAGTCCACGGATTTCATCCTTACTTGTGGGATTTAACCTCCTGCTAGCAGGAAGTGGCAAAGAGCACCACAGCAGAGCTGTATATATAGCTCCTCCCTTCCCCCCCCTCCAGTCATTCGACCGAAGTTAGGAAGTGAAAGGAAAAGCCAAAGGTGCAGAGGTGACTGAAGTTTAACAAAAAATAAATTCCTGTCTTAGAAATGACAGGGTGGGCCGTGGACTCGTCATATCGTAAAATAAATTTATCAGGTAAGCATAATTTCCTTTTCTTTTACAAGATATGACGAGTCCACGGATTTCATCCTTACTTGTGGGATACAATACCAAAGCTACAGAACACGGATGAAAGGGAGGGACAAGACAGGAACCTAAACGGAAGGCACCACTGCTTGAAGAACCTTTCTCCCAAAAACAGCTTCAGAAGAAGCAAAAGTATCAAATTTGGAAAATTTGGAAAAAGTGTGAAGAGACGACCAAGTTGCAGCCTTGCAAATATGTTCAACAGAAGCATCGTTTTTAAATGCCCATGAGGAAGCCACAGCCCTAGTGGAATGAGCCGTAATTCTTTCAGGAGGCTGCTGTCCAGCAGTCTCATACGCCAGATGGATGATACTCTTCAGCCAAAAAGAAAGAGAGGTGGCCGTTGCTTTCTGGCCCCTACGCTTTCCAGAAAAAACAACAAATAATGAAGATGATTGACAGAATTCTTTAGTCACCTGTAAGTAAAACTTCAGGGCATGGACCACGTCCAAGTTATGCAATAGACGCTCCTTTTTAGAAGAAGGATTAGGACATAATGAAGGAACACCAATTTCCTGATTAAAGGGACAGTCTAGTCCAAAATAAACTTTCATGATTCAGACAGGGTATGTAATTTTAAACAATTTTCCAATTTACTTTTATCACCAATTTTGCTTTGTTCTCTTGGTATTCTTAGTTGAAAGCTTAACCTGGGAGGTTCATAGGCTAATTTCTTAGACCTTGAAGGCCGCCTCTTAAGAATGCATTTTAAAAGTTTTTTCACAACTAGAGGGTGTTAGTTCATGAATTTCATATAGATAACACTGTGCTCATGCACGTGAAGTTACCTGGTAGCTATCACTGATTGGCTAAACTGCAAGTCTGTCAAAAGAACTGAAAAAAGGGGCAGTTTGCAGAGGCTCAGATACAAGATAATCACAGAGGTAAAAAAATATATAAATATAACTGTGTTAGTTATGCAAAACTGGGGAATGAGTAAAAAAGGGGTTATCTATCTTTTAAAACAATAACAATTGTGGTGTAGACTGTCCCTTTAATATTCTTATTAGAAACAACCTTAGGAAGGAAACCAGGTTTGGTACGTAAAACCACCTTATCAGAATGGAGGATAAGATAAGGGGAATCACATTGTAACGCTGAAAGCTCAGAAACTCTACGAGCAGAAGAAATAGCAACCAAAAATAAAACTTTCCAAGATAACAACTTAATATCTATGGAATGCATGGGTTCAAACGGAACCCCTTGAAGAACATTAAGAACTAAATTCAAACTCCAGGGTGGAGCAATTGGTTTAAACACAGGCTTGATTCTGGTCAGAGCCTGACAAAAGGACTGAACGTCTGGAACATCTGCCAAAGGTTTGTGTAGTAAATTTGACAAAGCAGAAATTTGTCCCTTTAAGGAACTTGCTGATAACCCCTTCTCCAATCCCTCTTGGAGAAAAGATAAAATCCTGGGAATCCTAACCCTACTACATGAGTAGCCCTTGGATTCGCACCAATAAAGATATTTACGCCATATCTTATGGTAGATCTTTCTAGTAACAGGCTTACGTGCCTGAATCAAGGTATCAATGACCGAATCAGAGAACCCCCGCTTAGATAAAATCAAGCGTTCAATCTCCAAGCAGTCAGTTGCAGAGAAACCAAATTCGGGTGTTGGAAGGGTCCCTGAATGAGAAGGTCCTGCCTCAATGGAAGCTTCCATGGCGGCAGAGAAGACATGTCCACTAGATCGGCATACCAAGTCCTGCGAGGCCACACAGGTGCGATTAGAATTACTGAAGCCCTCTCCTGTTTGATCCGAGCAATCACCCGGGGCAGGAGAGCAAACGGTGGAAACACATAAGCTAGGTTGAACGACCACGGCACTGCCAAGGCATCTATCAGTTCGGCCTGAGGATCCCTTGACCTGGATCCGTATCTTGGAAGCTTGGCATTCTGCCGAGATGCCATCAGATCCAACTCCGGTCGGCCCCATCTGAGGATCAGAGTGGCAAAGATCTCCGGATGGAGTTTCCACTCCCCCGGATGAAACGTCTGTCTGCTTAAAAAATCCGCTTCCCAGTTTCCAGATAAGGCGCCACTGCAATGCCCCACGGCCTGAGAACTGCCAGAAGGGACCCTAGAACCTTTGTGAAGATCCTGGGTGCTGTGGCCAACCCGAAGGGAAGAGCCACAAACTGAAAATTCCAAATAAGAATAAGCCATGTGCCCCTCTTGTATACACTGAATCATAATAAAAACACTGCACTCCCTCAGGCCAGTGATAAAAATAAAAATGACCGCCCTTAAGCAAAAACCGCAGCTCCCAGACACCGTTCTCCACACTGAAGATTTTTTCTCACACTACCTTCAGCTGTGCTGTGGGAACCATCATGGATCTTAGATAACGTTTGCTAAGATCATCAACATCAGGGCAGAAAATAAGATGTCTCCACTCCTCTTGGGAAGTAATAGACTGACGATTTCTCCCTGAGAAAAATAGTACTCACTGGCACCATTTTTTTTTTAAATTTTTTTATTTATGTCCAACAAAAGGGTACAATATCAAACAGAGACAGATGCGCCACATGGCCCAATATTGTAGTTTCCAAATTTATGTAGATTTTATTATATAGTTGAACTCACATGTATTGGAGCACCTCAATTGGTGCAAATGACACAGTCTGGGATCTATAACAGTCACCCAGCAGACCGGCCTCTCGAGTTGTTCAGGGTCTGTGTAAAATAGAAAACACAAAAAAGCCTATATGGCCTAGATTATGCCTGAGGAAACAGTCTGAGACTGAGAAACGCGTCACAATTTATTATTATTTTATTAAAGTGATTTTAACTTTTACTATAAACACTTGCTGCCTATGAACTGGTTTTTATCTGAGGATATCACTGACCTAAAGACCACTGAGAGGACTATTGCATGCTGTATGCCACGAGCTAAGTCTGTTGGGTGACTGAATTAATCCCAGCTTGTCTCTATAGCATCATTGGGGATGCTTCACCAAATGTGAGTTCAAAATCTTATACTACTATCTGGTGTGGAATCACTCTAGTCATACAATACTAGGCCATATAGGCTTTTTTGTGTTTTCTATTTTACACAGACCCTGAACAACTCGAGAGGCCGGTCTGCTGGGTGACTGTTATAGATCCCAGACTGTGTCATTTGCACCAATTGAGGTGCTCCAATACATGTGAGTTCAACTATATAATAAAATCTACATAAATTTGGAAACTACAATATTGGGCCATGTGGCGCATCTGTCTCTGTTTGATATTTTAGATTGCTTAATTGGATCCTGGTCTGGACCACTACAGATTGCTGCCTTGGTATTCTACTATCAAGACCTTTATAAAGGACAATATAGTGATCATTGTCACCCATTAATCACTATCTTTGAGTGAGATATAACTATCCTATTAACATTGTGATTATCAAATTGTATAGGCTAACATCTATTCACTCTGTTCACAACGTATATACTAGTTTTGAGTGAGATACAACTGTCCTATTAACATTGTGATTATCAAATTGTATAGGTTAACATCTATTTACTCTGTCCACAACATATATACTAGTTACTACTGAATCAGTGTATCATCATTTATACTGAAAAGTGCATTTCTATTGGTAACATATAAGCTACCTCATATACTACATATTACCATTTATAGATACTCTCAAGGGCGCCCCCTTTTCTTTTGTTGTATTGATAAAAGGGTACAATAATACACATCATGCAATCCATGGAATACATAAAATACATAAGTGAATGTACAAGAAAGAAGATTAGCATGACATTAACATGAATTAACATGCACTGCAGCAGTTAGAAATAAATGTTGATTTTACAGGATCCAAGACATATCAGCCCTGTGGAGAATGTACCACAATGTTGGGATTTTGTTTTTATTTAACAAACTAACTTAATAAAATCAAATCAAATAAAAAAATAAAAGTTAAACTAAACCCAACTAAGACTACATTATAAAGATTACCCCTGCTACTCTGCATTCTTCAGATAGGACTACTGTTATGAACTTGATCCTATATAAATGAAAATGTGTATAACAATTATGAAACTTATCACAGTATGGTAACCTATGCAGTGGCGCTGCATGTTAGTAGCAAGACCTTGGATGGAAAAAAGGGGTGCTACAAAAATACTTTGAGTATATGTTTACTCCAAGCCGTAATGCAAGAACCTCAAGCAGGCTTGTGTGAGTGTGACTATAGTGGGATTTTCTTATAAAAATGCAGTGAGTGTACAGTTTTATCATTCTGAATGGAAGGGAGAAGATGCTATTCTGCGTCCCAGCACCACTGCCCCAGGGCCCAGGTTTTTTCTTTTTTTTGAAAGAAGTGCTGCAGGCATCCAGATATAAGGAGTAATAAACATGCCTTTAAATAAATATCTCCGTTAATATGGTATAAATAGGTTAGTGATGGAAGAGCAACAAAGAAGGTAAAAACAAGGAAAGAAAAAAAAAATCTGAGAAAAATCTGCATAGTACACGTGCATTAGAGTTCTATCATTTAAGCAAGCATAAGGATGGCATTATACAGAATATTGTCCCTGAGGTTCTAACTCTAAAATCAAACCTGAGGTTAATTACTTAATCTTCATGGCCGTTTATGCAGCATCATTATAATATCATGTAGCTAACTTACAAGCAGTAGGCACCCAATACTGAGTTTATATGGTTAGATAGTAGTATGACAAAGAAGGTTTTATGAGGTGTTTCCAACTCAAACAAGTGAGGCATTCATAGGAATAAAGTTAAGCTATGGTCATAGAAACAGTAGGGGCAGGTGAATAACATAATTTATGTAAGAACTTACCTGATAAATTCATTTCTTTCATATTAGCAAGAGTCCATGAGCTAGTGACGTATGGGATATACAATCCTACCAGGAGGGGCAAAGTTTCCCAAACCTTAAAATGCCTATAAATACACCCCTCACCACACCCACAATTCAGTTTAACGAATAGCCAAGAAGTGGGGTGATAAGAAAGGAGCGAAAGCATAAAAAAAAAGGAATTGGAATAATTGTGCTTTATACAAAAAAATCATAACCACCACAAAAAGGGTGGGCCTCATGGACTCTTGCTAATATGAAAGAAATGAATTTATCAGGTAAGTTCCTACATAAATTATGTTTTCTTTCATGTAATTAGCAAGAGTCCATGAGCTAGTGACGTATGGGATAGCAGATACCCAAGATGTGGAACATCCACGCAAGAGTCACTAGAGAGGGAGGGATAAAATAAAGACAGCCAATTCCGTTGAAAAAGATCCACAACCCAAATCAAAAGTTTCCATTTCTATAATGAAAAAAACTGAAATTATAAGCAGAAGAATCAAACAGCTGCCTGAAGAACTATTCTACCAAAAACTGCTTCTAAAGAAGAGAAAACATCAAAATGGTAGAATTGAGTAAAAATATGCAAAGAAGACCAAGTCATTGCTTTGCAAATCTGATCAACAGCAGCTTCATTCTTAAAAAGCCCAGGAAGTAGAAACTGACCTAGTAGAATGAGCCGTAATCCTCTGAGACGGGGATTAACCCGACTCCAAATAAGCATGATGAACCAAAAGCTTTAACCAAGATGCCAAAGAAATGGCAGAAGCCTTCTGACCTTCCTAAAACCAGAAAAGATAACAAATAGACTAGAAGTCTGTCTGAAATCTGAGTAGCTTCAACATAATATTTCAAAACTCATACCACATCCAAAGAATGTAAGAATCTTACCAAAGAATTCTTAGGATTAGGACACAAGGAAAAGACAATAATTTCTCCACTAATGTTGTTAGAATTCACAACTTTAGGTGAAAATTGAAATGAGGACAGCAAAAACTACCTTATCCTGATTAAAAATCAGAACAAGGAGATTCACAAGAAAGAACAGATAATTCAAAAACTGTTCTGGCTGAAGAGATGTCTAAAAAGAACAATACTTTCCATGAAAGTAATTAATGTCCAAAGAAAGCATATGCTCACTCAGAAGAGCCTGTAAAGCCTTCATAAACAAATTAAAACTCCAAAGAGGAGAAAATAGCTTAATGACAGGCTTGATACGAACCAAAGCCTGAACAAAACAATGAATATCAGAAAGATTTAGCAATTCTTACTGTGAAACAGCACAGGAAAAGCAGAGATTTGGCCTTTCAAGGAACATGCAGACAAAACCTTATGAAGAAACTAAAAAATCCTAGGAATTCTAAAAGAATGCCAAGAGAATTCATAAGAAGAGCATCATGAGATGTAAATCTTCCAAACTCGATAATAAATCCTACTAGACACAGATTTACGAACCTGCAACATAGTATTAATTACTGAGTCAGAGAAACTTCTATGACTATGTACTAAGCGTTAAATTTCCATACCATCAAATTAATAATTTGAATTCCTGATGAAAAAAACCCCAAATGTTAAGATATAAGGTCTGGCCTTAAAGGAAGTAACCAAGATTGGCAACTGAACAACCAAACAAAAACCATATACCAAAACCTGTGTGGCCATGCTACAGCCACCAGCCATACCAAAGATTGCTCTCTGATGATTTTGAAAATCACTCTTAAAAGAAAAACCAGATATGAAAAAATATAGGCAGATTGATAATTCCAAGGTAGTGTCAATGCATACACTACTTCCGCCTGAGGATCCCCGGACCTGAAGAGGCCCATGGAAAGTTCCTTGTTTAGATGAGATACCAACAGATCTATTTCTAGAAACCCTCACATCTGAAAAATTGAAAAACATATCTGGGTAAAAGGACCATTCTCCCAGATGTAAAGCTTGATTAACAGAGATAATCTGCTTCCCAATTGTCTATACCTGTGGAAAAAGACCACAGAAATTAGATAGGAGCTGGATTTAGCCCAAGCAAATATCCAAGATACTTCTGTCACAGCCTAAGAACTGATAGTCCCACCCTGATGATTGACATACGCCACAGTTGTGACATTGTCTGTCTGAAAAAACAATAAACGTCTCTTCTTCAAAAGAAACCAAACTGAAGAACTCTGAGAATGCACAGAGTTCCAAAAATATGAAATGGTAATCTCGCCTCCTGAGATTTCCAAACCCCTTGTGCTGACAGAGATCCTCAGACAGCCTCCCAACCTAAAAGACTCGCATCTGTAGAGATCATGGTCCAGGTTGAAAGAACCGAAGAGACCTCAAGAACTAAATGATGGTTATCTTAACCACCGAATCAAAGATAGTTAAACATTAGGATTCAAAGATATAAAAAGTGATATCCTAGAATCCCTGCACCATTATTCAATATAAGAAACTGGAAAGGTTTCCTAAATGAGCAAAGGGAATCGAATCCAATGCTGCAGCCATGAAACCTAAAACTTCCATGCATATATAGCAACTTGAAGAAAATAATAGAGACTGAAAGTTACGACAAACGGAACCTAATAAACTTGTCACTTGTCTATTAGAGACAAAAACATTGACACAATTTATCTGGAAACCTAAAAAAGGTGACCCTTGTGTGAGAAATCAAGGAGCTTTTGATAAAAAGATCCTCTAACCATGTCTTGAAGAAACAACAAAGTTGAATCGTATGAGATTCCACAGAATGAAAAGACTGAGCCAGTACCACAATACCGTCCAAATAAGGAACACTGAGAACCTTGAAAAGATTCTTAGAGCTGTCGCTAGACCAGAAGGAAAAGCAACAAATTTATATGACAATTCAAAAAGATTTTCTATCTTTGGAACAATGAATAGTCTTGAATAAAACCCCAAAACCCAGTTCCTAAAAATGGAACTGGAATAAATACCCCAGAAGACTCCAGGTCTGAGCAGCGCTTGAGCCCCAACGGGTGACCAGCCGCGCTTCACCAGTACCCAAAACATATAGGTCTGAAACACACTTCATGAAAGTGTTAGTCTTACTGGAATAGCTAGAATACGATAGAGAAAAAAAAGACTTCTCACAGATGGTTTTACTCTGAATCCTATTCTTTACCCAAAGTCTAAGAAGTTTGGACCGAATAGAACCAAACAAATTTAAAAAAAGTCTTAACCTGCCCCCTACCAGCCAAGCTGGAATAAGAACCGCACCTACATGCAAATTTGGGGAGCAGACTCTTAAAAAGCTTAATTGAATGAAGAAAAAAACTTCCAATTATAAACATGTTACTTGGGGAAGAATTCAGGACTCCATTCCTTAGTAAGAACAGAAAACTAATATAAGCTTAAAGTTTTAGTCTTAGAACTCAATCTTTAAGCCCATAGTAACAGTTAAAGAATTGAATCCAATTATGAACCAAATAATTGATTATCTTGGAAAAAAAGAAATATGGATTTTAAAAATCAAATTAGCATTCCAAGATTGAAATCACAAAGTTCTTCTAGCTAAAATAGCTAAAGACATAGATTAAACCTCATTTGCGAAAATATTTAATAAAATGAGAACACAAATGAAATTATTAGCATGTTAATTAAGTTAAAGGACCAGTCAACACACTGGACTTGCACAATCAACAAATGCAAGAAAACAAGACAATACAAAAGCACTTAGTCTGAACTCCAAATGAGTAGTAGATTTTGTCCTTTTAACAATGCTAAACAAATCATAATCCGATACTTGATCTTAAAGTACCAGAAAGATGAAGCAATTGCAACATCAGCCAAATAAATTACAGGTCTAAGAAAAGTATCTGAAAATAATTTTCCTTAAATAAGATATGACCATCTGAAGGAAAAAAATAAATACTATTTGCTATAAGAATAATAGTATATTTAGCAGAAGTAGAGATAGCCCCATTAACTTGGGGAATCTTTCCTCAAAACTGAAAACTAACTGCCTATTCCATTTCCTAATATCAGGAACTGGAAAAAAACCTCTGAAGAAACCACAGAAGATAAGTAAGCAGAATTTAAATGTTAGCTAGTCTTTAAATCAAAAGAACTAGTTACTTCAATATCCAAAATAATCAACACCTTTTGAACAAAGAACAAATGTACTCTATTAAAAAATAAAAAAGTAGATTTGTTAGTGTCAATATCTGATGAAGAAAAAAATCTGAATGAGAAAAAACACCATCAGAGAAGGATAATTCAGTATGTTGTTGGTCATTTTGAAACTTCATGAAAAAAAAAAGTTTGAAAAAGACCTAAAAATTTTATTAGAAGGTGGGATGTCAGACAAAGCCTTTAAAATAGAATCAGAAAAATATTCTTATAAATTTTCTAAGTATATCTTTTACATAAGATGTAAAAAGAATAGCAATATATAAAGCATAAATACTAATGGATTCTGCATGTAAAAGTTTATCATGATAACTTATTACAAACCATAGCTAAAGATAAACATTCATAACATTTAAAATAAATGAACTTTGGTAGGACTGATCTCAGTCAACAGGAATCCCTCAGCATGTTTTGATACAGGAACAGTGCACGAAAAATCTTGCAATATGTAATAGAAAAAAACAACATATAAAGCAAAATTATCAAATTCCTTAAATGACAGTTTCAGGAATGGGAAAAAATGCAAAACAAACAAGTCTCTAGCAACCAGAAGCAACAAAAAAGTGAGACTTAAATAATGTGAGAAAAAGTGGAACAAGTATGACGCCCACATTTTTGGCGCCAAGTATGACGCCCACATTATTGGCGCTAAGTACAACGCCCATATTTTTTGGCGCCAAGTATGACGCCACATCCTCTGACGCCGAAAACGAAGCCCACATTTTTTGGCACAAAAAAAGTCTGAACACACATGCGTCAAAAAATGACGTAACAACGAACAAACTTCCAGCGTCAGCTACGGCGCCGGAAATGACAAAATTTTTGCGCCAAAAATGATGCAATAAATTGAAGCATTATCCCAAATAATGAAACTGACAGTCTGAAAGAAGGAATACTGATTATCCTTCATGGCACATATAAGTTTAAACACATATATTTAGAACTTTACATATAAAGTGCCTAACCATAGCTTAGAGTGTCACAAAAAATAAGACTTACTTACCCCAGGACACTCATCTACATATAGTAGATAGCCAAACCAGTACTGAAACGAGAATCAGTAGAGGTAATGGTATATAAGAGTATATCGTTGATCTGAAAAGGGAGGTAGGAGAAGAAATCTCTACGACCGATAACAGAGAACCTATGAAATAGATCCCCTAGAGGAAGACCATTGTATTCAAATAGGCAATACTCTCTTCACATCCCTCTGCGAAGCGCATATCAACGTAGAATCAAGCACAAACTTACTTCACCACCTCCATGGGAGGCAAAGTTTGTAAAACTGAATTGTGGGTGTGGTGAGGGGTGTATTTATAGGCATTTTAAGGTTTGGGAAACTTTGCCCCTCCTGGTAGGAATGTATATCCCATACGTCACTAGCTCATGGACTCTTGCTAATTACATGAAAGAAAAATAAATAGTGCCAAAGAGTCAGCAGGTTAATAATGATACCCAGCTAGGTACTATTAGATCAGACAAAGCTACACTATGTCTATAGTGTCCAAGAGATTATCCAAGGGTACACATACAAATACTATAACAGTGTACTGGGAGCTTTTTAATGCAGTTACCCCACCTATCTGAATAGATATTACTTAGGCAATGGTAAAAATGGCAGATTAATTGTCGCAGGGTAATTGGAGAGGACCAATCCGGTATGGAATGTGCAAAATAAGCCAGGGTTTTTTTTTTTTCTTTAAAACTGAATAACAATAATAATAATAGCCAACAGGGCTAAAACCGGCAATAAACAACTTCAAAATGATTATGTCAAAAATAAGCAGGAGGGGACCACAAAGGATCCGTGTGTGCAGGAGCAAAAGTCTCACAAGTTTTATAGTACACAAATTTTCCCCTCTGATGGAACACTAACCAATGCTTGTCACTGAGGTGCTATTACACCAGAACAATGTTGCACAGGATTTCAGAGCAATGTCCCACCAGAACGGATTACCGTAAACAAAGTCACCCAACACCGGTAGGCAAATGGTCCCCAGCACGTCCCCTCCAGCAGTCCATCAAGTATGCATGATGATACAAAGAATCCAGCGCTTCAGAGATGTAAAGCTGTGACGCAGCCGCTAATCGCACCCCTCCAAGCAGACTGAGTGTATGTAGAGACATCCCGTTTGTATACTCAGCCATCCCAGGTGATATGTCAGCAAGATTTTGCCTCAAAGTGTAAGGTGAGTGTAGTGGGAGCTCCGCAGGATAGTGGTTAATCACTGAGGCCAGCTTCACATCAAGCATAGAAGGGGGTAGCAAGTCCAGTACAAGTGGCGTCTCAACACATTGTTCCCCCATACCCGAGGTGCAAGCCAAGATCTCCCCCGACACACTTAACTGGCAATCCACAGTCAGCGCGGTGGACACCTGCAGAGGGGGCAAGCCTTCCAACATGAGATAAGATGGATATCTTTCAGCCGGGCCGGGATAGAGAATGTTTGAGTCGTCAGCTGCGGTGGGCCTTTGCAGATGTGTGGAGAACAAGTCCCGCGGGTCCCGCACCGAGGAACAGGTTTGCATGCTTGCTGGGTCAGTTTTTGTTAGGCAGGGTCTCCCAGCAGCTTGGATCGCCTCATACAGTTTTTCATAGCTTGAGAAGAGACGATCAAATGCAGGCAGAAAAGCAGCAAAAATCTGCGTAGCAGCGTTGTATTCTGATTCCATTGCTTTAAGCTTAGTAGAAAACAATATATACAAAGTCCCTCGTGGGATCTAATTTAGTGAGATGTCTTCCGGGGAAGAAGAGATTTAATTACTTCTATCTGCCTGAGGTTCCCGGACAGCTTATCTGTCAAGGGAGATGCAGATGGCATAGAATAATGGCCATTTAGTAGAAATTAAAATAGAATGTCTTTGGAGCAACAGGAGTTTGCTGCCATCTTCTAGAACCGCCCACAGGAAGCCTCTACTCACTGGCACCATTTTAAAATAAAAAAAACTTCTTGATTGAAGAATCTAAACTAACACCTCACCTTACCTCTTCCTATTACTAACACAGGCAAAGAGAATGACTGGAGGGGGAGGGGAAGGGAGGAGCTATATATGCAGCTCTGCTGTGGTGCTCTTTGCCACTTCCTGCTAGCAGGAGGTTAAATCCCACAAGTAAGGATGAAATCCGTGGACTTGTCATATCTTGTAAAAGAAATATGTTGTGCTTTTGAAAATGGATGTGCGCTAATACCTTTTTGTTTGTGTATTGACTAGGTCATATTGGCAGCACAATTTTGTATTTCTATTTATTCATAAATACATTATTTACATACATTATTTATATACTAGTCCTAAAGCCCGCCATTGTTTGCAGTACAGCGGTTCCACCCCTTGCTCTCTCTCTATCCCCCCTCTCTTTTGCTCTCTCTGCCCCCTCTCTTTTACTCTCTCTTCCCCCCCTCTCTTCTGCTCTTTCCCCTCTGTTTTGTTCTCTCTCCCTCTCTTTTGCTCTCTCTCTCCCCCCTCTCTATTTTGCTCTCTTCCCCCTCTCTTTTCCTCCCTCTCTTTTGCACTCTCCTCCCTCTCTTTTGCTCTCTCTCCTCCTCTCTTTTGCTGTCTTTCTCCCCCTCTCTTTTGCTCTCTTTATTCCCTCTTTTTTGCTCTCTCCCCCTCCTTTTTTTGCTTTCTCCCTCTTCTCTTTTGCTGTCTCCCCCCTCTCATTTGCTGTCTCTCTCCCCCTCTCTTCTACTCTCTCTATCCCCCCTCTTTTGCTTTCTCTTTCCCCCCTTTCTTTTGCTCTCTCCCCCCTCTCTTTTGCTGTCTCTCTCCCTCTTTTGCTCTCTCCCCCTCTCTTTTGCTCTCTCCCCCCTCTCTTTTGCTCTCTCTATCCCCCCTCTTTTGCTCTCTCTATCCACCCTCTTTTGCTCTCTCTATTCCCCCTCTTTTGCTCTCTCTGTATCCCCTTTCTTTTGCTCTCTTTGTCCCCTCACTTTTGCTGTCTCTCTTCCCCTCTTTTGCTTTTTCTCCCCCCTCTCTTTTGCTCTCTCTCTCCCCCCTCTCTTATGCTCTCTCTCCCCCTCTCTTTTGCTCTCTCTCTCCCCTCTCTTTTGCTCTCTCTCTCTACTCTCTTTTGCTCTCTCTCTCCCCCCTCTTTTGCTCTCTTCCCCTCTCTTTTGCTCTCCCCTCTTTTGCGCTCTCTCCCCTCTCTTTTGCTCTCTCTCCCCTCTCTTTTGCTCTCTTTATCCCCATATGTTGCTCTCCCCTCTTTTGCTCTCTCTCCCCTCTCTTTTGCTCCCTTTCTCCCCACCTCTATTTTGCTGTCTCTCTCCCTCTTTTTTGCTCTCTGTATCTCCCCTATTTTGCTCTCTCTCCCCCGTCTTTTGCTTTACCTCCCCCCTCTCTTTTGCTGTCTCTCTCCCTCTCTTTTGCTCTCTCTATCCCCCCATATTTGCTCTCTCTCTATCCCCCCTCTCTCTCCCCTCTTTTGCACTCTCCCCCCTCTCTTTTGCTGTCTTTCTCCTTCTCTTTTGCTCTCTCTCCCCCTCTCTTTTGCTCTCTCTTCCCCCTCTCTTTTGCTCTCTCTATCCCCCTCTTTTGCTCTCTCTATCCCCCTCTTTTGCTCTCTCTATCCCCCCTCTTTTGCTCTCTCCCCCTCTCTTTTGCTGTCTCTCATCCCTCTTTTTCTCTCTCTCCCCCCTTTTATGCTCTCTCTCTCCCCCTCTCTTTTGCTCTCACTCTCTCTCCCCCTCTCTTTTGCGCTCTCCCCCCTCTCTTTTGCTCTCTCCCTCTCCTCTCTTTTCCCCCCCTTTTTTGCTTTCTCTCCCTTCTCTCTCCCCTTTCTCCCCCTCTCTTTTGCTGTCTCTCTCCCTCTCTTTTGCTCTATCGCTACTCTTTTGCTCTCTCTTTCTCTCCCCCCTCTCTTTTGCTCTCTCTATCCCCCCTATTTGCTCTCTCTCTATCCCCCCTCTCTCCCCTCTTTTGCACTCTCCTCTCTTTTGCTCTCTCTCCCCTCTCTTTTTCTCTCTCTATCCCCCCTATTTGCTCTCTCTATCCCCCCTCTCTCCCCTCTTTTGCTCTCTCTCCCCTCTCTTTTGCTATCTCTCCCTTCTCTTTTGTTCTCTCTCCCCTCTCTTTTGCTCTATATCTCCTCTCTTTTGCTCCCTCTCTCCCCTTTCTCCCCCTCTCTATTTTGCTGTCTCCCTTCTGCTTTCTCTATCTCCCCTATTTTGCTCTCTCTCTTTCCCCTTTTTGTTGCTCTCCTTCCCCCTCTCTTTTGCTCTCTCTATCCCCCTCTTTTGCTCTCTCTATCCCCCTCTTTTGCTCTCTCTATCCCCCCTCTTTTGCTCTCTCCCCCTCTCTTTTGCTGTCTCTCATCCCTCTTTTTCTCTCTCTCCCCCCTTTTATGCTCTCTCTCTCCCCCTCTCTTTTGCTCTCACTCTCTCTCCCCCTCTCTTTTGCGCTCTCCCCCCTCTCTTTTGCTCTCTCCCTCTCCTCTCTTTTCCCCCCCTTTTTTGCTTTCTCTCCCTTCTCTCTCCCCTTTCTCCCCCTCTCTTTTGCTGTCTCTCTCCCTCTCTTTTGCTCTATCGCTACTCTTTTGCTCTCTCTTTCTCTCCCCCCTCTCTTTTGCTCTCTCTATCCCCCCTATTTGCTCTCTCTCTATCCCCCCTCTCTCCCCTCTTTTGCACTCTCCTCTCTTTTGCTCTCTCTATCCCCCCTATTTGCTCTCTCTATCCCCCCTCTCTCCCCTCTTTTGCTCTCTCTCCCCTCTCTTTTGCTATCTCTCCCTTCTCTTTTGTTCTCTCTCCCCTCTCTTTTGCTCTATATCTCCTCTCTTTTGCTCCCTCTCTCCCCTTTCTCCCCCTCTCTATTTTGCTGTCTCCCTTCTGCTTTCTCTATCTCCCCTATTTTGCTCTCTCTCTTTCCCCTTTTTGTTGCTCTCCTTCCCCCTCTCATTTGCTGTCTCTCTCCCTCTCTTTTGCTCTCTCTATCCCCCCTCTTTTGCTCTCTCTCTGTCCCCTCTTTTGCGCTCTCCCCCTCTCTTTTGCGTGCTCTCTCCCCTTTCTCCCCCACTTCTTTTGCTGTCTCTCTCCCTCTCTTTTGCTCTCTCTATCTCCCCAATTTTGCTCTCCCTCCCCCTCTCTTTTGCTTTCTCTCTCCCTCTCTTTTGCTCTCTCTATCTCCCCAATTTTGCTCTCCCTCCCCCCTCTCTTTTGCTGTCTCTCTCCCTCTCTTTTGCTCTCTCTATCCCCTCTCTTTTGCTCTCTCTCTATCCCCCCTCTATCTCTTTTGCACTCTCGCCCCTCTCTTTTGCTCTCTCTCCCCTCTCTTTCTCCCAATTCTCCCCCTCTCTTTTGCTGTCTCTCTCCTCTTTTGCTCTATCTCCCCTATTTTGGTCTCTCTCTCCCTTTTCTTTTGCTCTCCCTCCACCCTCTCTTTTTCTGTCTCTCTCACTCTCTTTTGCTCTCTCTATCCCCCCCACTTTTGCTCTCTCTCTATCCCCCCTCTTTTGAGCTCTCTCTCTCCCGTCCGCATGGACCCTGTTCGCGTCATGCCCAGCCCCTGTCATGCACGGTCGGCCCAGATGCCAGGTCAGTGTGTTGAAGGCCAGGTGTGTTTGTCCTTGTGCTGTCTCTACTATGCATGACAGCTTCGGACAAACACACTTGGCCTTTTATATTATAGGATATATATACAGTATACAATTATATATATATATATATATATATATATATATATATATATATATATAAATATATATATAGAAATATATATATATATATATAGGAAAATTTATTTGAAAATACATTGGAATGTGACATATTTACAGTAAATACGCGGTTAAACACTTTCGCCTAGATTACGAGTTCTGCGTTAGCCTTAAAAAGCAGCGTTAAGGGGTCCTAACGCTGCTTTTTATCTAACGCTGGTATTACGAGTCAGGCAGGAAAGGGTCTACCGCTCACTTTCTTTCCGTGACTCGAGGCTACCGCAAATCCCCTTACGTCAATTGCATATCCTATCTTTTCTATGGGATTTGCCTAACGCTGGTATTACGAGTCTTGGAAGTAGTGAGCGGTAGAGCCTCTACCGACAAGACTCCAACCGCAAAAAAAAAGTCAGTAGTTAAGAGTTTTATGGGCTAACGCCGGAACATAAAGCTCTTAACTACAGTGCTACAAAGTACACTAACACCCATAAACTACCTATGAACCCCTAAACCGAGGCCCCCCCCATCGCAAAACCTATAATAAAAATATTTAACCCCTAATCTGCCGACCGGACACCACCGCCACCTACATTATAGCTATGGACCCCTAATCTGCTGCCCCTAACATCTCCGACACCTATATTATATTTATTGACCCCTAATCTGCCGCCCCCAACGCCGCCGCCACCTACCTACACTTATTAACCCTTAATCTGCCCCCCAACCTCACCGCCACTATAATAAATGTATTAACCCCTAAACCGCCGCACTCCCGCCTCGCAAACACTATAATAAATTTTATTAACCCCTATTCTACCCTCCCTAACATCGCCGCCACCTACCTTCAATTATTAACCCCTAATCTCCCGACCCCAACGTCGCCGCTACTATAATAAAGTTATTAACCCCTAAACCTAAGTCTAACCCAAACACCCCCCTAACTTAAATATAATTAAAATAAAACTAAATAAATTTACTATAATGAAAACAATTATTCCTATTTAAAACTAAATACTTACCTATAAAATAAACCCTAATATAGCTACAATATAACTAATAGTTACATTGTAGCTATTTTAGGATATATATTTATTTTACAGGCAACTTTGTATTTATTTTAACTAGGTACAATAGCTATTATATTAAATAGTTAATAACTATTTAATAGCTAACTAGTTAAAATAATTACAAAATTACCTGTAAAATAAATCCTAACCTAAGTTACAAATACACCTAACACTACACTATCAATAAATTAATTAAATAAAATTACCTACAATTATCTAAACTAAAATACAATTAAATAAACTAAACTATAATACAAAAAACAAACAAACACTAAATTACAGAAAATAAAAAATATTACAAGAAGTTTAAACTAATTACATCTAATCTAAGCCCCCTAATAAAATAAAAAAGCCCCCCAAAATAATAAAATGCCCTACCCTATCCTAAATTACAAAGTAATCAGCTCTTTTACCAGCCCTTAAAATGGCTTTTTGCGGGGCATTGCCCCAAAGTAATCAGCTCTTTTACCTGTAAATAAAAATACAATACCCCCCCCCCAACATTACAACCTACCACCCACATACCCCTACTCTAAAACCCATCCACACCCCCTTAAAAAAACCTAACACTAACCCCCTGAAGATCTCCCTACCTTGAGTCGTCTTTACTCAGCCGAGCCGAATTCTTCATCCAAGCGGGGCAAAAGAGGTCATCCATCCGGTTGAAGTCTTCATCCAAGTGGGGCAGAAGAGGTCTTCCATCCGATTGAAGTCATCATCCAAGCGGCATCTTCTATCTTCACTCATCTGGAGCGGCAGCATCCTGAAGACCTCTGACGCGGAACATCCATCCTGGCCGACGACTGAACGACGAATGGCGGTTCCTTTAAATTACGTCATCCAAGATGGCGTCCCTCGAATTCCGATTTTTTTTTTCTGTAATTTAGTGGGGGGGGGGTTTGTATTATAGTTTAGTTTATTTAATTGTATTTTAGTTTAGATAATTGTAGGTAATTTATTTAATTAATTTATTGATAGTGTAGTGTTAGGTAGGTGTGTTTGGTATTTGGTTAACTTAGGTTAGGATTTATTTTACAGGTGATTTTGTAATTATTTTAACTAGGTAGCTATTAAATAGTTATTAACTATTTAATAGCTAGTGTGCCTAGTTAAAATAAATACAAAGTTGCCTGTAAAATAAATATAAATTCTAAAATAGCTACAATGTAACTATTAGTTATATTGTAGCTATATTAGGGTTTATTTTATAGGTAAGTATTTAGTTTTAAATAGGAATAATTGTTTTCATTATAGTAAATTTATTTAGTTTTATTTTAATTATATTTAAGTGAGGGGGGGTGTTAGGGTTAGACTTAGGTTTAGGGGTTAATAACTTTATTATAGTAGCAGCGACGTTGGGGTCGGGAGATTAGGGGTTAATAATTGAAGGTAGGTGGCAGCGAGGTTGGGGGCGGCAGATTAGGGGTTAATGAATATAATATAGGTGTCGGCAATGTTAGGGGCAGCAGATTAGAGGTTCATAGCTATAATGTAGGTTGCGGCGGTGTCCGGAGCGGCAGATTAGGGGTTAATAATATAATGCTGGTGTCAGCGATAGCGGGGGCGGCAGATTAGGGGTTAATAAGTGTAAGGTTAGGGGTGTTTAGACTCGGGGTTCATGTTAGGGTGTTATGTGCAGACTTAGGAAGTGTTTCCCCATAGGAAACAATGGGGCTGTGTTAGGAGCTGAACGCTGCTTTTTTGCAGGTGTTAGGTTTTTTTCAGCCAGCTCAGCCCCATTGTTTCCTATGGGGATATCGTGCACAAGCACGTTTTTCCAGCTTACCGCTACCGTAGGCAACGCTGGTATTGAGAGTTGAAGGGAAGCTAAATTTGGCTCAACGCTCCCTTTTCTGAGGCTAACGCAGCCATTCAGACAACTCGTAATACCAGTGTTGTCTTAAGGGTGCGCTGGAAAAAAAAGGCTCGTTAGCACCGCAGGTCTTTACCGACAAAACTCGTAATCTAGGCGTACATTAACACAAACATACAACATGATAGATAGTAAAAACACAATTTGTGCATACCTGATAAATTTATTTCTCTTGTGGTGTATCCAGTCCACGGATCATCCATTACTTGTGAGATATTCTCATTCCCAACAGGAAGTTGCAAGAGGACACCCACAGCAGAGCTGTTATATAGCTCCTCTCCTAACTGTCATAGCCAGTCATTCAACCGAAAACAAGCCGAGAAAGGAGGAACCATAGGGTGCAGTGGTTACTGTAGTTTAAATGTAAAAATTACCTGCCTTAAAATGACAGGGCGGGCCGTGGACTGGATACACCACAAGAGAAATACATTTATCAGGTAAGCATAAATTGTGTTTTCTCTTGTAAGGTGTATCCAGTCCACGGATCATCCATTACTTGTGGGATACCAATACCAAAGCTAACGTACACAGATGAAGGGAGGGACAAGGCAGGAACCACTGCCCGTAAAACCTTTCTCCCAAATATAGCCTCTGAAGAAGCAAAAGTATCAAATTTGTAAAATTTTGAAAAAATATGAAGCAAAGACCAAGTCGTCGCCTTGCAAATCTGATCAAAAGAAGCCTCATTTTTAAAGGCCCATGTGGAAGCCACAGCTCTAGTAGAATGAGCTGTAATCCTTTCAGGAGGTTGCTGTCCAGCAGTCTCATAGGCTAAGCGGATTAAGCTTCTTAGTCAAAAAGAAAAAGAGGTTGCCGAAGCCTTTTGACCTCTCCTCTGTCCAGAGTAGACAACAAACAAAGCAGATGTTTGACGAAAATCTTTAGTAGCTTGTAAGTAAAACTTTAAAGCACGGACCACGTCCAAATTGTGTAACACAAGGATGGAACAACAATCTCTTGATTGATATTCTTGTTAGATACCACCTTAGGTAAGAACCCAGGTTTGGTACGCAGGACTACCTTATCCGTATGAAAAATCAGATAAGGAGAATCACATTGTAAGGCAGATAGCTCAGAGACTCTACGAGCCGAGGAAATAGCTACCAAAAAAAAAGAACTTTCCAAGATAAAAGCTTGATATCTATGGAATGAAGAGGTTCAAACGGAACTCCTTGAAGAACCTTAAGAACCAAGTTTAAGCTCCATGGTGGAGCAACAGGTTTAAACACAGGCTTGATTCTGACTAAAGCCTGACAAAATGCCTGAACGTCTGGAACATCTGCCAGACGCTTAACTAGCTGACAAACCTTTTTCCAAACCTTCTTGGAGAAAAGATAATATCCTAGCAATCCTGACCTTACTCCATGAGTAACCCTTAGATTCACACCAATAAAGATATCTACGCCATACCTTATGGTAAATTTTCCTGGTGACAGGCTTTCGTGCCTGTCTTAAGGTATCAATAACTGACTCGGAGAAGCCACGCTTTGATAAAATCAAGTGTTCAATCTCTAGGCAGTCAGCCTCAGAGAAATTAGATTTGGATGGTTGAAAGGACCCTGAAGTAGAAGGTCCTGTTTCAGAGGCAGAGGCAATGGTGGAAAGGATGACATGTCCACTAGATCTGCATACCAGGTCCTGCGTGGCCACGCAGGTGCTATCAGAATCACTGATGCTCTCTCCTGCTTGATCTTGGCAATCAGTCGAGGGAGCAGAGGAAACGGTGGAAACACATAAGCCAGGTTGAAAGACCAGGGCGCTGCTAGAGCATCTATCAGTGTCGCCTTGGGATCCCTGGACCTGGATCCGTAACACGGAAGCTTGGCGTTCTGGCGAGACGCCATGAGATCCAGTTCTGGTTTGCCCCAACGATGAATCAGTTGTGCAAATGCCTCCGGATGGAGTTCCCACTCTCCCGGATGAAAAGTCTGACGACTTAGAAAATCCGCCTCCCAGTGCTCTACACCTGGGATATGGATAGCTGATAGTTGACAAGAGTGAATCTCTGCCCAGCGAATTATTTTTGAAACTTCTAACATCTCTAGGGAACTTCTCGTTCCCCCTTGATGGTTGATGTAAGCTACAGTCGTGATGTTGTCCAACTGAAATCTGATTTACCTCAGAGTTGCTAACTGAGGCCAAGCCTGAAGAGCCTTGAATATTGCTCTTAGTTCCAGAATATTTAATGGAAGGAGAGACTCCTCCTGAGTACACGATCCCTGAGCCTTCAGGGAGTTCCAGACTGCACCCCAACCTAGAAGGCTGGCATCTGTCGTAACAATTGTCCAATCTGGCCTGCGAAAGGTCATACCTTTGGACAGATGGACCCGAGATAGCCACCAGAGAAGATAATCCCTGGTCTCTTGGTCCAGATTCAGTTGAGGGGACAAATCTGAGTAATCCCCGCTCCACTGACTGAGCATGCATAGTTGCAGCGGTCTGAGATGTAAGCATGCAAACGGCACTATGTCCATTGCCGCTACCATTAAGCCAATTACTTCCATATACTGAACCACCGAAGGGCGCGGAATGGAATGAAGAACCCGGCAGGAATTTAGAAGCTTTGATAACCTGGACTCCGTCAGGTAAGATTTCATTTCTACAGAATCTATCAGAGTCCCTAGAAAGGAAACTCTTGTGAGTGGGGATAGAGAACTCTTTTCCTCGTTCACTTTCCACCCATGCGACCACAGAAATGCCAGTACTACGTCCGTATGAGACTTGGCAATTTGGAAGTTTGACGCCTGTATCAGGATGTCGTCTAAATAAGGGGCTACTGCTATGTGACCCTAGAACCTTTGTAAAGATTCTTGGGGCTGTAGCTAATCCCAAGGGAAGAGCTACAACTGGTAATGCCTGTCTTAAAAGGCAAACCTGAGAAACCGATGATGATCTTTGTGTATTGGAATGTGAAGATAAGCATCCTTTAGATCCACTGTAGTCATATATTGACCCTCCTGGATCAGTGGTAGGATGGTACGAATAGTTTCCATCTTGAACAATGGAACTTTGAGGAATTTGTTTAAGATCTTTAGATCCAAAATTGGTCTGAAGGTTCCCTCTTTTTTGGGAACCACAAACAGATTTGAGTAAAAACCCTGTCCCTGTTCCTCCTTTGGAACTGGATGGATCACTCCCATAACTAGGAGGACTCGTACACAGTGTAAGAATGCCTCTCTCTTTATCTGGTGTGCAGATAATTGTGAAAGGTGAAATCTCCCTTTTGGGGGGGAAGCTTTGAAGTCCAGAAGATATCCCTGGGATATAATTTCCAATGCCCAGGGATCCTGAACATCTCTTGCCCACGCCTGGGCAAAGAGTGAAAGTCTGCCCCCTACTAGATCCGTTCCCGTATAGGGAGCCGTTCCTTCATGCTGTCTTAGAGGCAGCAGCAGGCTTTTTTACCTGCTTACCTATTTTCCATGTCAGGTTTGGTCTCCAGACCGTCTTGGATTGAGCAAAAGTTCCCTCTTGTTTATTATTAGAGGAAGTTGATGCCGCACCTGCCTTGAAGTTTTGAAAGGCACGAAAATTAGACTGTTTGGCCCTAGATTTGGACCTGTCCTGAGGAAGGGCATGACCTTTTCCTCCAGTGATATCAGCAATAATCTCCTTCAACCAGGCCCGAATAGGGTCTGCCCCTTGAAGGGAATGTTAAGTAGCTTAGATTTTGAAGTCACGTCAGCTGACCATGATCTAAGCCATAGCGCTCTGCGCGCCTGTATAGCAAAACCAGAATTCTTAGCCGTTAGTTTAGTCAAATGAACAATGGCATCAGAATAAAAGAATTGGCTAGCTTAAGTGCTCTAAGTTTGCCAAGTTTGTCATCCAATGGAGTCGCTACCTGTAAAGCCTCTTCCAGAGACTCAAACCAGTACGCCGCAGCAGCAGTGACAGGGGCAATGCATGCAAGGGGCTGTAGGATAAAACCTTGTTGAATAAATATTTTCTTAAGGTAACCTCTAATTTTTTATCCATTGGATCTAAAAAAAAAAAAAAGCACAACTGTCCTCGACAGGGATAGTAGTACACTTTAGAGTAGAAACGGTTCCCTCCACCGTAGGGACTGTCTGCCATAAGTCCCATGTGGTGGCGTCTATTGGAAACATTTTTCTAAAAATAGGAGGGGAAGAGAACGGCACACCTGGTCTATCCCATTCCTTATTAATAATTTCTGTAAACCTTTTAGGTATTTGGAAAAACATCAGTACACACCAGCACTGCAAAGAATTTATACAGTCTACACAATTTCTCTGGCACTGCAATGGTATCACAGTCATTCAGAGCAGCTAAAACCTCCCTAAGCAACACGCGGAGGTGTTCAAGCTTAAATTTAAATGTAGAAATATTAGAATCAGGTATCTTTCTTGAGTCATTAACATCACCCACTGACTGAAGCTCTCTTTCCTGAGCTTCTGCATATTGTGAGGCAGTATCAGACATGGTTCTTAAAGCGTCAGTATGCTCTGCATTTTGTCTCACCCCAGAGCTATCTCGCTTACCTCTAAGTTCAGGTAGTCTGGCTAATACCGCTGACAGTGTATTATCCATGACTGCCGCCATGTCTTGTAAAGTAAACGCTATGGGCGCCCTAGATGTACTTGGCGCCATTTGAGTGTGAGTCCCTTAAGCGGGAATCAAAGGGTCTGACACGTGGGGAAAGTTAGTCGGCATAACTTCCCCCTCGTCAGATTCCTCTGGTGATACATTTTTTAAAGACAGAAAATGATCTTTATTGCATAAAATGAAATCAGTACATTTGGTACACATTCTAAGAGGGGGTTCCACCATGGCTTTTAAACATAATAAACAAGGAGTTTCTTCTATGTCAGACATGTTTATACAGAATAGCAATGAGACTAGCAAGCTTGGAAAACACTTTAAATCAAGTTAACAAGCAAATATAAAAAACGGTACTGTGCCTTTAAGAGAAACAAATTTTGTCAGAATTTGAAAAACAGTGAAAAAATGCAGTAAATCAAACGAAATTTTTACAGTGTGTATAATAGGCTAACAGAGCATTGCACCCACTTGCAAATGGATGATTAACCCCTTAGTTAAAAAAACGAAATAGACGTTGGCCCTACCTTCCCCAATAAATGACTTTGGAAAGCCTTTGGGCCCTTTAGAGATGTCCTATAGCATTCAGAGGGCCTTTGAGGGGCCTTTGAGGGAAGCTGGATGTCACAGTTTGTAATTTTAACTGCACCAACTGTAACTTTTATACTACAACAGTGGAAATTGTTTCTAGTCAAAATTTAAGCCAGCCATGTGGAAAAAACTAGGCCCCAATAAAGTTTTATCACCAAAGCATATATAAAAACGATTAAACATGCCAGCAAACGTTTTATATTGTAAATATCATAAGGGTATTACCCCTGGGAGTAAGCATGATACCAGTCGTTATTAAATCACTGTATTCAGGCTTAACTTACATTAATCCGGTATCAGCAGCATTTTCTAGTGTTTTCCATCTCTAGAAAAAATTATAACTGCACATACCTGATAGCAGAATAAACTGCACACCATTCTCTCGCTGAAGTTACCTCATCTGTGTAATCCCCTCAGACATATGTGAGAATAGCAATGGATCTTAGTTACAACCTGCTAAGATCATAGAAACCTCAGGCAGATTCTTCTTCTATTTACTGCCTGAGATAAAATAGCACAACTCCTGTACTATTTAAAAATAACAAACTTTTGATTGAAGAAAATAAACTAGCTATATTTAACCACTCTCTCCTACAACGTCCTAGCTTGTTGAGAGTTGCAAGAGAATGACTGGCTATGACAGTTAGGGGAGGAGCTATATAACAGCTCTGCTGTGGGTGTCCTCTTGCAACTTCCTGTTGGGAATGAGAATATCCCACAAGTAATGGATGATCCGTGGACTGGATACACCTTACAAGAGAAATACTTATAGGATACTCTCACCCTTCACAGTCAATAGAGGGCTCAAACTGTATTGCTATATCCTATATGTATACACACTATCTCATATATCTTTTATGTATATAGATTGATAACCGTCTTAGTTATCAGAGTGTACAGAAATTATACTTAAAAATGCTGTCTCATGTTTATCCAATACAAAGTCATATACTATGGGTATATAAGAGTAACTTACTCAATCTTTGGGGTATACACAAACACAAACAGTGTAAAAAGTCCCAATTGACAAATATAATGTCCAAATAGACCAATATTTTTTACTTTGTCTGTAGTACACTGGGGTTGCTGCTCCTTTTTTGCCAAACGGTGTCCAATCTTAGGCTCTATGAGAAATATGACAATTGACTCTGGAAAAGAGAAAAGATAGAGCGCATCCACAATCTATTATTAGAGATAACACTTTATTTGTTGGTATAAAAAAAGTATCACACTCACAAAGCTACCCTCAAACTTGTGAGGTATGTGTATGCCTTTAAAAAGATTAACAATCTCACTCCAGCTACACTGTACCGTGTCCGTATGTTCCCTTTGTCTGTGATGGCTCTCAGTCTGTCCAGATCTTATTGTTTAGGGGAAACTGTTTGATACGTGGCTGTCTGGGATATCTGCGTTGTGCTGGAACACAATAACGGAGATCGTGTGATAACGCTGATTAGGCTGAACCATATTTGCCGGCTGCAGTCCAGTCCCTTCAGCGTGCACACTCACTTCTCCTCTGGAAACTATGTGCGTGGCCGTATGCGTTTCATGGGCTCCTCCCTGCTTCGTCAGAAGTTATGCCCATACCTTCCATATAGTCTAATAGCCTGTCATTTTGTTATTGCTATGTTCACAGTCACGGTGTCAGCTGTTTGCCTAGAGGGGGTATCGTACATCTTGTACAGCGTAATTTAAACCTCCTAAAAACCGTTCAATCAAGTGGATGACATGTAAAAATGTACATTTATATATTCACATTGTAGATATATTTTAAAATGATAAAAATAAAGCATTTTAAAAAATATTATCCAGAAAAAAAATAACACTTATCACCTGCATATCTATACACATGATACCAAATTCCTACATTTCAGGCAGTATTCTATATTTCCTCTATAACCATATATGCTATACACAGATTGCCATCTGTTGCACTTTTACTCTTTATATATAACAAAGTGATGTCTCTCTAGTGGGTATAGTTGGTTTCCTATAAATATTACCATTAATCAGCATCTACCCATTATTATAAACATATCCTGGCATCCTATGTATACACTTATGTCTATATATATATATATATTTGTTAAGCATCCAAGAAGGCTGCCAAATCTATACCTCAATTGAGACCCCCTGGGCCCAAAGTGTTCAACCTATGGATCCAGAAGGTCTCACGTTGTCTAAGCTGTAGGAGGCGATCTCCTCCTCTCACAGTTCTCTTAATATGTTTGATTCCTATAACTGTTAGACCTGTGCTATCCTTTCCATGTACCTCTAAAAAGTGTGCTGACACTCCATGGGTTTCTAGGGCCGTCTCTATATTCCTGAGGTGCTCGCTAAATCTTGTTTTTATAGAGCGTTTCGTTCGCCCTACATAGATTCTATTACACTAGCACCTAAGTAGATACACTACATAGTTTGTCTTACATGTCATTAAGCCCTTAATCTTGTATTTTCTGTCATCCTTGTTTATACCGAACGTCTGGTTATTAGGGTCTATTTGCTGCCCTATTATATTTAGTGATGAGTTGAACCTTTCGTTTCCCTTCATTCTCTTCTACTGGAATACTCTTCCCGTGTTTTTTGAAAAGTTTCTGTCTATCCATCTTTTCTACTTTTCGTATCGTGTCAGTCAAAAGTTTTGCTCTCTGGAATTGCCCCAAAGGAATATTCATCTTCCATTTACTATGGTGGCCACTTTTGGCATGTAGGAACCCATTGGTATCTGTGGGTTTCCTATATAGACTCGTATAGATTTCACCCATTTCTTGTGTTATTTCGAAAGCTAGAAAGGTTACTTTTACCGAACTAGAATCCATAGTGAAGCTAAGGTTCAATGTGTTCCTATTCATGTATTCTACAAATTCCATCAATTTTTCCATTGTACCCTGCCAGACTAGAAGTATGTCATCTATATAGCGGTACAATTGTTTAACATGTCCTATATATGGGTTTCCTGGATTGAAGACAAATAGATCGTCCCACCAACCCATATAGTGATTTGCAAAATTGGGTGCAAATTGTGTCCCCATTGCAGTCCCCCTGGTCTGGAGGAAGTACCTGCCCTCAAATAGGAAATAGTTCTTTTTCAGAACAAAATCTATTGCCTACTCCAAGAAATCCATTTGGGTCTCATTGGTGTATCCACATTTGTGACAGAAGTATTTCACTGCAGTGATACCTAATGTATGTGGTGACGAGATGTACAATGAACATACATCCATTGTTACCCAGATACAGTTCTCCTGCCATGTGAAATCCTCTAAGAGCCCAAGTATGTGCAAGGTGTCCCATACATACGATCTCAAACATGGGACCATAGATTTCAAAATGTGGTCCACATATTCGGATAATTTAGTTATAAATCCACCAATCCCTGACACTATTGGTCTACCCGAGGGATTTTTTAACCCCTTATGTATTTTTGGTACATGGTAAAATATCTTTAAGATGGGATCTGCCACTGTCAAGTAATTATATTCGCGATTGTTCAAAACTTGATCTTCCTTGCTTTTTGCAATTAGTCAGTTATATTCAGTCAAAAAAGTTTTTGTGGGATTATAATCCAATCTGCAATAGGCCTCCTTGTCATTCAATAGTCTATATGCTTCATCTATATAGTCTTTTCTGTCTTGCACTACGATCCCCCCACCTTTGTCGGCACTCCGGATCACCAAATCTTTGTTCTCACTAAGGTTTTTTTAATGCTACTCTTTTTGCACTCGAGAGATTATCTCGTTTTTGTTTTCTGTTATTATTTTTCATTTTATCTTTTGAAAACCAAATTGTGTAAGTTTCCACTCACCATAAGGGTTAACAAGACACCCTCCCTGATTGGTTACCTGCACCTTTATAGAGACCCTGACCAGCAGAGACCATTATCTCTGATGAAGCGCATGTGCTCATGCGCGAAACGTGTAAGATAGGAGCTTACCTGTGTCTGATGATAAGCCTGCTCCTAATAAAAACTTCATTTCATCTACCTTGAAGACTCTGCATTCCTTTTTCCTCTTTCATTAGTTTATCTATGAGTACAGCTTCATCATTTGTTTCTCCAATTTCTAGGTCTATATTTACTGTTGTAGTGATAGAGTCATCAAAATTCTCTATGTCTCTACCCGTATCTAACCCTCCTCTTTGAGTTTAAAATGTCTGGTAAGTGTTAGTTTTCTAACCATTTTTTTAACATCTATGTATAACTCAAAGTCATTTTGTGCCATATCAGGGGCAAAAGATAGTCCCTTCTTTAGTAGGGTTTCCTCATCTTTTTGTTGCAAATGCTTTGTCCATATGGTTCTAATAGTGTATGTCTTTCCCTTTTTTGTTTTTTGGCTCTACATGCCACACCTCCTCTCCTTTTTTTATAGCAACAAATAAAGTGTTATGTCTAATACTACACTTAGATCGTGGATGCGCTCTATCTTTTCTCTTTTCCAGAGTCAATTGTCAAACACTTTATTAAATATGAATATTACATAAATATGTTTATACATGTTTTCAGCTACCTGACTTTAAAGTGCTCCAATGCACTTATATATATTGTTTTATTTGTATACATATGTAGTTATGTGTATATTTGTCTATATACTGTATGTCTATAAATACATATATACAAATATAAATACATATGTACACAAAGTACTGCATTACTCTGTGTGTATGTATTGCATTACTCTGTGTGTATGTATTGCATTACTCTGTGTGTATGTATTGCATTACTCTGTGTGTATGTATTGCATTACTCTGTGTGTATGTATTGCATTACTCTGTGTGTATGTATTGCATTACTCTGTGTGTATGTATTGCATTACTCTGTGTGTATGTATTGCATTACTCTGTGTGTTTGTATTGCATTACTCTGTGTGTATGTATTGCATTACTCTGTGTGTTTGTATTGCATTACTCTGTGTGTTTGTATTGCATTACTCTGTGTGTTTGTATTGCATTACTCTGTGTGTTTGTATTGCATTACTCTGTGTGTTTGTATTGCATTACTCTGTGTGTTTGTATTGCATTACTCTGTGTGTTTGTATTGCATTACTCTGTGTGTTTGTATTGCATTACTCTGTGTGTTTGTATTGCATTACTCTGTGTGTTTGTATTGCATTACTCTGTGTGTTTGTATTGCATTACTCTGTGTGTTTGTATTGCATTACTCTGTGTGTTTGTATTGCATTACTCTGTGTGTTTGTATTGCATTACTCTGTGTGTTTGTATTGCATTACTCTGTGTGTTTGTATTGCATTACTCTGTGTGTTTGTATTGCATTACTCTGTGTGTATGTATTATATTACTCTGTGTGTATTCATTGAATTACTCGCATGCAGAACCACTCACATCTCTAAAGATATGATATACAGTGCATAGATAAATCCTGTGATTCAGTTACTTGAGTGGGACACTTTATGGCAGTGTGAGTAGATGTATGTGTAGTAATGCTGCACTACTCACTGTATATAGGGGACATAAGTAATTAGCTGTCATTTATTCTCTGTTTGTTCAGATGTCCCCGCTAAATCCCATACAGAAACATCTGATAGCTGCACAGACAGTGATGTGCAACCTCCATCTAAGGTGAGTGTTTGTGTTTAGTCTGTGTGAGTCATACTCTTATTTCCCGATATGAGAGCAGGATAAACCTGTGTATAACAAATGTGTCTGTGTATTACAGCACTCTCAAGCACATAGACACCTCTTATAGAATAATATCTGACATAGTAAAACATGACTAGGTAACATGCACTAAGTTTAAATCAGGATAAGATAGTGACTGTCATAATAATATTACAGTACATATGTATAGATCAATAGATGTGTCATTTAACTCCTTACTCTCATTTATTTATTTATTTAATTTAACACTTTTCCTACCAGAAACTTAAACTATCATCTGGCTTTGTGGGGAAGAGTAAGTCACCCTGCTGTGCAGTAACTGATGACAACAGGTAAGTCATGAGATACCTCCTATACTTTCTGTACGTCTCTGTATACATTACTTATATACTCTTCATGTGATAGGGCTGGTAGTAATTCATGAGATACCTCCTATACATCTCTGTATATGTTACTGATAGACTCTTCATATGTTAGGGCAGGTAGTAATTCATGAGATACCTCCTATACATCTCTGTATATGTTACTGATAGACTCTTCATATGTTAGGGCAGGTAGTAATTCATGAGATACCTCCTATACATCTCTGTATATGTTACTGATAGACTCTTCATATGTTAGGGCAGGTAGTAATTCATGAGATACCTCCTATACATCTCTGTATACGTTACTGATAGTCTTCATGAGATAGGGCTGGTAGTAATTCATGAGATACCTGCTATACCTTCTGTACATCTCTGTATACATTACTGATAGACTCTTCATATGTTAGGGCAGGTAGTAATTCATGAGATACCTCCTATACATCTCTGTATACGTTACTGATAGTCTTCATGAGATAGGGCTGGTAGTAATTCATGAGATACCTGCTATACCTTCTGTACATCTCTGTATACGTTACTGATAGTCTTCATGAGATAGGGCTGGTAGTAATTCATGAGATACCTGCTATACCTTCTGTACATCTCTGTATACATTACTGATAGACTCTTCATATGTTAGGGCAGGTAGTAAGTCATGAGATACCTCCTATACCTTCTGTGTGTATCTGTATACATTACTGATAGATTCTTCATGTTTTAGGACAGGTAGTAAGTCATGATATATAGCCTATGGGGACGATTTCTAAAAGTGCGAGCGGACATGATACGATATAGCGTATCATGTCCGCTGCATATCGATAAATGCCGACAGCCTCATAACTGCTGTTTCCAGCGAGCCTAAAGGCTCGCGCAAAAACAGGGGCATCAAGCTCCATTCGGAGCTTAGTAATTTGGCCCGTATGTATTCTGTATGTCTCTGTATACATAACTGACAATATTTATGTAATTGGGTTGGTAGTATATTAAGCAGACCACTGGACTCCTAGTATTTTCACAAGTGCATGTATCTATTTTACTGTTTTATAAACTTTACTACGGTTTGCTATTTTTCATTCCTACACATTAATAACACAGTTGGGATGTCTTCATAATATTTTAAGTCAGCATGGAATCATGTTGAATGTCTCAAGCATATACTAGTGTTGTTTCTCAGTACACGTGCTGCCCCTTAGTTAGAGGAATTGCACCCACACCAAAAGTGCTTTAATCCAATGTGTGGCAGTATAGACTTGAGGGAAGGAGGGTTGATAGGATTTCAAGTGCTCTATGAGGTAAGAGCATAAATAGGGTTAAAACCTGAATATTATTTTGTGCTTCATAGGAGAGAATTGGAACTACAAGACAAACCTGCTATATCAGATAGCTGCCCAACAACTGACGGCACCGAATTACCGATCACTCCCTCGTGCGCCGCAGCTGTATGTGACCAGGAATTTAAGACCAATTCATCACAGGACAATACGTCTGTTCAGATTAATAACAAAAATGCAGAATCTGATAAGCAGAATTGTGCTCCACCTTCTCTAGAGGATGCTGTGGATGTTGAAAGACCTAGGTAAGTCTAGGGAAGGTGGGATGAGGGTAAAGTGGTAAAAGAGGTCTGGGGCTCTCCTACAGAGTGTATCCAAATGTATACAGAATGTGCGGCACATTAGTAAATGTTAATCTCATGCTAGCGATCGCAGCCTTTGTTTAAAAATACATTTATTCCAAGATCCATTTTGTTCCGATGGACCCTGTAATGAGGGAACAAATGTCTTTTTAAACAGAGGCTGGAACCTATTTAAGTGATATATGCTACACTTGACCTATCTACTGACCTATCTACTGAGTAGGTAATGGTGCTAGTCACAGTCTGTATCGTTCTTCACCAGTTGATAAAGCCGCTAGCAACAAGGGATCTTAAATTACCTACCAGATGAAACTATATTTATTTAGTCGCACTACGTTAGGTTACGGTATATCCTTGTTCTCACTTTATGGCATGTATATATCAAGCCGTCAACTGCAAATACGCTGGAATTCCGCAGCGTATTTGTGGCGAGGCTGATTCGCCTTAGTTATCAAACCCTACAAACCGGCAAAAGTAGAATTTGGTGACGTAACATACGATCCGCCGGTCTCAGTCCGACTCAGATCAATGCTTACGTCACTACAGATTATCCGAACACAAGTTCGGCACAATCTGACTACTTTTGGAAGTTATCAAATAACTACCAGATACGCTCGGCACTATTCCGGCCCAGCGTACCTGGTTTTCAATCCGCCGCCCTGGAGGCAGCGGATGCCATAGGAATCAATGGGAGTCGGAAAGCAGCGAGAGCTCATGTTAGCTGCTGCCCGATATCCCATTGATTCCTATAGGAACATGTACACCTAACACCCTAACATGTACCCCGAGTCTAAACACCCCTAATCTGCCCCCCTACAGTATGCATATTAACCCCTAATCTGCCGCCCGACACCGCCGCAACTGAATAAACTTATTAACCCCTAAACCGCCGCTCCCGGAGCCCACCGCCACCTACAATATACTTATTAACCCCTAATCTTCCGCCCCCTACACCGCCGCCACTATATTAAATTTATTAACCACTAAACCTAAGTCTAACCCTAACACCCCTAACTTAAATATAATTTAAATAAATCTAAATAAATATTACTATCATTAACTAAATTATTCCTATTTAAAACTAAATACTTACCTATAAAATAAACCCTAAGATAGCTACAATATAACTAATAGTTACAATATAGCTAGCTTAGGGTTTATTTTTATTTTACAGGCAACTTTGTATTTATTTTAACTAGGTAGAATAGTTATTAAATAGTTATTAAATATTTAATAACTACCTAGCTAAAATAAATACAAACTTACCTGTAAAATAAAACCTAACCTAAGTTACACTAACACCTAACACTACACTATAATTAAATTAATTACCTAAACTAAATACAATTAAAAAAAATTATCTAAAGTACAAAAAAAAACACTAAATTACAGAAAATAATAAAATAATTACAAGATTTTTAAAACTAATTACACCTAATCTAATCCCCCTAACAAAATAAAAAAGCCCCCCCAAAATAAAAAAAATGCCCTACCCTACACTAAATTACAAATTGCCCTTAAAAGGGCCTTTTGCGGGGCATTGCCCCAAAGTAATCAGCTCTTTTGCCTGTAAAAAAAAATTACAACCCCCCCCCCACATTAAAATTAATAACCATTTAATAACTATTGTACCTAGTTAAAATAAATACAAAGTTGCCTGTAAAATAAATATAAACCCTAAGCTAGCTACAATGTAACTATTAGTTATATTGTAGCTATCGTAGGGTTTATTTTATAGGTAAGTATTTAGTTTTAAATAGGAATAATTTAGTTAATGATAGTAATATTTATTTAGATATATTTAAATTATATTTAAGTTAGGGGGTGTTAGGGTTAGGGTTAGACTTAGGTTTAGGGGTTAATAAATTTAATATAGTGGCTGCGACATTGGGGGAGGCAGATTAGGGGTTAATAAATGTAGGTAGGTGGCGACGGTGTAGGGGGGGCAGATTAGGGGTTATTAAATACAATGTAGGTGGTGGCGGTGTAGAGGGCGGCAGATTAGGGGTTAATAAGTATAATGTAGGTGGCGGTGGGCTCCGGGAGCGGCGTTTTAGGGGTTAATAATTGTATTTAGTTGCCGGTGGGGTCCAGGAGCAGCGGTTTAGGGGTTAAACACTTTATTTAGTTGCGGCGGGGTCCGGGAGCGGCGGTATAGGGGGTAAACATTATAATATAGTGTGGGTGTTTAATGACAGGGTACCAAGAAAGCTGTAAAAAAGCCGAATAGCAGCGAGATTGATGACTGTTAGTTAACAACAGTCCGCTGCTCATCGCACGTGCGCAGCTTTTTGACAGCTTTTTTGGTAACTTTGGAGAGCATATTCAGGTCCGCGGAAGCGATGTTAGGTGAACTTAGGCAAGCGTATTGGTGCTGGCGAATGCAAAAAAGTTGACGCTTTGATAAATAGATGCCTCTATGGCCTCTAGTTATGAAGCTCCGTATTTACCTGCATTCGATGGCCCCAATACACTTGCCTAAGCTCGCCTAACATCGCCGCCGCAGACCTGAATAAGTTCGCCAAAGTTATCAAAAAAACTGTCAAGAAGCCGTGCACCAAGTACAGTGCGATGAGCAGCGGACTGTTAACTGACAGTCATCGATCTCGCTGCTCATCGGCTTCTTCGCAGCTTTCTTGCTAGCCTGTCACTAAACACCCACACTAAACTATACAGTTTTACCCCCTAAACCGCCGCTCCGGGAGCCCCCCGCACCTAAATAAACTTATTACCCGCTAAACCGCCGCTCCCGGACCCCGCCGCCACTATAATAAACTTATTAACCCCTAAACCACTGCTCCCAGACCCCGCCGCCACTATAATAAACCTATTAACCCCTAAACCGCCGCTCCCGGACCCCACCACAACTATAATAAACTTATTACCCCCTAAACCGCCGCTCCCGGACCCCGCTGCTACTATAATAAACTTATTAAACCCTAAACTGCCGCTCCCGGACCCCGCCGCAACTATAATAAACTTATTACCCCCTAAACCGCCGCTCCCGGACCCCACCGCCACCTACATTATACTTATTAACCCCTAATCTGCCGCCCCCTATACCACCGCCACCTACAGTACATTTATTAACTCCTATCCTGGCCCCTACACCGCCGCCACCTACAGTACATTGATTAACCCCTAATCTACCCTTCTACACCGCCGCCACTATATTAAATGAATTAACCCCAAAACCTAAGTCTAACCCTAACACCCCCCCTAACTTAAATATTATTTAAATTAATCTAAATAAATATTCCTATAATTAAATAAATTAATCCTATTTAAAAATAAATACTTGGTCTGACACTGAGACCCGGTTAGACATGACATTCTTCTTCCCCCCCTCTTTTTTTTTCTCTCTTTCTTCTCCTCTTTGTTAATTATAAGAACTGTAGTGGAAGCAAGTTTTTGACCTTATGAAAAAATTGTAAAATTGATTAACACCCAGAGGAACCTACATGACAGGAGTTAATAAGTACATAAACATTATATATCCTCAGGTACATCTGATGTCTTTTAGAATAGACAACCCTAGTTTGTTTTGCATATAGTATGTCGATTTCTGCATATACTGATTCTTGTTATCTATGGAAAACTGTACCAAATGTTAATTATGCGAAGAAATATGTTACTCTGTTGTCATTCTATTTATCCTAATAAAAATTATAAAAAAAAAATACTTACCTTTAAAATAAAGCCTAAGATAGCTACAATATAATTAATGATTACATTATAGCTATTTTAGGGTTTATTTTTATTTTACAGGCAACTTTGTATTTATTTTAACTAGGTAATAGTTATTAAAAAGTTATTAACTATTTAATAACTACCTAGATAAAATAATTACAAAATTACCTGTAAAAAAAAAAAAACCTAACCTAAGTTACAAATACACCTAACACTACACTATCAATAAATTAATTAAATAAATTAACTACAATGATCTAAAATAAAATACAATTAAATAAACTAAACTATATTACAAAACAAAACAAACACTAAATTACAAAAAATAAAAAAATATTACAAGAAGTTTAATCTAATTACACCTAATCTAAGCCCCCTAATAAAATAAAAAAGCCCCCCAAAATAATAAAATTCCCTACCCTAAACTAAATTACAAATAGCCCTTAAAAGGGCCTTTGCGGGGCATTGCCCCAAAGTAATCAGCTCTTTTACCTGTAAAAAAAATAAATACAATACCCCCCCCAACATTACAACCCACCACCCACACACCCCTACTCTAAAACCCACCCGATCCACCCTTAAAAAAACCTAACACTACCCCATTGAAGATCACCTTATCTTGAGCCGTGTTCACCCAGCCGGGCCAAACTCTTCATCCGATCCGGGCACAAGTGGTCCTCCAGCCGGGCAGAAGTCTTCATCCAATCTGGGCAGAAGAGGTCCTCCATCCAGCAGAAGTCTTCATCCAAGAGGCATCTTCTATTTTCATCCTGGCGGCGATGAGCGGCTCTATCTTGAAGACCTCCGGCGCGGAACAGCCTCCTCGGCCGACGGACTAACGACGAATGACGGTTCCTTTAAATGACGTCATCCAAGATGGCGTCCCTCGAATTCCGATTGGCTGATAGGATTCTATCAGCTAATCGGAATTAAGGTAGGAAAAATCCGATTGGTTGATTTAATCAGCCAATCGGATTGAAGTTCAATCCGATTGGCTGATTGGATCAGCCAATAGAATGCAACGTCAATACTATTGGCTGATTAAACAACCAATCGGATTTTTCCTACCTTAATTCCGATTGGCTGATAGAATCCTATCAGCCAATCGGAATTCGAGGGACGCCATCTTGGATGACGTCATTTAAAGGAACCGTCATTCGTCGTTAGTCCGTCGGCCGAGGAGGATGTTACGCGCCGGAGGTCTTCAAGATGGAGCCGCTCATCGCCGCCAGGATGAAGATAGAAGATGTCGCTTGGATGAAGACTTCTGCTGGATGGGGGACCTCTTCTGCCCCGATCGGATGAAGACTTCTGCCCGGCTGGAGGACCACTTGTGCCCGGATCGGATGAAGAGTTCGGCCCGGCTGGGTGAACACGGCTCAAGGTAGGGTGATCTTCAATGGGGTAGTGTTAGTTTTTTTTAAGGGGGGATCGGGTGGGTTTTAGAGTAGGGGTGTATGGGTGGTGGGTTGTAATGTTGGGAAGGTATTGTATTTATTTTTTTTACAGGTAAAAGAGCTGATTACTTTGGGGCAATGCCCCGCAAAAGGCCCTTTTAAGGGCTATTTGTAATTTAGTTTAGGGTAGGGAATTTTATTATTTTGGGGGGCTTTTTTTATTTTATTAGGGGGCTTAGATTAGGTGTAATTAGATTAAACTTCTTGTAATATTTTTTTATTTTTTGTAATTTAGTGTTTTTTGTTTTTTTTGTAATATAGTTTAGTTTATTTAATTGTATTTTATTTTAGATCATTGTAGTTAATTAATTTATTGATAGTGTAGTGTTAGGTGTATTTGTAACTTAGGTTAGGATTTATTTTACAGGTAATTTTGTAATTATTTTATCTAGGTAGTTATTAAATAGTTAATAACTATTTAATAACTATTGTACCTAGTTAAAATAAATACAAAGTTGCCTGTAAAATAAAAATAAACCCTAAAATAGCTATAATGTAATTATTAATTATATTGTAGCTATCTTAGGGTTTATTTTATAGGTAAGTATTTATTTTTAAATAGGATTAATTTATTTAATTATAGGAATATTTATTTAGATTAATTTAAATAATATTTAAGTTAGGGGGGTGTTAGGTTTTGGGGTTAATTCATTTAATATAGTGGCAGCGGTGTAGGGGGGGTAGATTAGGGGTTAATCAATGTACTGTAGGTGGCGGCGGTGTAGGGGGCAGCAGATTAGGGGTTAATAAGTATAATGTAGGCGGCAGTGGGGTCCGGGAGCGGCGGTTTAGGGGTTAATATATTTATTATAGTTGCAGCGGGGTCCGGGAGCGGCGGTTTAGAGGGTAATAAGTTTATTATAGTTGCGGCGGGGTCCGGGAGTGGCGGTTTAGGGGGTAATAAGTTTATTATAGTTGCGGCGGGGTCCGGGAGTGGCGGTTTAGGGGGTAATAAGTTCATTATAGTGGCGGCGGGGTCCGGGAGTGGCGGTTTAGGGGGTAATAAGTTTATTTAGGTGCGTCAGGGTCCGGGAGCGGCGGTTTAGGGGTTAATAAGTATAAAGTAGGTGGCGGCGGTGTAGGGGGGGCAGATTAGGGGTGTTAGACTCGGGGTACATGTTAGGTGCAGACACTTCCCATAGAAATCAATGGGATATCGGGCAGCAGCGATCATGAGCTCTCGCTGCTATCAGACTCCCATTGATTCCTATGGGATCTGCCGCCTACAGGGCGGCGGATTGAAAACCAGGTACGCTGGCCCGGAATAGTGGCGAGCGTACCTGGTAGGTATTTGATAGCTACCAAAAGTAGTCAGATTGTGCCGAACTTGCATTCAGAACATCTGTAGTGACGTAAGCATCGATCTGTGTCGGACTGAGACCGGCGGATCGTATGTTACGTCACCAAATTCTACTTTTGCCGGTTTGTAGGGTTTGATAACTAAGGCGAATCAGCCTCGCCACAAATACGCTGCGGAATTCCAGCGTATTTGTGGTTGACGGCTTGATAACTAGAGGCCATTGTCTGTAATTGACAGCAGCATATTTTACATCTCTAGTCTTGTAATAAATTATGTATAATACTTGTTTTAGTGATGAATTACTCATAATTATATTAACGACATAGAGCTAGATTATAAGTGGAGCGGTATGTAGGTCTCATGCTGGAACTCTAATATTGCTGAAAGTAAAATTGTTACGTGCTGGATAGTGCTTGTATTACAAGATATAAGTATTTTTTTTCACACGGGCAAAACCGAAAGCAATTCAACACTTAATTACTGATATATACTGTGCATATATAAATATTTATGTTTTGTAATGCGACACTTCATTACTGATATATACTGTGCATATATAAATATGTATCTTTTGTAATGCAGCACATAATTACTGATAAATACTGTGCATATATAAAAATGTATCTTTTGTAATGCGGCACTTAATTACTGATATATACTGTGCATATATAAACATTTACTGTGTGTGCAGACCTTGTGTAATGCAGCACTTAATTACTGATAAATACTGTGCATATATAAAAATGTATCTTTTGTAATGCGGCACTTAATTACTGATATATACTGTGCATATATAAACATTTATAGTGTGTGCAGACCTTATGTAATGCAGCACTTAATTACTGATATATACTGTGCATATATAAATATGTATTGTGTGTGCAGACCTTATGTAATGCAGCACTTAATTACTGATATATACTATGCATATATAAACATTTATTGTGTGTGCAGACCTTGTGTAATGCAGCACTTAATTACTGATATATACTGTGCATATATAAACATTTATTGTGTGTGCTGACCTTATGTAATGCAGCACTTAATTACCGATATATACTGTGCATATATAAACATTTATTGTGTGTGCAGACCTTATGTAATGTGGCACTTAATTACTGATATATATTGTGCATATATAAACATTTATTGTGTGTGCAGACCTTATGTAATGCAGCACTTAATTACTGATATATACTGTGCATATATAAATATGTATTGTGTGTGCAGACCTTATGTAATGCAGCACTTAATTACTGATATATACTGTGCATAGATAAATATGTACAGTATCTTTTGTAATGTAGCACTTTATGGCTGCAACTAACGACTATTTTCATAATCGATTAATCGGCCGATTATTTTTTTTGATTAATCGACTAATCGGATAAAAAAATCAATCAATAATTGTTTCCTTGTTTTAAATAAAATCTACATACTGAGTGTTACAAATATAAACTTCAGACTAAAACTTTACATTAACACAACTGTTTGTCCAATTTTTAAGCAGCAGAGCACAGTTTTATAATTAAACAAAACAAAACCACAAACTGTTTGAAAGGAGGTAGAACTAGAAATAGGTAGAGTATTACTGTTAATAACATTCTGTTATTCACTCTTTCAGAAACTTTGCATTGAAATGCAAAAATCTCAACATGTCCACATGCTTCTGGCTATGGCTGATTCTCTTTTTGCAGCTATATTTCCTGCAGTAGAGAAAAGGCACTCAGATGGTGTTGAGGTGCTTGAGATGTATAAGTAGGGTTTTGCCAATTTCACCAAAGTGGTATATTTATCTTTGTTAGCTCTTCACCAATGTAAAGGGTTTTTCACTTTGGCAAGGGGCCTCTCAAAGTAATCCTTGACTTCATTCTAACATAAAAAATATATTGAATATCTATATGCAATGGTAAAAAAACAGCTATAATGTTAGGGGAAAATATCTAGTCCGCTCTAAAAATAACAGATATATACTTATAAAGGTTGAATCTGGTACATATTATCACAATTTATTAAAAATATAACAAAACTATAAAAAACAAGCCAAAAGCGCTAAGGACTGTATATCAATAACAGGACAAAGCCTTACACATTTATTTATACAGTACATATAATCAGCAATAGCAAGCAATACGCTAATAATTGTGCAAACAGATAATAGTGCACATCAATTTAAATAACTCCCATCAATCTAGGGGCAAGGTGTAAACAACAAGCTTGGCACTATATCATGAAAAGCATAGTTCCAAATTACCAGATTTAATATAAACCATCCAAATGATGACTATTATATCTGGGTTGCACATAAGCCAGGGGTAGTTGTAAACTTATACTGTCCTGAAAAAGTGAAAAGTAGACGTCCTTTAGGCTAAGGACATAACCATAAAACCCAATACCATATGCAGGAGTTCATTGAAGTGAAGTAGCTGGTGTTGTGCACAGACCAACTAATTGCAAACCAACTAATCGATTATGAGATTCGTTGACAACTATTTTCATAATCGATTATTATCGATTATGACGAATATTTGTTGCAGCTCTACAGCACTTAATTACTGATATATACTGGGCATATATAAATATGTACAGTATCTTTTGTAATGCGGCACTTAATTACTGATATATACTGGGCATATATAAATATGTACAGTATCTTTTGTAATGCGGCACTTAATTACTGATATATACTGTGCATATATGTACAGTATCTTTTGTAATGCAGCACTTAATTACTGATATATACTGTGCATAAATAAATATTTATCTTTTGTAAATTAGGCACTTAATTACTAATATATACTGTGCATAAATAAATATTTATCTTTTGTAATGCGGCACTTAATTACTGATATATACTGTGCATATATAAATATGTACAGTATCTTTTGTAATGCAGCACTTAATTAACGGATATATACTGTGCATATATAGATATTTATCGTTTGTAATACAGCACTTAATTACTGATATATACTGTGAATAAATAAATATTTATCTTTTGTAATGCAGCACTTAATTACTGATATATACTGTGCATATATAAATATTTATCTTTTGTAATGCAGCACTTAAATATTTATTTATGCACAGTATATATCAGTAATTATCTTTTGTAAATTAGGCACTTAATTACTAATATATACTGTGCATAAATAAATATTTATCTTTTGTAATGCGGCACTTAATTACTGATATATACTGTGCATATATAAATATTTATCTTTTGTAATGCGGAACTTAATTACTGATATATACTGTGCATATATAAATATTTATCTTTTGTAATGTGGCACTTAATTACTGATATATACTGTGCATATATAAATATTTATCTTTTGTAATGCAGCACTTAATTACTGATATATACTGTGCATATGTAAACATTTAGCGATGCAGAATCTGTTATGTGCTCTACAAATAACTGATGATAATAATAATAATTTAGGGCTAGATTACAAGTGGAGTAGTAATAAGAGCTCACGCTTGAGCGATAATACTGCTAAAAGTAAGCTTTTTATGCTCAGGAGAACGTGCGAGTGAAGGCTCATGTACGCTAACCACTGGACTTTAAATACCGCAACCGCATTATCTTCTCCCCAAAGACTTCAATGGAAAACTAACACCTATAGCTCGCTCACTAACCCAATCACGTTTAACCAAGTGTGCGATATATACAACATGAATTATGAATATTTTACATTCCAAAGTTCTTCACTTGGGAGAAATGTTCTATATATTGTTAAATATATATTTTTTTATATTTTTTGTACTCATATATATGTATAGAAATATCCATTTAAAAATGCATAGAACGTTGGAATGTGAAGAACATTGGAATGTAAAATATTTACAGTAAATACACAGTAAAAAACATTTTTAAATAATTATATGTATGTGTGTTGCGTTTACTTTCAACTTTTATTACCACTCTAAAGTTAGCGTTGTCACAATATTGATTAGCACGCCATGTGTAATCTAGCTCATAGGGGCATATTTATCAAGCTCTGTATGGAGCTCGAGGCCCCTGAAGGCTCGCCGGAAACAGAGGTTATGAAGCAGCGGTCTAAAGACTGCTGCTCCATAACTTGTCCGCCTGCTCTGAGGCGGCGGACAGAAATCAACCTGATCGAATACGATCGGATTGACACCCTCTGCTAGCAGCAGATTGGCTGCAAATCTACAGGGGGCGGCATTGCACCAGAAGTTCACAAGAACTGCTGGTGCAATGATAAATGCCGACAGCGTACGCTGTCGGTATTTATCGATGTGCAGTGATGTGCAACGGATATAAGCTACTTCGTATCATGTCCGCTCGCACATTGTTAAATATGCCCAATAATGTAAATATTACATAATATTACCAACGTGTTTGTTCTATTACTAGTAAGTTATCTGTGTAATTAACTTAAACCTGGCTGTTATATTCAGTTTTATCTCTTTTTTTTATCATTTACAGCACCTCACATCCGGTCCAGTTAACCACCAGCCTCAAGGCAAAAGGAAAATCCATTGGGCGGTGTATTTGGACCAACCTAAAGAAGGTTTTCTTCTCCCGCAGTATTAGCTTAAAAAAACATCAAGGCTAACCCCCTCTTCCCCCACCCCCAAAACCTTTCACCTCCCCCATACCCCAATCCCTTTTTAATAAAAAATTTTATTATATCCTAGTTAACTATTATAAGTCAGATTGTGTTTATTCTAAAATATTTTTTATTGGAGTGTTAGTCCAGTGATTCTGATGCTAAAATTACAATATCAAGAGTTTTGCATAATGAACTGAAACAATAAGATACATTGTATAATGACAGTACAGTAATGGAACTCAGTACAAACTAGCATTGATTCCACCATTGAAAAACAACTTACAAGGGATATGTTGCAATTAAGGAGGTCACTAATACAGAAGAAGCAGTAGAACAATAGTCATAAGCTATGTTCACCAAATCAAGTGAGCTACGCATCTAAAAAGGGAGAGAAGAGAGAATAAAAGGGGCTATCTAATGGGCTCTCCAAAATGTGGCTTATCAATAAAGTATAATTTTACTTTAAGCAGACTGTGTTTTGTTACATGCTCTGCACGGTTTAAGGAATTCCCAAGCTTCCCAGACTAAGCAGAAGGTGTCCATCGGCTGCTTGGACCTAAAAGCATTTTTTTCCATTGATTTAATATAGTTAATACAATCCATCAAACCCTGCTATCTAGGGGGGGTTACGTTCTTCCAGTTCCTTGCTATCCTAAGTTTGACCAATATCAGGAAATAAATTGATAAATACTGCTTATGTTTATGACGTTTTCTAATACCTAAATGCAAAAGCGCTGTGCCTGGGTGTAATACATCTGGAAGGTTTAGACTGGTGCAAAGTTGCCGTGCTTTGTCCAAAAGGAACTAAGGGTAGGACATGACCACCAAATATGAAGAGGGTTTCCCAGTTCTCCACATCCCCTCCAGCACTTAGGAGAGTTTGCAGGATACATTTTCTGCAATTTGGTTGGGACTAAGTGCCATCTGGTCAAATGTTTATAATATAGTTTGTACATAGTCACGCAGTGTATTGCAGAGTTGGTCAAACGGAGGGCCCTGGTCCATTGCTTAGGTGTACATTCATGTCTCCGCTCCACTTCCCATGCTTCAAGGTGTTTTGTTTTAAAGGCAAATGAGTCATTCAGAAGGCATTTTTAGTAAGTAGATAGAGGCTTATGTAATTGGAGGTCTATGGACCACCAAGTCTCTAATTAAGGCAGATTAGAGAGGTCTTCTTTGAGGAACCTCCAGGCTTGTATCAATGACCTCAGTCTAAGCAAATCTAACTAAAGTTTAGGGGGAATTTCTGTTTTTCTAAGCAAGTCTGTATGACTTTGCAGTAAATTATCAGAGTAAAAATCTTTAGTTGGTGCAGGTCCGTCCGCCTCCATCCACAAATATGCACATTTGGTAAACCATGAAGTAGGCCAGCAATGAAGTGAACCAGGGAAGGGTGTGGGGTAATCAAGAAATTATGGTGAAGTTTAAACCAAGCCAACTGACAACCTTTGATAAGTGTATTAGAAATTATGGTTGCTTAGTGCAATGCGGGGGGTACCCATAATAGGTTTTCAAGATTGACATAGGCTGGCAAAAAAGCCTGTTCTAACTATGAGGTAAGTTAGGTCCCAAGCTGAAGTGGGGGATAGCATTGCAGCTTCATGATTTAATCTGACATTCGGGAGTCCAATGCTCCTCATTTTAAAGGAATTCTGAAGAGTGCGAGCTGCAACTTGGTGTCTCTTACAATACAAGATATAAGAGTTAAATAATGCCTGAAACATATGAAGAAGAGATGTTGGGACCACAAAAGCTAGGCACCGAAAAAATGTTATTTAGGTAGGCTCATCATCTTGATCGCAGCCACTCTCCCCAACCACAAAATCTGTCTACTTAACTGCAAAGCGCTCCAATGCACTTACATATACACACACAAAGAATCCAAAGAGAGCACTCGCCGTGTTATAAGTAGTCTTTAATCCATATTGTTAACGTTTTCGAGGAGTGACCCCGTCATCAGACAAGTGGTTCTTGTTTTTTCACTTGTCTGATGATGGGGTCACTCCTCGAAAACGTTAACAATATGGATTAAACATTACTTACAACATGGCGAGTGCTCTCTTTGGATTCTTTGTTTGGTACTATGTGGGACGCACCCCGGCTCTAAAGTGATAGTGAGTGCTGGTCTTTTGCATTTATATATATAGAGATTGAAGATGTGTATAGGAATAGCGCTGGATATAACCCAGATAAAGAACTATGTATATGTATTGGTGCAGCCCTAGAGTAACTATCGTGGTGATATGAACCCCTAACTACTTATCACTAGATAGAAATGAGTTATCGTGTCCAAATGAGGGGGGAAGGGGAAGACAAGTAAGGTATAGGATATTTTTATACGTTTGCACGAGTGCTCTTTTTACAGAAAGGGCGTTAAACTACTCCATATGCTCAACAAGGCATTATATGTTTTTAATTACCTCATATTCTATTGAGGTCTTTTATTGTAAGCACAAAATTGATTAATATAATAAACGGTGTAATTATTCTAAACAGGGTTACACTATTATTTTCTATTTTGTGTTCTTATGCCTTATATGTTTGAAGATGACTTTTAGAGGAGCAGCAGTGGGTCCAAAAGACACTGAGAGACAACATCCATTTGTATCCCCAAGGGTTTTCGCTTACACTTACCTCATAGGATTGAGGTTAAGGAGTGTAAGTATACTCCCAAAGGGACCTGTATTGTCTATCTGTTACTGAATTGGATGAACAGTTTACAAGGGAATACGTCTGTACCTGCATTTTTATTAAGAAGATTTTATAACAAGTGACTTATATCATACTGTACAGTGATTTCACTGTTCTTATTGGACTTCCACCTTCGAATAGGGGGTTCTTCTGATTCATCATATACCATTGTTGTGTTTCATTTTATAGAACTTATTTATGTTTATATTTACATATATATGATATATTGCTTGGATTGTAGACCTATACATCTATGTATATATAACAGAGAGTATGCCAGTATCTGGGGTCTAAAGGTCACTCAGAAAGCCATTAGTCTTGTTTAGTATATTGCTATAAATACGAGTTCCAATAGCATTGTATTTACTGTAACACCTTACGGTCCTAATCACGAGCCAATATTCCATTATGAGTTATTTTGTATATACACCAGATAAGCCCATTTGATTGAACTATAGGTTGCGCCACTAGAGTCATACCTTACTTGTTTTGCTGTTTGTCTTCCCCTTCCCCCCTCATTTGGACACGATGTAAATCTCAACGTCGGGGTGCACCCAAAATATCAAATAGATTGGTGGTTCAATGAACAGAGGCACTCGCCGTAAGTAAAATTAGTGCAATTATTTCAACATGAGAGTGAACGTTTTAGGGCTGTGATGCCCGTCCTCAGACTCCTGAAACAAAAATAACAGTGCAATGTGTGCTTACCTGTCAGGGGCTAAATAGCCCACGAGCTGTCCTGGACGCCACCGGCCCCACCGCTGCCGCACCGGAGAAACCGGAAGTGACGCCTAGGCGTCATACGTCATCACGTAAGCGCCAGTAGCGCCCCGGACCGCTCCTGAAAGGCAGTGAATACAATACTGTGACAAGTGATACAGGGGTGATACAGAAATTGTAAATACATATATAATCATCTGATACAATATAATAATTGTAACTAGGTGTATGGTGGGAATAAAGTGTATATGGGTGTATACTATAAAGTGTGTACAATAAAGTACTATTATGTGAATAAAAGGACTACAGAGGGACATATATCATGGCTAGATGTAGTTACTCCTGATATCTCTAACTAGCCATCATAGCTTATATTTAGGGCTTGGGAAAAATATATAATTTATATGTGGGTATGAAGGGCACTGTTGCCACATATGTCATAAATTGCCTAGAGTCCATCTATTATATCAGGATGTGTTAGATATATGTAGGGAAGTTAGTGATAACTGTACTTAAGTAGGGGAGTTTTGTCCCTCAATATTATAACAGAAGATGGAAAATAAAAATAAAATGAGGGAAACTGAATCATAGATAACTGCGCCAATCTAGGTGTGTATTCAGGCCCCCTGGCGATAAAGTACCCAGTTCAAAGGTCCATTTAGCTTCAAGCTGCAGTAATCTTCGTCCCCTATCACCTCCTCTAGGGGAGGGGGGTACATGGTCAATAAGGGTGTATTTCAGGTCTTTAACCGTATGACCTGCCTGTGCGAAATGTCGAGCAACCGGTTTTTCTGATGTCCCCTTATCTATGGCTGTGCGTATTGATGACCTATGATTAGCCATTCTTGTACGTAGGTCGTCCTCCGTCTTCCCTACATAAAATATTCCACAGACACAATGTAGAAGATAAACTACATGTGTGGTGGTACATGTCATCCGATGTCTGTGGAAGTATTTTCTCTTTTTGTAGGGGTGTGAAAAGTAAGCACCGGTTATTAATGCACTACAGGTAGTACACCCTAGGCACCTGAAACAGCCAGTTTTTTTTTGTATGAAGCCAGGTTCTCTTTTCATAGTTATGGACTTAGTCTGTATGTACCAGGTAGTCCCTGAGAGACTTCGCCCTTTTATAGCCCACCCTAAGGGGGGCTAGATGCTTAAAGGGGAGTGTAGAATCCGTACTCAAAATGTCCCAGTTTTTTTGCAAGCTGGTCACCAAGCCCTGTTTGTCTTGGGTATATGTTGTTGTGAAGGTCAGTCTTGGTTGTATTGTTTCGTCTTTGACAATCCGATTTTCCTGCCTTAGATCTTGTTCAATCCTTTTCAACTGTGTCTGTGGATATCCACGTTGAATGAATTGTTCCTTCATTTCCTCCAATTGTATGTCCACGTTCTTTTGCTGTGTGTTGTTTCTAATGAATCTCATTAGTTGGGATTTTGGCAAGGCCTTTTTTAAGGCAGGAGGATGACAACTGGTATAATATAGTAAAGAATTTCTGTCCGTATCTTTTTTGTATAACGTGGACTGTAAAGTACCTTCTTCTTTGTACAGATGTAGATCCAGGAAGTCTATTGCTGTGGTACTATGGTTCATTTTGAACTTGATGTATGTGGATGTTTGATTAAGTTGGTTGAACCACATAAGTAGGTCTTCTTCTGTTCCACGCCATATCAGAATCAAGTCATCTATGTACCGCTTGAATAGCAATATTCTGGAGTCCTGGAAGAGGTGAGTTTCTTCTGTTAAGTGTGATCAGTCCACGGGTCATCATTACTTCTGGGATATTACTCCTCCCCAACAGGAAGTGCAAGAGGATTCACCCAGCAGAGTTGCATATAGCCCCTCCCCTCTACGTCACCCCCAGTCATTCTCTTGCACCCAACGACTAGATAGGATGTGTGAGAGGACTATGGTGATTTTATTTAGTTTATTTCTTCAATCAAAAGTTTGTTATTTTTTTAATAGCACCGGAGTGTGTTATTCCTTCTCTGGTAGAGTTTGAAGAAGAATCTACCAGAGTTTTTACTATGATTTTAGCCGGAGTTGTTAAGATCATATTGCTGTTTCTCGGCCATCTGAGGAGAGGTAAACTTCAGATCAGGGGACAGCGGGCAGTTTATTCTGCAAAGAGGTATGTAGCAGTTTTTATTTTCTAACAATGGAATTGATGAGAAAATCCTGCCATACCGACATAATATCATGTATGTATAATTTACATTTTTAGTATTCTGGGGAATGGTACTTCACTGGAATTACACTATGTATATAAGACTTTAGCCTAATTGCAATGCAACAGGCTTTTTAATAACTCTTAATTTATGTAAAACGTTTTTGCTGGAATGTAAAATCGTTTTCATTTTCTGAGGTACTGGGTGAATATAATGTTTGGGCACTATTTTTCCACTTGGCAGTTGCTGGATCTAATTATGACAGTTTTTGATCTCTCTCACTGTTGTGTGTGAGGGGGTGGGACCTTTTTTGGCGCTTTTGCTACGCATTAAAAAATTTCAGTCACAAGCTCATTGTTTTTTCCTGCATGTTCCGGTTTATCTCTACAGAACCCAGGGATCTTCAAAGCTAATTTGAGGGAAGTAATCTAACAGAGCTGTAAGATTGTAGTTGACTGTGATAAAAAACGTTTATTCTTTAACTTTTTTATGCCTCAGGGTTAGTTATTCCTTGCTACTGGGTACAAGCCTTTGCTAAATTGCGTTTTGTTTTACAAAGCTTATTGATTTCATCTGTTATATATATTCAGTGCTTCTTAAGCACAGTTCGTTTTTTCATTGTATTTTACTTTTATAGTATTTCCAAATTGCAAGTTTATTTGCTAGTTTGTTAAACATGTCTGATTCAGAAGATGAGACCTGTACTATTTGTACTAACGCCAAGGTGGAGCCCAATAGAAATTTATGTACTAACTGTATTGATGCTACATTAAATAAAAGTCAATCTGTACAAATTGAACAAATTTCACCACACAACGAGGGGAGAGTTATGCCGACTAACTCGCCTCACGTGACAGTACCTGCATCTCCCGCTCGGGACGTGCGCGAAATGGCGGCGCCAAGTACATCTGGGCGGCCATTACAAATAACATTACAAGATATGGCTACTGTTATGACTGAGGTTTTGGCTAAATTACCAGAACTAAGAGGCAAGCGTGATCACTCTGGGGTGAGAACAGAGTGCGCTGATAATGTCAGGGCCATGTCAGATACTGCGTCGCAACTTGCAGAACATGAGGACGGAGAGCTTCATTCTGCGGCTGACGGTTCTGATCCAAACAGATTGGATTCAGATATTTCACATTTTAAATTTAAGCTGGAAAACCTCCGTGTTTTACTAGGGGAGGTGTTAGCGGCCCTGAATGATTGTAACACAGTTGCAATACCAGAGAAAATGTGTAGGTTGGATAAATATTTTGCTGTACCAACAAGTACTGACGTTTTTCCTATACCTAAGAGACTAACTGAAATTATTACTAAGGAGTGGGATAGACCCGGTGTGCCGTTCTCACCCCCTCCGATATTTAGAAAGATGTTTCCAATAGACACCACCACACGGGATTTATGGCAAACGGTCCCTAAGGTGGAGGGAGCAGTTTCTACTTTAGCTAAACGTACCACTATCCCGGTAGAGGATAGCTGTGCCTTTTCAGATCCAATGGATAAAAAATTAGAGGGTTACCTTAAGAAAATGTTTGTTCAACAAGGTTTTATATTGCAACCCCTTGCATGCATTGCGCCGATCACGGCTGCAGCGGCATTCTGGATTGAGTCTCTAGAAGAGAATCTTAGTTCAGCTACGCTGGACGACATTTTAGACAGGCTTAGAGTACTTAAGCTATCTAATTCATTCATTTCGGAAGCCGTAGTACATTTAATTAAACTTACGGCTAAGAATTCCGGATTCGCCATTCAGGCGCGCAGAGCACTGTGGCTAAAATCCTGGTCAGCTGATGTAACTTCTAAGTCCAAATTACTTAATATACCTTTCAAGGGACAGACCTTATTTGGGCCTGGTTTGAAAGAAATTATCGCTGACATTACAGGAGGTAAGGGCCACGCCCTACCTCAAGACAAAGCCAAACCTAAGGCTAGACAGTCTAATTTTCGTTCCTTTCGGAATTTCAAAGCAGGAGCAGCATCAACTTCCACTACTCCAAAACAAGAAGGATCTGGTGCTCGCTACAGACAAGGCTGGAGACCTAACCAGTCCTGGAACAAGGGCAAGCAGGCCAGGAAGCCTGCAGCTGCCACTAAAACAGCATGAATTGAGGGCCCCCGATCCGGGATCGGATCTAGTGGGGGGCAGACTTTCTCTCTTCGCCCAGGCTTGGGCAAGAGATGTCCAGGATCCCTGGGCGCTAGAGATAATATCTCAGGGATACCTTCTGGACTTCAAACACTCTCCTCCAAGAGAGAGATTTCATCTGTCAAGGTTGTCGACAAACCAAACAAAGAAAGAAGCGTTTCTACGCTGCATACAAGAACTATTGTTAATGGGAGTAATCCATCCAGTTCCACGGTCGGAACAGGGAAAAGGGTTTTACTCAAATCTGTTTGTGGTTCCCAAAAAAGAGGGAACTTTCAGACCAATCCTGGATTTAAAGATCCTAAACAAATTCCTAAGAGTTCCATCATTCAAAATGGAGACTATCCGGACAATTTTACCCATGATCCAAGAGGGTCAGTACATGACCACAGTGGACTTAAAGGACGCTTACCTTCACATACCGATTCACAAAGATCATTACCGGTATCTAAGATTTGCCTTTCTAGACAGGCATTACCAGTTTGTAGCTCTTCCATTCGGATTGGCTACAGCTCCAAGAATCTTCACAAAGGTTCTAGGTGCTCTTCTGGCGGTACTAAGACCGCGGGGAATTTCGGTAGCTCCCTACCTAGACGACATTCTGATACAAGCTTCAAGCTTTCAAACTGCCAAGTCTCATACAGAGTTAGTACTGGCATTTCTAAGGTCACATGGATGGAAGGTGAACGAAAAGAAAAGTTCACTCGTTCCACTCACAAGAGTTCCCTTCCTGGGGACTCTTATAGATTCTGTAGAAATGAAGATTTACCTGACAGAGGACAGGTTAACAAGACTTCAAAGTGCTTGCCGCACCCTTCATTCCATTCAACACCCATCGGTGGCTCAATGCATGGAGGTAATCGGCTTAATGGTAGCGGCAATGGACATAGTGCCATTTGCTCGCTTACACCTCAGACCACTGCAATTGTGCATGCTAAGTCAGTGGAATGGGGATTACTCAGACTTGTCCCCTTCTCTGAATCTGGATCAAGAGACCAGAAATTCTCTTCTATGGTGGCTTTCTCGGCCACATCTGTCCAAGGGGATGCCATTCAGCAGACCAGACTGGACAATTGTAACAACAGACGCCAGCCTTCTAGGTTGGGGTGCCGTCTGGAATTCTCTGAAGGCTCAGGGACAATGGAGTCAGGAGGAGAGTCTCCTGCCAATAAACATTCTGGAATTGAGAGCAGTTCTCAATGCCCTCCTGGCTTGGCCCCAGTTGACAACTCTGGAGTTCATCAGGTTTCAGTCGGACAACATCACGACGGTAGCTTACATCAACCATCAGGGAGGGACAAGAAGCTCCCTAGCAATGATGGAAGTATCAAAGATAATTCGCTGGGCAGAGTCTCACTCTTGCCACCTGTCAGCAATCCACATCCCGGGAGTGGAGAACTGGGAGGCGGATTTCTTAAGTCGTCAGACTTTTCATCCGGGGGAGTGGGAACTTCATCCGGAGGTCTTTGCCCAAATACTTCGACGTTGGGGCAAACCAGAGATAGATCTCATGGCGTCTCGACAGAACGCCAAGCTTCCTCGTTACGGGTCCAGATCCAGGGATCCAGGAGCAGTCCTAATAGATGCCCTGACAGCACCTTGGGACTTCAGGATGGCTTATGTGTTTCCACCCTTCCCGATGCTTCCTCGATTGATTGCCAGAATCAAACAGGAGAGAGCATCAGTGATTCTGATAGCACCTGCATGGCCACACAGGACTTGGTATGCAGACCTGGTGGACATGTCATCCTGTCCACCTTGGTCTCTACCTCTGAAACAGGACCTCCTGATACAGGGTCCTTTCAAACATCAAAATCTAACTTCTCTGAAGCTGACTGCTTGGAAATTGAACGTTTGATTTTATCAAGACGTGGGTTTTCTGAGTCAGTTATTGACACCTTAATACAGGCTAGGAAGCCTGTTACCAGAAAGATTTACCATAAAATATGGCGTAAATACCTATATTGGTGTGAATCCAAAGGTTACTCTTGGAGTAAGGTTAGGATTCCTAGGATATTGTCTTTTCTACAAGAAGGTTTAGAAAAGGGTTTATCTGCTAGTTCTTTAAAGGGACAGATCTCAGCTCTGTCTATTCTGTTACACAAACGTCTGTCAGAAGTGCCAGACGTTCAGGCTTTTTGTCAGGCTCTAGCGAGGATTAAGCCTGTGTTTAAGACTGTTGCTCCACCATGGAGTTTAAATCTTGTTCTAAACGTTTTACAGGGCGTTCCGTTTGAACCCCTCCATTCCATTGATATAAAGTTGTTATCTTGGAAAGTTCTATTTTTAATGGCTATTTCCTCGGCTCGAAGAGTCTCTGAGTTATCAGCCTTACATTGTGATTCTCCTTATTTGATTTTTCATTCGGATAAGGTAGTTCTGCGTACTAAACCTGGGTTCTTACCCAAGGTAGTCACTAACAGGAATATCAATCAAGAGATTGTTGTTCCTTCTTTGTGTCCAAATCCTTCTTCGAAGAAGGAACGCTTACTACATAATCTGGACGTAGTTCGTGCCCTAAAATTTTACTTGCAGGCAACTAAGGAATTTCGACAAACGTCTTCTCTGTTTGTCGTGTACTCTGGTCAGAGGAGAGGTCAAAAGGCTTCGGCAACCTCTCTTTCCTTTTGGCTTCGTAGTATAATACGTTTAGCTTATGAGACTGCTGGACAGCAGCCTCCTGAAAGAATTACAGCTCATTCTACTAGAGCTGTGGCTTCCACTTGGGCCTTCAAGAATGAGGCCTCTGTTGAACAGATTTGCAAGGCTGCAACTTGGTCTTCGCTTCATAC
>NC_069505.1:28271605-28294570 GCF_027579735.1 Bombina bombina
TTTGTTTAAAATGGCTTGTTATACTAGATACAGGGTATTAAATGTATGAGAAATTGCTTATTTATCTTTCTTTTTCTAAATTAAATAGCTGGATTTGCTCTTCAAAACCACAACCCATCAAAATAGGCTAGGCGTGAAGAAAGATCAAACATTGTTATGTTATTATTAAAATGATTCCCTTTCGTATACAATATTTAGGGCCCAATTACGAGTGGCGAGTTAACAGTTATACACAAGCAAAAAGGGGATTATCGTGGGTGTCCCATTAATCCTGCATGTCTAACAGATATCACACACTGTTTAAATCAGGGGCGGCCAACTATCGGCTTTCCAGATGTTATGGACTACATCTCCCATAATGCAAAGCATCATGGGACTGGACATGCAGTCATAGGAGGCAAGGGAGGCAGGCCCCCCCCTGTCATATGGGCCAAAAGTTTATTTAAATGTAATATAAATGGGGGGGGGTAATGATTAAAAAAAAAAAAAAAAAACTTTTTTTCTCCCCGTGTATAGCTATGGCTATGGAGATGCAGTGTACAGCACATCCGTTGCACAACATGGGTGCATATTTTTTACAGAGGAGCATTAGAGCAACACCCAAAAAAACAAAAAAATAACCTTTCCTACCCCCTGTGTTACGCTACGGAGAGGCAGTGTACTTTTCTACTTCTCCGTTGCGCAACATGGGTGCATTTTTTAAATACAACAGAAGAACATTAGAGCACCACCGACTATCTGACACAGGCTGACCGAACAACAGTGAAGAAAAAAATGGTCCAATAGGAGGCATCCCTGGTAATGCCTCTTAGCGAGGGAGCCAATCAGAGATGGACATGTTCTCCTGGTGATTGACAGCACTAGGAGAACGTTACCGGCTCTGAATAACTCCCTACGCGTGCGCAAGGGAGCTGCATAGAAGACAAAGACTGAGGTACTGGCGGGAAGTGCGTAGAACTTGACAACACTGACTGCTGCCACTTTTCAAACTGCGATCATCAGCTGATGCCCTGCCCAAGTCTACTGTTATACTGATTGAGCGGACGATAAGTGACTCAGTGAATACTGAGAGAAACTGATTGAGTATACTTTTACTCAGGTATTTCTATTTTCCATGTGTCATTTTTTTACAATGATGACTGGCTGTATGACATACAGTCAGTGAGTCGCCATTGTTAAAAAATGCCACATGGAAAATAGAAATACCAGAGTAAAAGTATATACACGTTAAAACTAGACACAGACATTTTTACAAGAATAGATATAATTACAATGATTAATACATTTGCAATAATACAATTTTGGACACAGGGTAATTAAAGTGGGTGAGGGCTAATTGGAGCAGTATCTTGAAGTTGACAAGACCCTTTGAGATTTCTTGCCTCCTCTCTTTGGTGCAGGGGGGCTGTGCTTTTTGGTAGAAGTGTTTCAAGATCTATTTGTCGTTGACTGACTATAGTTTAGTGATTGATCTCACTAAAAAGACTACACACAATCGCCTAGATTTAGAGTTTGGCGTTAGCTGTCAAAAGCAGCGTTTTTACCGCCCGCTGGTATTTAGAGTCAGCCAGGAAAGGGTCTACCGCTCACTTCCCTACCGCGATTCCAGGCTACCGCAGATCCCCTTACGCCAATTGCGTATCCTATCTTTTCAATGGGATCTGCCTAACGCTGGTATTTGGAGTCTTGAGAGAAGTGAGCGGTAGACCCTCTACCGACAAGACTCCTAACGCCAAAAAAAGTCAGTAGTTAAGTGCTTTATGGGCTAACGCCGGAATATAAAGCTCTTAACTACTGTGCTCTAAAGTACACTAACACCCATAAACTACCTATGTACCCTTAAACCGAGCCCCCCCCCCCCACATCGCCGCCACTCTAATAAAATTTTTTAACCCCTAATCTGCCGACCGGACACCGCCACCACCTACATTATCCCTATGAACCCCTAATCTGCTGCCCTAAACATCGCCGACCCCTATATTATATGTATTAACCCCTAATCTGCCCCCCCCCCCATGTCGCTGCTACCTAACTACACTTATTAACCCCTAATCTGCCGACCGGACCTCGCCGCCACTATAATAAATATATTAACCCCTAAACCGCCGCACTCCCGCCTCGCAAACACTAGAATAAATAGTATTAACCCCTAATCTGCCTTCCCTAACATCCCCGCCACCTACCTACAATTATTAACCCCTAATCTCCCGCCCGCACCGTCGCCACTACTATAATAAAGTTATTAAAGGGACAGTATACTATAAAATTGTTTTTTCCTTAATGTCTTTTTAATTACTTTTTTTACCAGCTGCAGAGTATAAAATGTATGAGATTTGCTTTTTTAAGGCTCATTTGTGTATATGAATTAGCTGATTTTGTGTTTTGAAGCCTCAACCTAATAAAATGGGTTGAGCTTGTAGGTATAATCAGATCTCATTACTTTATCACATTGTGTACATATACTTGCTTCTTTATCTTATATCTGTCCATAAACCAATCACCAATACTTGGAGAGAACAATGGATAATTAACATTGTATTACCTTATCTCTTCTATAACTCACTGGGAGTGTAATTTCTTCTACTGGCTGTGTTAATACAGCTTGGCCTCGTGGCCAAAAACTTTCAGGATGGGTGGGGATACCACAGGCTAAATAAACTAATTCAAATGCCAATATAAGGTTAATGGAAATACATGTAAACAATTTAATACACTCCAGCAGGTAAAGTGAATCATTGGGAACAAATTGATGGGAAGAAATGTTTTGAGTAAACTGTCCCTTTAACCCCTAAACCTAACCCTAACATCCCCCTAACATAAATATAATTTATATTAAACGAAATAATATTCCTAAAATTAACTAAATTATTCCTATTTAAAACTAAATACAGGTAGCCCTCAGTTTATGCCGGGGTTAGGTTCCAGAAGGAATGGTTGTAAATCGAAACTGTTGTAAATTGAAACCCAGTTTATAATGCAAGTCAATGGGAAGTGAGGGAGAAAGGTCCCAGGCCCCTCTCAAAATTGTCATAAGTTACACCTAATACATTTATTTTTAAAGCTTTGAAATGAAGACTTTAAATGCTAAAAAGCATTATAAACCTAATAAAATAATCACACAACACAGACTTCACTTGCATTTTTCTGCAAACAGTTCTTTCTAAGCATTCCAATCTGGACTGATTTATAGACAGGGAGATATTGTTCCTTTTAAATCTGCTCGGTAGCTCAGGTCTGGTTAAACGGATTAATTTCAGATTGCTTGGCTTTGCTGCAACACAATCGGACAGATCCACCTACTGGCTATTTTAATAAATGCACTGCTTCTCAATGCTTTTCAATAGCAGTCACATGACTGGAAAAAAAGGTTGTTATTCTGAAACGGTGTAAATTGAACCGTTGTAAAATGAGGGCCACCTGTACTTACCTATCAAATAAACCCTAATATAGCTACAATATAATTAATAATTACATTGTAGCTATTTTAGGATTTATATTTATTTTACAGGCAACTTTGTATTTATTTTAACTAGGTACAATAGCTATTAAATAGTTAAGAAATGAAGATAAAGAGGGCGCCACATAGCGTAATATTGTTTCAAAAAGGAAAAAATAACACAAGACAGAGAGGTAATGTGCTTACCAATAACTGTGGTACTGTGCTATGACCAGTACTATCTCGCCTGCTAGCACTTTAATCAGTGGCTAGTACACTGTTGGATGCGATCCTTCCCGGAGCTTATCCTTGGATTAGGGAATCGTGCTGTGAGTGTTTCTTGGTTCAGCAGCTTCCCTGTATTACTCAATTGGGTTTTGAACTCATAAGAAATGCACAACTTCCAGGTTTAAAAGAAATATTTAAAAGGCTTTATTATAACGCGTTTCTCAACCGCCAAGGGTCGTTTCTTCAGATATCAAAGCGATCGCTTTGATATCTGAAGAAACGACCCTTGGCGGTTGAGAAACGCGTTATAATAAAGCCTTTTAAATATTTCTTTTAAACCTGGAAGTTGTGCATTTCTTATGAGTTCAAAACCCAATTGAGTAATACAGGGAAGCTGCTGAACCAAGAAACACTCACAGCACGATTCCCTAATCCAAGGATAAGCTCCGGGAAGGATCGCATCCAACAGTGTACTAGCCACTGATTAAAGTGCTAGCAGGCGAGATAGTACTGGTCATAGCACAGTACCACAGTTATTGGTAAGCACATTACCTCTCTGTCTTGTGTTATTTTTTCCTTTTTGAAACAATATTACGCTATGTGGCGCCCTCTTTATCTTCATTTCTAAACAGTTATACCCTTGCTCTCTGGGAACAAGAGGAGCTGCCTACACAGAAACATAGAAGAATACCGTACACATACGGACTGCCATCAATATTTGTACAAAGCAGTGGACTGAGCGAGAGCACTCGACGAAGACCAGGACCGAGTGGCTAATTGTGAGAACATTACACACTCTGGGATCACAGATCCAATTTCTATGCTTGTCTTATTTGTTTCAAAAATAGCGCGCCTTTTTATCTCCTTGTGAGATACCATTAAATAGTTAAGAACTATTTAATAGCTACCTAGTTAAAATAAATACAAAATTACCTGTAAAATAAATCCTAACCTAAATTTCAATTAAACCTAACACTACACTATCATTAAATTAATTAAATAAATTACCTACAATTACCTAAAATAAAATACAATAAAATAAACTAAATTAATATTATTTTGTTTAATATAAATTATATTTATGTAAGGGGGGTGTTAGCGGTTTAGGGGTTAATATATTTATTATAGTGGTGGTGAGGTCCGGTCGGCAGATTAGGGGTTAATAAGTGTAGGTAGGTGGCGGTGACGTTGGTGGGGGCAGATTAGGGGTTAATAAATATAATGTAGGTGTTTGCGATGTTGGGGACAGCAGATTAGGGGTTAATAAGTATAATGTAGGTGTCAGCGATGTCCGGAGCGGCAGATTAGGGGTTAATAAATATAATGTAGGTGCCGGCGATGTTGGGGACGGCAGATTAGGGGTTAATAAGTGTAAGATTAGGGGTGTTTAGACTCAGGGTTCATGTTAGTGTGTTAGGTGTAAACATAAAATGTGTTTCCCCATAGGAATCAATGAGGCTGCGTTACTGAGAATTACGCTGCTTTTTGGCAGGTGTTAGACTTTTTCTCAGCCGGCTCTCCCCATTGATGTCTTTGGGGAAATCGTGCATGAGCACATATAACCAGCTCACCGCTCACTTAAGCAGCGCTGGCATTGGAGTGCGGTATGGAGCACAATTTTGCTCTACGCTCACTTCTTGTCTTTTAACCCCGGGTTTGTAAAAACCTGTAATACCAGCGCTGTAGGTAAGTGAGCGGTGAGAAAAAACTGCACGTTAGCACTGCAGCCCTCATAACGCAAGACTCGTAATCTACCCGTAAATTACAAAAAAACAAACACTAAATTACGAAAAATAACAAACCACATTATTAAATATAAAAAAGAATTACACCTACTCTATAAGCCCTATCAAAATTAAAAGCCCCCCCCAAAAGCCTACAATAAACTACCAATGGCCCTTAAAAGGGCCTTTTGTGGGGCATTGCCGCAAAGATATCAGCTCTTTTACCTGTAAAAAAAATACAAACACCACCCCCAACAGTAAAACCCACCACCCAACCAACCAACACCCCCAAATAAAAAAACTATCTAAAATAACCTAAGCTCCCCATTGCCCTGAAAATTGCATTTGTATGGGCATTGCCCTTAAAATGGCATTTAGCTCTTTTACTGCCCAGACCCTAATCTAAAAATAAAACCCACCCAAAAAACCCTTAAAATAAAAAACTAACACTAACCCCCGACGATCCACTTACAGTTTTTGAAGTCCCGCTTGAAGGATCCATCCGGAGCCGGAGAAGTCATCACCCAGGCGGCAAGAAGTCTTCATCCGGGTGGCCTCTTCCATCTTCATTCAGCCGGAGGAGTCCTCATCCAGTCAGCAAGAAGTCTTCAACCAGATGGCATCTTCTATCTTCATCCATCCGGCGCGGAGCGGGTGCATCCTGAAGACATCCGGCACAGAGCACCCTCTTCATACGGTCGCCGCCGTAAACTGGAACTTCAATGCAAGTGACGTCATCCAAAATGGTGTCCCTTGCATTCGTATTGGCTGAAAGATTTCAATCAGCCAATAGGATTAGAGCTGCTAAAATCCTATTGGCTGTTCAAATCAGCCAATAGGATTAGAGCTGCTAAAATTATATTGGCTGTTCCAATCAGCCAATAGGATTGAGCTCTCATCCTGAGCTCTTAATAGATGGAAGAGGCCGCCAGGATGAAGACTTCTTGCCGCCTGGATGATGACTTCGGCTCCAGATGGATCCTTCAAACGGGACTTCAAGAATTGTAAGTGGATTGTCAGGGGTTAGTGTTAGGTTTTTTTAAGGTTTTTTTTGGGTGGGTTTTATTTCTAGATTAGGGTATGGGCATGTAAAAGGGCTAAATGCCCTTTTAAGGGCAATGCTCTTACAAATGCCCTTTTCAGGGCAATGGGGAGCTTAGGTTATTTTAGTAGGGTTAGGTTTTTTTAATATGTAATTTAGTTTATTCATTTGGTAGTTTAATTTAATTAGTTTAATTTAATTGTAGTAAAATAGTTAGGGTAGGTTAATTAATAGTTTAAAAATAGTTTATTTTAATTCTACAGGTAAGTTTAAATTTATTTGAAGATAGGGATGTTGTAATTTTAATTTAAAGTTAGCGGCTTGTTAGGTTTAGGGGTTATTAGCTTAATTTAGTTTATGGCGATGTGGGGGGCTGATGGTTCAGGGGTTAATAGGTTTAGTCAGTGGTGGTAATGTGGGAGGCCAGAGGTTTAGGGGTTAATACGTTTATTTAGTGGAGGCGGTGGCGGGGAGCGGCGGGATGGGGGTTAATAACTTTATTTAAGTTGCAGCGGTGTTGGGGAGCGGCGGGATAGGGGTTTAACATTTTAGTATAGTGGCGGCGTTTACTGACAGGGTATAAGTTGTAAAAAAGACGAATAGACACGAGATCGATGACAGTCCAATGCTCATCGCCCCGTACTTGGTGCACAACTTTTTGACTGCTTTTTTATAAATAAGGAGAGCGTATTGAGATATGTGGCCGCGATGTTAGTCAAGCGTATTGGTCCCGGCGAATGCAAAAAGGTTGAGGCTTTGCTAAATATCCCCCTGAAACTCTCACTAACTGCAAGACTGATCATGTTGTCTATATGTTAGAATGTGAGTACAAATTACAGTATACAGGTCGCACTATTAGACCGTATAAAATTAGACAATTGGAACACATAAGGAACATTGAGATGGGTTTTAAAAACACAGTGTATCAAACCATTTTAGAATCCATCACTACAAAGAACCTAGTAGTCTTAGAGGTACAATTTTGGAACACATTAAAATACCCCCTGGAGGTGTGAGTAGGGAACTCCATTTGAGAAGAATGGAAACTCAATGGATATGTATCCTGTGATATCGGCTTTGGAGTTTGTACTTGCACGCTATTCATACCTCATATTGTTTGAGGGTGCACTATGTGAGTGTATAGATCGTATATTGTGTTTTTAACAATTTATTAAAGGCAATATTACACTATTTTGGTTCCTTTCTCCTATTCCCTGAGCATCTGTTCCTGGGTGGAAATAAGCAGAGGAAAATACCGTTTGAAACCACACACTCCAAGAGGTGGATGGAACAGTATTAACATCATTTCCTATACAAGGCATATATTTGCTGGATTTCCTTTCCCCTTGCAGATGCGGCAACTTACCTCATTAGATTGAGGTATTTTCTGGTAAAGGGATCATCTTAATATCCAGTCATATTTGGATTAATTTTATATTTACTATTTTTATATATACTTTTTATTGGCATTTTACATGTTGTCTTTTCATGTTTTAGCATAGAATTTTCAAGCGCTGTTTTCCCTCTGTTTTCATGTTTGTAAACTTTTTATGTGTAGATGGGATTTTAGTTCCACCTTACTTATTATTTTATTTTTTATAGCTGCTGATTATTCTCCCCTTTACTAGCGCATTACTTTTAGTGTTGCTTGTCTTCAGATTTGGTACACTTAGTGCACTGATCTGTGACACTCTACTTGTTTGCACATGTGTGTATATATATATATATATATATATACACTATATATATTTACAGACATCTAAACACATATAAAAACATTAAAATATATGTATATATATTTTTCATATTTGAATGTCGAGTATGCGCATATTACAGTATGCAATTATTTTTGTGCATATTACAGTCTGCAATTATTTTGCGCATATTACATTATGCGATCATGTTTGTGAATATTACGGGTATGCGCATATTACAGTCTGCAATTATTTTGCGCATATTACTTTATGCGATCATGTTTGTGAATATTACGGGTATGCGCATATTACAAAAAAACATGTTAAAGAACATTGGAATATGAAATATTCATATTTTCATGTCGGGTTTGCGCTATTGAGAATATGTCATGGTGTTTGAGTTACTGAGTGTTTTTTTCGACTTTTATCTCCATTGATTTCTTTTGTGCGCTATTCAGGTTAACGCTAGCGCAAAATACGTTTTTATTGAACTTGTAATGCCAGCCCAAACCGACTAGCGCAATAAGCTTAACACTAGAGGAGTTTTCGCGATCATGAAAAAAAATATACTGCGCCACTTGTAATGTAGCCCATTGTCAATCATACAAAAAAAAAGACATAACATACAATTGCTGTATGCATCAAAATTAGTGAAAATTCCTATACGAATATTGAAAGTTCCAATTCTTTATTCATACTAAAGGGTACATTTACCATAGTGCGAGCGGACATGATACGGTGTAGCGTATCATGTCCACCGCACATAGATAAATGCTGACAGCATACGCTGTCGGCATTTATCATTGCACAAGCAGTTCTTGTGAACCTCTGGTGCAATGCTGCCCCCTGCAGATTCACGGCCAATCGGCTGCTAGCAGGGGGTGTCAATCAACCCGATCGTAGTCGATCGGGACCGGGTTAATTTCTGTCTGCGGACTCAGAGCAGGAGGACAAGTTATGGAGCAGAGGTCTTTAGAGCGCTGCTTCATAACTTCTGTTTCCGGCGAGCCTGAAGGCTAAACAGGGGCATCAAGCGCCATACAGAGCTTAATAAATTGGCCCCTTAGAATATTAATTCAAGAGGGATACCCTATCACCACCTCTATGTCAGTATGCTATTTGCCCAATAGTCTGATAACACAGGTGTCTAGAGTCTGATCCTGGTGTTAAACAGTAAAAATACAAACAGAATGAGAAGCAAACTGCCAGGAACGAACACAGGGTCGGCTCCAGAACGAATGAAATGGGGGGGCATTTTTTTTTCACGAGGGGGCACGCATTTAAAAAGCATGTATGAGAGTCAAAATAAGAGCAGACCTACTGTGGCAGTCCAGGGGTTACATTTATCAGATCTCTGACTGTGCAGGAGTTAGATTTGTTTATATTTCTGGAAGTGCAGCGGTTACATGTGTCATATCTCAAGGAGTATAGGGGTTACATTTATAAGATGTCTGGCAGTGCCGCAGCAGTTACATTTACCAGATTTATGGCAGTGCAGGGGTTACATTTGTCATATCTCAGGAATGTCTCCCACATATGACACAGCCAGTGGACACATATATACACACACACGCACACACGCACACATGGTATATATATGTATATACACACACATATATATTGTGACAAAACCAATCTCGCCACTGTACATTGGAGGGCCTGTTATGGAACATTCTTTGGGCTGGAGGTACATGGGCTTAAGGATACCCAGAGACTGCATGGAAATATGGAATTTTATATGCTGGACACCCCATGTACTTTCATACCTCTGTCTTATGTCTATGTCACCCTGTATCCATAAATACAGGATGGGTACAGGGTGTGAGTGCCCCTTGTGGGAGCAATTGTGACTCTATAAGCAAAGTGGGCATAAAAGACTTTATAGCTAATAAGAACTGTTCCTATATTCTGTAATAAGATGTATTCTATGTATGTTTAAGATCTGATTGTGTCTCAGGAGTCTGTCTGGGTAAACTGATTGTGTCCTTGTGTGATTATGTTAACTAGACTGCCCAACATCAGATTGTCTGAGTAAACGTTCTTCCCTAGTTAATTAACTTAATATGTTAATCTGTTTTAACTGTGAATAGACAATTGTTTGATGCATTGTTCATATGTTTGCTTTACTGTTAAATCAATGCCCTTTGTAACCTGAAGCGAGGGTGTATAAATCTGTGTGCTGCCTTCAAATAAAGCAGATATTCTGTTTTAAACCTGAAACTGGCTGGGTTGTGAATTGCTGATTCCCTATGCAGGACATTGTTCATCTGGTATTAACCCTTGGTACACTGTTGGTACCGTAACATTGGTGGCAGCGACGGAATGAACCTTATCGCCCAGAAGAGCAACTACACAAGCCAGTAACCTCAGGAAGAGGGGGATTATTACAATACTGACTAAGATGGAAAAGAGAAAAGTAAATTTTGCAGCTTTTAAAAACTTCCTGGAAACAGAAGGAGAGATTGATGGGTACCTTGCGGATTTTGAGAGGCAATGTGCACTACACAAGGTACCCGCAGAGGACTGGGTCACGATATTATCTGGAAAATTATCCGGCCGGGCCAGAGAGGCTTTTCGGGCCATTCCAGATGAGGAAGTCAGGGATTATAATACTGTAAAAGAGGCTCTGCTCTCCAGGTATGCGGTTACACCGGAGGCATACCGGAGACGGTTCAGAGACACTATTAAATTAGCTGGAGATTCCTACCTTGAGTGGGCATGTAAGGTGCACCGCACAGCAGCTCACTGGATAGCGGGGTGCCAAGCCATATCTGGGGAAGAGGTGCTGCAGCTATTCCTGTTGGAACATTGCTTCGACAAATTACCCGCAGGAGTTCGAGAGTGGGTTCGGGACCGTAAACCCTCCACCCTGCAGGAAGCGGCTCGCTTGGCAGATGAGTATACGGATGCCCGCAAACTGGACATTGCTACCACTAAGCCCCCTGCTAGAGTGGAGTACAGACCCCCAGTCACCCCAGCAGCTGCCAGTTACCAAACCCCGGCGCACCGCTATACCACACGGCCTCCGGCCACGAACTACCCTCAGAGAGCCCTGTTCAATTCGCGGGGCTACTCACAACCTATTCGGTGCTTTAGATGTAAGCAACTAGGGCACAAAAGACCAGAGTGTCCCCTAAACGCAGCGAACCAAGCGCAGTCCTGGAGAAGACCCGCCGGCGGAATCCCACGTAATCCTCAGCCTGCGGCCCGCTACGTAGAGGCGCAAGAATGCTGGAGCATCCTACATGAGACAGACCTTGTGCAAGCTGCCCACCGGAATAACCGGCAACTGGTTAAAGTGAATGGGAAGGAGGTCAGTGGTCTACGGGATACTGGTGCTACCATGACCTTGCTTCAAAAGAACTTGGTGTCTGAGAAACAGTACACTGGAGACACTGTGGCTGTGAGGGTAGCAGGGGGCGATGTGTTCAGCCTACCTGTTGCCAGGGTACATTTGGATTGGGGAGTGGGCGCTAGACCTGTGAATGTGGGGGTCAAGAAGGACTTACCTGCTGATGTTCTTCTTGGAAATGACTTGGCCCCCCTTGTTTCTGCCTACGCTCCTATGGGTCCCGCTGATGTTAACTCTGTGACTACCCGTGCCCAGATCCGTGCAGCAGAGACTGACCCACCTGCTGCTAAGCCCCAGGACGCTGAGCTCAGTAAATCTCTATCCGCTATTGATATGTGGAGGTCCCGTTACAATGCGCTGATGAAGGAGAAGAGGAGCGCAGAGGAAAAAGCACGTTTAGAACAGGAATCTCTGCTAGACAAGCTGCACCGACAGACTGCAGAAAACACCAGCTTGAGAGTGGAACATGAAACATTAAAGACAAACTTAGTGACACTGGAGGAGAAGCTGACGCTGGCTCATAGTGAGGTGCAGCAACTCAAGGGCACCCTATGTCAGTATGAAGGGATTGTGGATACCTATAAAGAGCAGGTACAGAAAACTCGTAAAGAAGCTGATGGGATTTTGAAGGACTGTTTGGCCCTGGTCTGGGCACTGAGGAATTTGAACCCTTGTTTGTATGGACAGGAATTCTCTCTCATAACGGGAATACAGATGGATTGTCCCAGCAAACTGACATGCCTACCAGGCGCTCTGGTGGTATATGGCACATTATATACCCTGGACAGCCGAGCATGACAAACCAGAGGGAGAGGAGTTTGATGGTCCTGTCCCCCAGCAACACGGCTGTTTAGCCAAAGGGGAGACGATTGGTCTCCCCCTCCAGCAGCACAGCTATGTATCCGAAGGGGAGACAGTCGGTCTTCCCCTCCAGCAACTAGGCTCCCACCAGGCTACTTCCATGGTAGTGCTGGCACCCGGGCAGAGTACAGCTGGTCTCTGCCCACCTCGCAACCCACCAATTCAGCGTACCAGTCCCCCACACAGCTGTGGTGAGGCACCTGGACATGGACAAGTTTTCCCCGTACTCAGGTGTAGTAACCATTTATTGTGGGTGGGCTGTACTACTAATTGTGTTTTATGGGTGGGTTGCTGGACTAACCAGGGCACTGACCGGCAGGAGGTCAGATACCCTGTTAGTCTGTTTGGAAAAGGGGAGAGATGTGACAAAACCAATCTCGCCACTGTACATTGGAGGGCCTGTTATGGAACATTCTTTGGGCTGGAGGTACATGGGCTTAAGGATACCCAGAGACTGCATGGAAATATGGAATTTTATATGCTGGACACCCCATGTACTTTCATACCTCTGTCTTATGTCTATGTCACCCTGTATCCATAAATACAGGATGGGTACAGGGTGTGAGTGCCCCTTGTGGGAGCAATTGTGACTCTATAAGCAAAGTGGGCATAAAAGACTTTATAGCTAATAAGAACTGTTCCTATATTCTGTAATAAGATGTATTCTATGTATGTTTAAGATCTGATTGTGTCTCAGGAGTCTGTCTGGGTAAACTGATTGTGTCCTTGTGTGATTATGTTAACTAGACTGCCCAACATCAGATTGTCTGAGTAAACGTTCTTCCCTAGTTAATTAACTTAATATGTTAATCTGTTTTAACTGTGAATAGACAATTGTTTGATGCATTGTTCATATGTTTGCTTTACTGTTAAATCAATGCCCTTTGTAACCTGAAGCGAGGGTGTATAAATCTGTGTGCTGCCTTCAAATAAAGCAGATATTCTGTTTTAAACCTGAAACTGGCTGGGTTGTGAATTGCTGATTCCCTATGCAGGACATTGTTCATCTGGTATTAACCCTTGGTACACTGTTGGTACCGTAACATATATATATATACATACACACAAACTATATATATATATATATATATATATATATATATATATATATATACACACACACAGTGTGTGTATTGTGTGTATGTATGTATGTATGTATGTATGTGTGTGTGTATATATATATATATATATATATATATATATATATATATATATATATATATATATATATATATATATATATATATATATATATATATATATATATATATATATAAATAAATAATAAAACAACCTTGGGATTAAATAGGAGATGTTTTGAAACATGTAAATAATAAACATAAGGCTATTTCACTCATTGTCCCACAGCTACATTTGAAGTGTGTGTATTTGAGCACCTATAATCTGACACACATTTTACACTGATCACTGCAGATAAAGCAGGCACAATGCACACTTGTTTTGTGTGACCTGTAGTGGGGAAACCAAGGAATTCCCAATTTGCTTCTTTATCTGTGGCTGCCAGGATATAAAGCACAATAGGGAAGGGATACTACTCTAACACACACATTGGTTATACGGCTGTGTTTTCACAAAATTACTTCTGCCTTCCCTCTCAATGACTGTTAGCTTCTTCCAGCATTTCCTGCAGAGGTCTGATGATGTCATCATCTCACTTCAGCTCTGTAGTAAGTGGGCTAGCAGGAGGAGGGGCATTGCAAGCCCTAGGTTAACTGTGAGAGCACCAGCAGGGAAATGCAACTTTATTTGTTATCTGGTTGTAAATAGAGGAGAATAAAGAGATTAGCTGGGCCCTCCAGTGGAGGATCTCCAGGGTCCAGTGGCTGCAAATGGTTGATGCGACATTTGGGACCCTGGACGTTCCGTCACTTTTAAAATGTAAAAAAAAAAAAAAAAAAAATTTTTTTTTTTTTTTAAAATCACTTCTTTTGCCCTGGGGGGCACAGCATTCCATGTTTAATAACAAACACTCACACACACTGCTCAATAACAAACAGTCACACACACTGTTTAATAACAGTCACACACACTGTTTAATAACACTCACACACTGTTTAATGACAGTCACACACACTGTTTAATAACAGTCACACACACTATTTAATAACAAACAGTCACACACACTGTTTAATAACAGTCACACACACTGTTTAATAACAGTCACACACACTGTTTAATAACACTCACACACACTGTTTAATGACAGTCACACACACTGTTTAATAACAGTCACACACACTATTTAATAACAAACAGTCACACACACTGTTTAATAACAAACACTCACACACACTGCTCAATAACAAACAGTCACACACAGTTTAATAACAGTCACACACACTGTTCAATAACAAACAGTCACACACACTGTTTAATAACAGTCACACACACTGTTTAATAACAGTCACACACACTATTTAATAACAGTCACACACACTGTTCAATAACAAACAGTCACACACACTGTTTAATAACAGTCACACACACTGTTTAATAACAGTCACACACACTGTTTAATAACAAACAGTCACACACACTGTTTAATAACAGTCACACACACTATTTAATAACACTCACACACACTGTTTAATAACAGTCACACACACTATTTAATAACAGTCACACACACTGTTTAATAACAGTCACACACACTGTTTAATAACAGTCACACACACTATTTAATAACAGTCACACACACTGTTTAATAACAGTCACACGCACTGTTTAATAACAGTCACACGCACTGTTTAATAACAGTCACACACACTGTTTAATAACAGTCACACACACTGTTTAATAACAGTCACACGCACTGTTTAATAACAGTCACACGCACTGTTTAATAACAGTCACACACACTGTTTAATAACAGTCACACACACTGTTTAATAACACTCACACACACTGTTTAATAACAGTCACACACACTATTCAATAACAGTCACACACACTGTTTAATAACAGTCACACACACTGTTTAATAACAGTCACACACACTGTTTAATAACAGTCACACACACTATTTAATAACAGTCACACGCACTGTTTAATAACAGTCACACGCACTGTTTAATAACAGTCACACACACTGTTTAATAACAGTCACACACACTATTCAATAACAGTCACACACAGTTTAATAACAGTCACACACGCTGTTTAATAACAGTCACACACACTGTTTAATAACACTCACACACACTGTTTAATAACAGTCACACACACTATTTAATAACAGTCACACACACTGTTTAATAACAGTCACACACACAGTCTATTCCCTTGGCTGGGCAGCAGTGGGCGCGCACTATTTCATGCTGGCTCAGAGGAAAGCTCAGTACACACTCAGTCACACACACTGTTTAATAACAGTCACACACACTGTTTAATAACAAACAGTCACACACACTGTTTAATAACAAACACTCACACACACTGCTCAATAACAAACAGTCACACACACTATTTAATAACAAACAGTCACACACACTGTTTAATAACAGTCACACACACTGTTTAATAACAGTCACACACACTGTTTAATAACACTCACACACACTGTTTAATGACAGTCACACACACTGTTTAATAACAGTCACACACACTATTTAATAACAAACAGTCACACACACTGTTTAATAACAAACACTCACACACACTGCTCAATAACAAACAGTCACACACACTGTTTAATAACAGTCACACACACTGTTCAATAACAAACAGTCACTCACACTGTTTAATAACAGTCACACACACTGTTTAATAACAGTCACACACACTATTTAATAACAGTCACACACACTGTTCAATAACAAACAGTCACACACTGTTTAATAACAGTCACACACACTGTTTAATAACAGTCACACACACTGTTTAATAACAAACAGTCACACACACTGTTTAATAACAGTCACACACACTATTTAATAACACTCACACACACTGTTTAATAACAGTCACACACACTATTTAATAACAGTCACACACACTGTTTAATAACAGTCACACACACTATTTAATAACAGTCACACACACTGTTTAATAACAGTCACACGCACTGTTTAATAACAGTCACATGCACTGTTTAATAACAGTCACACACACTGTTTAATAACAGTCACACACACTGTTTAATAACAGTCACACACACTGTTTAATAACAGTCACACGCACTGTTTAATAACAGTCACACGCACTGTTTAATAACAGTCACACACACTGTTTAATAACAGTCACACACACTGTTTAATAACACTCACACACACTGTTTAATAACAGTCACACACACTATTCAATAACAGTCACACACACTGTTTAATAACAGTCACACACACTGTTTAATAACAGTCACACACACTGTTTAATAACAGTCACACACACTATTTAATAACAGTCACACGCACTGTTTAATAACAGTCACACGCACTGTTTAATAACAGTCACACACACTGTTTAATAACAGTCACACACACTATTCAATAACAGTCACACACAGTTTAATAACAGTCACACACACTGTTTAATAACAGTCACACACACTGTTTAATAACAGTCACACACACTGTTTAATAACAGTCACACACACTGTTTAATAACAGTCACACACACTGTTTAATAACACTCACACACACTGTTTAATAACAGTCACACACACTATTTAATAACAGTCACACACACTGTTTAATAACAGTCACACACACAGTCTATTCCCTTGGCTGGGCAGCAGTGGGCGCGCACTATTTCATGCTGGCTCAGAGGAAAGCTCAGTACACACTCAGTCACACACACTGTTTAATAACAGTCACACACACTGTTTAATAACAGTCACACACACTGTTCAATAACAGTCACACACACTGTTCAATAACAGTCACACACACTGTTTAATAACAAACAGTCACACACACTGTTTAATAACACTCACACACACTGTTTAATAACACTCACACACACTGTTTAATAACACTCACACACACTGTTTAATAACAGTCACACACACTGTTTAATAACAAACAGTCACACACACTGTTTAATAACACTCACACACACTGTTTAATAACAGTCACACACACTGTTTAATAACAGTCACACACACTATTTAATAACAATCACACACACTGTTCAATAACAGTCACACACACAGTTCAATAACAGTCACACACCAGATTAGGAAGTTGGTTTCTTATTCAAGCTGTTTCTTATTCGTGAAATTCTGTTTCTTATTCATGGAAGTTGGTTTCTTATTCAATTTTTTGTCAGACTGCTTTAAATTGACTTTAAAATAAAAATATAGGTTTTATTAAAATAATAATATGATTCATATAATGTAGTTACACAGAGGTTGGAATCTCTTTTATATAACAATTAGATATACAAACTTGAAAAAAGGGCATACGTTGGCACCACTACAAATATTACTATTTTGAATAAGTAACAGATATTTTCAAAGGGTTAATAACCATTGGGCCACTGATTTCACTATGAATATCTACAGGGTAGATGCCCCTCCATGCCATGCAATTGTTTTTAGCCTGGCCCAATGGTGTTTTTGGCACATAAATTGATGCCAACCCTGGCATAAGTGACATAATTCTCATTTTTGAATAAGTAACAGATATTTTCAAAGGGTTAATAACCATTGGGCCACTGATTTCACTATGAATATCTACAGGGTAGATGCCCCTCCATGCCATGCAATTGTTTTTAGCCTGGCCCAATGGTGTTTTTGGCACAGAAATTTATGCCAACCCTGGCATAAGTGACATAATTCTCATTTTTGAATAAGTAACAGATATTTTCAAAGGGTTAATAACCATTGGGCCACTGATTTCACTATGAATATATACAGGGAAGATCCCCTTCCATGACATGCAATTGTTTTTAGCCTGGCCCAATTGTGTTTCGGGCACAGAAATTGATGCCAACACTGGCATAGGTGACATAATTCTCATTTTTGAATAAGTAACAGATATTTTCAAAGGGTTAATAACCATTGGGCCACTGATTTCACTATGAATTTATACAGTGTAGATCCCCCTCCATGTCATGCAATTGTTTTTAGCCTGGCCCAATGGTGTTTTTGGCACAGAAATTGATGCCAACCCTGGCATAGGTGACATATTTCTCGTTTTGAATAAGTAATAGATATTTTCAAAGGGTTAATAACCATTGGGCCACTGATTTCAATATAAATATATACAGGTTAGATCTCACTCCATGACATGCAATTGTTTTTAGCCTGTCCCAATGGTGTTTTGGGCACAGAAATTGATGCCAACACTGGCATAGATAACATAATTCTCATTTTTGAATAAGTAACAGATATTTTCAAAGGTTAATAACCATTGGGCCACTGATTTCACTATGAATATCTACAGGGTAGATACCCCTCCATGCCATGCAATTGTTTTTAGCCTGGCCCAATGGTGTTTTTGGCACAGAAATTGATGCCAACCCTGGCATAGATAACATAATTCTCATTTTTGAATAAGTAACAGATACTTTCAAAGGGTTAATAACCATTGGGCCACTGATTTCACTATGAATATCTACAGGGTAGATCCCCCTCCATGCCATGCAATTGTTTTTAGCCTGGCCCAATGGTGTTTTTGGCACATAAATTGATGCCAACCCTGGCATAGATGACATAATTCTCATTTTTGAATAAGTAACAGATACTTTCAAAGGGTTAATAACCATTGGGCCACTGATTTCATTATGAATATATACAGGGCAGATCCCCCTCCATGCCATGCAATTGTTTTTAGCCTGGCCCAATGGTGTTTTTGGCACAGAAATTGATGCCAACCCTGGCATAGATAACATAATTCTCATTTTTGAATAAGTAACAGATATTTTCAAAGGTTAATAACCATTGGGCCACTGATTTCACTATGAATATCTACAGGGTAGATCCCCCTCCATGCCATGCAATTGTTTTTAGCCTGGCCCAATGGTGTTTTTGGCACATAAATTGATGCCAACCCTGGCATAGGTGACATAATTCTCATTTTTGAATAAGTAACAGATACTTTCAAAGGGTTAATAACCATTGGGCCACTGATTTCATTATGAATATATACAGGGCAGATCCCCCTCCATGCCATACAATTGTTTTTAGCCTGGCCCAATGGTGTTTTTGGCACAGAAATTGATGCCAACCCTGGCATAGATAACATAATTCTCATTTTTGAATAAGTAACAGATATTTTCAAAGGGTTAATAACCATTGGGCCACTGATTTCACTATGAATATCTACAGGGTAGATGCCCCTCCATGCCATGCAATTGTTTTTAGCCTGGCCCAATGGTATTTTTGGCACAGAAATTTATGCCAACCCTGGCATAAGGGACATAATTCTCATTTTTGAATAAGTAACAGATATTTTCAAAGGGTTAATAACCATTGGGCCACTGATTTCACTATGAATATATACAGGGCAGATCCCCCTCCATGTCATGCAATTGTTTTTAGCCTGGCCCAATGGTGTTTTTGGCACAGAAATTGATGCCAACCCTGGCATAGATAACATAATTCTCATTTTTGAATAAGTAACAGATATTTTCAAAGGGTTAATAACCATTGGGCCACTGATTTCACTATGAATATCTACAGGGTAGATGCCCCTCCATGCCATGCAATTGTTTTTAGCCTGGCCCAATGGTGTTTTTGGCACAGAAATTTATGCCAACCCTGGCATAAGGGACATAATTCTCATTTTTGAATAAGTAACAGATATTTTCAAAGGGTTAATAACCATTGGGCCACTGATTTCACTATGAATATATACAGGGCAGATCCCCTTCCATGACATGCAATTGTTTTTAGCCTGGCCCAATGGTGTTTTTGGCACAGAAATTTATGCCAACCCTGGCATAAGTGACATAATTCTCATTTTTGAATAAGTAACAGATATTTTCAAAGGGTTAATAACCATTGGGCCAATGATTTCACTATGAATATATACAGGGCAGATCCCCTTCCATGATATGCAATTGTTTTTAGCCTGGCCCAATTGTGTTTCGGGCACAGAAATTGATGCCAACACTGGCATAGGTGACATAATTCTCATTTTTGAATAAGTAACAGATATTTTCAAAGGGTTAATAACCATTTGGCCACTGATTTCACTATGAATTTATACAGGGTAGATCCCCCTCCATGTCATGCAATTGTTTTTTGGCCTGGCCCAATGGTGTTTTTGGCACAGAAATTGATGCCAACCCTGGCATAGGTGACATATTTCTCGTTTTGAATAAGTAACAGATATTTTCAAAGGGTTAATAACCATTGGGCCACTGATTTCAATATAAATATCTACAGGGTAGATCCCCCTCCATGACATGCAATTGTTTTTAGCCTGTCCCAATGGTGTTTTTGGCACAGAAATTGATGCCAACCCTGGCATAGATAACATAATTCTCATTTTTGAATAAGTAACAGATATTTTCAAAGGTTAATAACCATTGGGCCACTGATTTCACTATGAATATCTACAGGGTAGACCCCCCTCCATGCCATGCAATTGTTTTTAGCCTGGCCCAATGGTGTTTTTGGCACAGAAATTGATGCCAACCCTGGCATAGATAACATAATTATCATTTTTTAATAAGTAACAGATACTTTCAAAGGGTTAATAACCATTGGGCCACTGATTTCATTATGAATATATACAGGGCAGATCCCCCTCCATGCCATGCAATTGTTTTTAGCCTGGCCCAATGGTGTTTTTGGCACAGAAATTGTTGCCAACCCTGGCATAGATAACATAATTCTCATTTTTGAATAAGTAACAGATATTTTCAAAGGGTTAATAACCATTGGGCCACTGATTTCACTATGAATATCTACAGGGTAGATGCCCCTCCATGCCATGCAATTGTTTTTAGCCTGGCCCAATGGTGTTTTTGGCACAGAAATTTATGCCAACCCTGGCATAAGGGACATAATTCTCATTTTTGAATAAGTAACAGATATTTTCAAAGGGTTAATAACCATTGGGCCACTGATTTCATTATGAATATATACAGGGCAGATCCCCCTCCATGCCATGCAATTGTTTTTAGCCTGGCCCAATGGTGTTTTTGGCACAGAAATTGATGCCAACCCTGGCATAGATAACATAATTCTCATTTTTGAATTAGTAACATATTTTCAAAGGGTTAATAACCATTGGGCCACTGATTTCACTATGAATATCTACAGGGTAGATGCCCCTCCATGCCATGCAATTGTTTTTAGCCTGGCCCAATGGTGTTTTTGGCACAGAAATTTATGCCAACTCTGGCATAAGGGACATAATTCTCATTTTTGAATAAGTAACAGCTATTTTCAAAGGGTTAATAACCATTGGGCCACTGATTTCACTATGAATATATACAGGGCAGATCCCCTTCCATGACATGCAATTGTTTTTAGCCTGGCCCAATTGTGTTTCGGGCACAGAAATTGATGCCAACACTGGCATAGGTGACATAATTCTCATTTTTGAATAAGTAATAGATATTTTCAAAGGGTTAATAACCATTGGGCCACTGATTTCACTATGAATTTATACAGGGTAGATCCCCCTTCATGTCATGCAATTGTTTTTAGCCTGGCCCAATGGTGTTTTTGGCACAGAAATTGATGCCAACCCTGGCATAGGTGACATATTTCTCGTTTTGAATAAGTAACAGACATTTTCAAAGGGTTAATAACCATTGGGCCACTGATTTCAATATACATATGTTACGGTTACCCTTAGTCTCGCTGAGAGATGGACCGCTTAGTAGCCTGGATTCCTATTGCTGAAGAGGGGAGAAACTGCTTTCCATAGTATTCTATATGAGTCTCGCAAATGTAGAATAATCCCCCTTAGCTGTAGTACAGCTAGGATACCCTTCTGCCCACAAAAACGAGTCAACGCTGCGATTGAGGGACAACCAAGAACTGAGGACTGGGATGCCCAGCCTGCTTTTTATTTAGGTTACATGCACACAGGGCACTCCCAGGGGGGGAAGCATAAAATCCCCCATCACACATTTAGACAAAGCCCTTGGACAGGCCACCGCAGATAACAAGTACACACAAGAAAACAATTGAGTCCTTCTTATCACCTAGCAGTGAATGCTTATCACAAACTTAATTACAGTACACAATATGCTAGGAAACCTGCCTCAGAAAATAGTTTTCTCAAAACTGAACAGAGTTAACCCTTTATGAAATGATACTTGTTACAGTTTTCTTGGAGCCCTTCTTAGGCGCTGGCTTGGCTGGTTCAGGCATTGCTGCTGGGAAATAAGTTTCTTCACAACAAAATAACTAATGCTTCTGTAACAGTGCTCCCTTTCTGTGGAACACTCTGGCAGACACGGTCTGACCCCTTTTCGGGGCAGACTAAGGCTGTCCAGACCGCTGGTTATGCGGGGCTGAGGTCGGTTTGTCTGGACAACCCGTCGGCGTTGCCATTCTGTTTCCCAGGTCTGTAAGTAATGGTGAAATTGAAGGGTTGCAACGATAAACTCCAACGTAATAGCCTGCCATTATCTCCAGAGACCCGGTTCAGCCACACCAACGGGTTATGGTCGGTGACCAGAGTGAACTCCTGCCCATATAAATA
>NC_069505.1:28374334-28454334 GCF_027579735.1 Bombina bombina
GACTTCCGACCGCAAATCGCCGCCACCTACGTTATCCCTATGTACCCCTAATCTGCTACCCCTAACACCGCCGACCCCTATATTATATTTATTAACCCCTAATCTGCCCCCCCACAACGTCGCCGACACCTACCTACACTTATTAACCCCTAATCTGCCGAGCGGACCTGAGCGCTACTATAATAAAGTTATTAACCCCTAATCCGCCTCACTAACCCTATCATAAATAGTATTAACCCCTAATCTGCCCTCCCTAACATCGCCGACACCTAACTTCAATTATTAACCCCTAATCTGCCGACCGGAGCTCACCGCTATTCTAATAAATGTATTAACCCCTAAAGCTAAGTCTAACCCTAACACTAACACCCCCCTAACTTAAATATAATTTTTATCTAACGAAATAAATTAACTCTTATTAAATAAATAATTCCTATTTAAAGCTAAATACTTACCTGTAAAATACATCCTAATATAGCTACAATATAAATTATAATTATATTATAGCTATTTTAGGATTAATATTTATTTTACAGGCAACTTTGTAATTATTTTAACCAGGTACAATAGCTATTAAATAGTTAAGAACTATTTAATAGTTACCTAGTTAAAATAATTACAAATTTACCTGTAAAATAAATCCTAACCTAAGATATAATTAAACCTAACACTACCCTATCAATAAAATAATTAAATAAACTACCTACAATTACCTACAATTAACCTAACACTACACTATCAATAAATTAATTAAATACAATTGCTACAAATAAATAAAATTAAATAAACTATCTAAAGTACAAAAAATAAAAAAGAACTAAGTTACAGAAAATAATAAAATATTTACAAACATAAGAAAAATATTACAACAATTTTAAACTAATTACACCTACTCTAAGCCCCCTAATAAAATAACAAAGCCCCCCAAAATAAAAAATTCCCTACCCTATTCTAAAATACAAATATTACAAGCTCTTTTACCTTACCAGCCCTGAACAGGGCCCTTTGCGGGGCATGCCCCAAGAATTTCAGCTCTTTTGCCTGTAAAAAAAAACATACTATACCCCCCCCCAACATTACAACCCACCACCCACATACCCCTAATCTAACCCAAACCCCCCTTAAATAAACCTAACACTACCCCCCTGATGATCTTCCTACCTTGTCTTCACCATGCCAGGTTCACCGATCCGTCCTGGCTCCAAGATCTTCATCCACCCCAAGCGGGGGCTAGACATCCACTGAAGAAGTCCAGAAGAGGGTCCAAAGTCTTCCTCCTATCCGGCAAGAAGAGGACATCCGGACCGGCAAACATCTTCTCCAAGCGGCATCTTCTATCTTCTTCCATCCGATGACGACCGGCTCCATCTTGAAGACGTCCAGCGCGGATCCATCCTCTTCTTCCGACGACTAGACGACAAATGACGGTTCCTTTAAGGGACGTCATCCAAGATGGCGTCCCTCGAATTCCGATTGGCTGATAGGATTCTATCAGCCAATCGGAATTAAGGTAGGAATTTTCTGATTGGCTGATGGAATCAGCCAATCAGAATATAGTTCAATCCGATTGGCTGATCCAATCAGCCAATCAGATTGAGCTCGCATTCTATTGGCTGTTCCGATCAGCCAATAGAATGCGAGCTCAATCTGATTGGCTGATTGGATCAGCCAATCGGATTGAACTATATTCTGATTGGCTGATTCCATCAGCCAATCAGAAAATTCCTACCTTAATTCCGATTGGCTGATAGAATCCTATCAGCCAATCGGAATTCGAGGGACGCCATCTTGGATGACGTCCCTTAAAGGAACCGTCATTCGTCGTCTAGTCGTCGGAAGAAGAGGATGGATCCGCGCTGGACGTCTTCAAGATGGAGCCGGTCGTCATCGGATGGAAGAAGATAGAAGATGCCGCTTGGAGAAGATGTTTGCCGGTCCGGGATGTCCTCTTCTTGCCGGATAGGAGGAAGACTTTGGACCCTCTTCTGGACTTCTTCAGTGGATGTCTAGCCCCCGCTTGGGGTGGATGAAGATCTTGGAGCCAGGACGGATCGGTGAACCTGGCATGGTGAAGACAAGGTAGGAAGATCATCAGGGGGGTAGTGTTAGGTTTATTTAAGGGGGGTTTGGGTTAGATTAGGGGTATGTGGGTGGTGGGTTGTAATGTTGGGGGGGGGGTATTGTATGTTTTTTTTTACAGGCAAAAGAGCTGAAATTCTTGGGGCATGCCCCGCAAAGGGCCCTGTTCAGGGCTGGTAAGGTAAAAGAGCTTGTAATATTTGTATTTTAGAATAGGGTAGGGAATTTTTTATTTTGGGGGGCTTTGTTATTTTATTAGGGGGCTTAGAGTAGGTGTAATTAGTTTAAAATTGTTGTAATATTTTTCTTATGTTTGTAAATATTTTATTATTTTCTGTAACTTAGTTCTTTTTTATTTTTTGTACTTTAGATAGTTTATTTAATTTTATTTATTTGTAGCAATTGTGTTTAATTAATTTATTGATAGTGTAGTGTTAGGTTAATTGTAGGTAATTGTAGGTAGTTTATTTAATTATTTTATTGATAGGGTAGTGTTAGGTTTAATTATATCTTAGGTTAGGATTTATTTTACAGGTAAATTTGTAATTATTTTAACTAGGTAACTATTAAATAGTTCTTAACTATTTAATAGCTATTGTACCTGGTTAAAATAATTACAAAGTTGCCTGTAAAATAAATATTAATCCTAAAATAGCTATAATATAATTATAATTTATGTTGTAGCTATATTAGGATGTATTTTACAGGTAAGTATTTAGCTTTAAATAGGAATTATTTATTTAATAAGAGTTAATTTATTTCGTTAGATAAAAATTATATTTAACTTAGGGGGGTGTTAGTGTTAGGGTTAGACTTAGCTTTAGGGGTTAATACATTTATTAGAATAGCGGTGAGCTCCGGTCGGCAGATTAGGGGTTAATAATTGAAGTTAGGTGTCGGCGATGTTAGGGAGGGCAGATTAGGGGTTAATACTATTTATGATAGGGTTAGTGAGGCGGATTAGGGGTTAATAACTTTATTATAGTAGCGCTCAGGTCCGCTCGGCAGATTAGGGGTTAATAAGTGTAGGTAGGTGTCGGCGACGTTGTGGGGGGCAGATTAGGGGTTAATAAATATAATATAGGGGTCGGCGATGTTAGGGGTAGCAGATTAGGGGTACATAGGGATAACGTAGGTGGCGGCGATTTGCGGTCGGAAGATTAGGGGTTAATTATTTTAAGTAGCTTGCGGCGACGTTGTGGGGGGCAAGTTAGGGGTTAATAGATATAATACAGGGGTCGGCGGTGTTAGGGGCAGCAGATTAGGGGTACATAAGTATAACGTAGGTGGCGGTCGGCAGATTAGGGGGTTAAAAATTTTAATCGAGTGGCGGCGATGTGGGGGGACCTCGGTTTTAGGGGTACATAGGTAGTTTATGGGTGTTAGTGTACTTTAGGGTACAGTAGTTAAGAGCTTTAGAAACCGGCGTTAGCCAGAAAGCTCTTAACTCCTGCTATTTTCAGGCGGCTGGAATCTTGTCGTTAGAGCTCTAACGCTCACTGCAGAAACGACTCTAAATACCAGCGTTAGAAAGATCCCATTGAAAAGATAGGCTACGCAAATGGCGTAGGGGGATCTGCGGTATGGAAAAGTCGCGGCTGAAAAGTGAGCGTTAGACCCTTTAATCACTGACTCCAAATACCAGCGGGCGGCCAAAACCAGCGTTAGGAGCCTCTAACGCTGGTTTTGACGGCTACCGCCGAACTCTAAATCTAGGCCTGTATATTTATATCAGTATCTGTACATATTCTGTATAGTAATGTCTATTACATGCAGTTATATGACAATTAGTGTATACTGTATATTTATATCAGTATCTGTACATATTCTGTATAGTAGTGTCTATTACATGCAGTTATATGACAATTAGTGTATACTGAATATTTATATCAGTATCTGTACATATTCTGTATAGTAGTGTCTATTACATGCAGTTATATGACAATTAGTGTATACTGTATATTTATATCAGTATCTGTACTTATTCTGTATAGTAGTGTCTATTACATGCAGTTATATGACAATTAGTGTATACTGTATATTTATATCAGTATCTGTACATATTCTGTATAGTAGTGTCTATTACATGCAGTTATATGAGAATTAGTGTATACTGTATATTTATATCAGTAGCTGTACATATTCTGTATAGTAGTGTCTATTACATGCAGTTATATGACAATTAGTGTATACTGTATATTTATATCAATATCTGTACATATTCTGTATAGTAGTGTCTGTTACATGCAGTTATATGACAATTAGTGTATACTGTATATCTATATCAGTATCTGTACATATTCTGTATAGTAGTGTCTGTTACATGCAGTTATATGACAATTAGTGTATACTGTATATTTATATCAGTATCTGTACATATTCTGTATAGTAGTGTCTGTTACATGCAGTTATATGACGATTAGTGTATACTGTATATTTATATAATTATCTGTACATATTCTGTATAGTAGTGTCTATTACATGCAGTTATATGACAATTAGTGTATACTGTATATTTATATCAGTATCTGTACATAGTCTGTATAGTAGTGTCTGTTACATGCAGTTATATGACAATAGTGTATACTGTATATTTATATCAGTATCTGTACATATTCTGTATAGTAGTGTCTATTACATGCAGTTATATGACAATTAGTGTATATACTGTATATTTATATCAGTATCTGTACATATTCTGTATAGTAGTGTCTGTTACATGCAGTTATATGACAATAAGTGTATACTGTATATTTATATCAGTGTCTGTACATATTCTGTATAGTAGTGTCTATTACATGCAGTTATATGAAATTAGTGTATACTGTATATTTATATCAGTATCTGTACATATTCTGTATAGTAGTGTCTGTTACATGCAGTTATATGACAATTAGTGTATACTGTATATTTATATCAGTGTCTGTACATATTCTGTATAGTAGTGTCTATTACATGCAGTTATATGACAATTAGTGTATACTGTATATTTATATCAGTATCTGTACATATTCTGTATAGTAGTGTCTATTACATGCAGTTATATGACAATTTTTATGCTTCTGGTGGTTGCTATCAGGGTCTTATTAAGTAAAACTCCTTGGATGGGATGTGCAAACCTTTATTGACCTTTTCCGGGGCTACTCTCAGGGATGTGCATTTATCAGTTATCTAATATTTGATTTAAACGTTGTGCACATTTGTCTACTTCTCTTTTATAAATTTGCCCTCAGTCATGACGTAATTATATATGGATATGTTTATTTAGTTACTATCCGAGTACCAAAGAAGGTGAATGCTCGCTGTATTCTGCTCTTTTACAAAGTCGGATACCTCTTGTGAAAGTGCAACACACTAAGATCTGGGTTTGCACAGAACAGGGTTTGCACAGAACAGGGTTTGCACAGAACAGGGTTTGCACAGAACAGGGTTTGCACAGAACAGAGTTTGTTCCGAACTGGATTTGCACAGAATTGGATTTGCACAGATCTGGGTTTGCACAGAATTGGATTTGCACAGATCTGGGTTTGCACAGAATTGGATTTGCACAGATCTGGATTTGCACTGGATTTGCACAGAACTGGGTTTCGACAGAACTGGGTTTGCACAGAACTGGGTTTGCACAGAACTGAGTTTGCACAGATCTGGATTTGCACAGAATAGGGTTTGCACAGAACAGGGTTTGCACAGAACAGGGTTTGCACAGATCTGGGTTTGCACAGAACTGAATTTGCACAGATCTGGGATTGCACAGAATTGGATTTGCACAGATCTGTATTTGCAGAGAACTGCTTTTGCACAGATCTTAGTGTGCTGCAATTTCAGAAGAATAATTATGGCTCTTTAAAGAGACAAATGCTTTGAGCTGCCACCTTATTCTGCATTAAAGGGACAGTCTACACCAGAATTTTTATTGTTTTAAAAGATAGATAATCCCTTTATTACCCATTCCCCAGTTTTGCATAACCAACACAGTTATATTAATATACTTTATACCTCTGTGATTACCTTGTATCTAAGCCTCTGCAGACTGCCCCTTTATTTCAGTTCTTTTGACAGACTTGCCGTTTAGCCAATCAGTGCCTGCTCCCAGATAACTTCTCGTGCACGAGCACAGTGTTAGCTATATGAAACACATGAACTAACACCCTCTAGTGGTGAAAAACTGTTAAAATGCATTCTTAAAAGAGGTGGCTTTCAAGGTCTAAGAAATTAGCATATGAACCTCCCAGGTTAAGCTTTCAACTAAGAAAACCAAGAGAACAAAGCAAAATTGATGATAAAAGTAAATTGGAAAACTGTTTAAAATTACATGCTCTATCTGAATCATGAAAGTTTATTTTGGCCTAGACTGTCCCTTTAAGTAACTAAACATACAAATGCACATGTCTAATAATGAATGTTCTGGTCTTAAATGATAAATGTCTTTGTTTTCTGTGAGACATCCTGCCTACGGAGGGGTCATATGTAGGGAAAGTGACTGGAGAGTTTTAGCCATATGATATCTGAGATCAGTCTATTGTCACGTACGGAGTGGGTGCTAATATATCTAACCTTATAGATTTTTGCTGGCTATAAATTCTCAGGCGTTTGACAAACATCCTGAAGCACAGGATTTTATAAATCCTAACACCAATCAGTCAAAAATCTGTGCTTCAAGTTGTTTGTCAAACACCTGAGGAAACGGCTTGTTTTAGCTGAGAAACGTGTAGCTATTGATTTAAAGGGACACTGAACCCAAATGTTTTCTTTCGTGATTCAGATAGAGCATGAAATTGTAAGCAACTTTCTAATTTGCTCTTATTATCATTTTTTCTTTGTTCCCTTGTATCTTTTTTTGAAAAAGAAACCATCTAAGCTTTTTTATTTGGTTAAGTACTCTGGACAGCACTTTTTTATTGGTGGATGAATTTATCCACCAATCAACAAGAACAACCCAGGTTGTTCATCAAAAATGGGCCGGCATCTAAATGTACATTTTTGCATTTCAAATAAAGATACCAAGAGAATGAAGAAATAATAGGAGTAAATTAGAAAGTTGCTTAAAATCTCATGCTCTATCTGAATCACGAAAGAAAATTTTTGGGTTCAGTGTCCCTTTAACCCCTTAACGACCAAGGACGTACCCTGCACGTCCTCAGTTTGGAAAGCAGCTGGAAGCGATCCTGATCACTTCCAGCTGCTTTCCGGTTATTGCAGGATGCCTCGATATCGAGGCATCCTGCAATAACAATTGTTTTGTGTTGTCTACCCCTCCGGTGCACGCGTGCACAGAGGGCGGCGGGCGGGCGCGTGGACGGGGAAGGAGCGGGTGGGAACCGCTTACACTACAGAAACTATTTTGCTATTATTGTAAAAAATAATAATAAAAAAACCTAATGGAAATCATCTAAGGGATCTGGGAGGGGTGGGGGATTGATCTTGGGGGGGGAGCTACACTACAGAAAAAACTAAATTACATTGTAAAAAAACATTTTTATATGCAAACTGGGTACTGGCAGACAGCTGCCAGTACCCAAGATGGCCCCCAATAAGGCAGTGGGGGAGAGTTAGAGAGCTGTTTTGGCGGGGATCAGAGAGATTGGGGGCTAAGGGGGGGTTCCTACAAAGCAGCATATGTAAATATGCTTAAAAAAAAAGAAAAAAAAGATACCTTTTATTTTAGTACTGGCAGACTTTCTGCCAGTACTTAAAATGGCGGGGACAATTGTGGGGTGGGGGAGGGAAGATAGCTCTTTGGGAGGGATCAGGGGGTCTGATGTGTCAGGTGGGAAGCTGATCTCTACACTAAAGCTAAAATTAACCCTGCAAGCTCCCTACAAGCTACCTAATTAACACCTTCACTGCTGGGCATAATTCACGTGCTGTGCGCAGTGTCATTTAGCGGCCTTCTAATTACCATAAAGCAACACCAAAGCCATATATGTCTGCTATTTCTGAACAAAGGGGATCCCAGAGAAGCATTTACAACCATTTGTGCCATAATTGCACAAGCTGTTTGTAAATAATTTCAGTGAGAAACCTAAAGTTTGTGAAAAAGTTGACAATTTTTTTTAATTTGATCGCATTTGGCGGTGAAATGGTGGCATGAAATATACCAAAATGAGCCTAGATCAATACTTTGGGTTGTCTACTACACTACACTAAAGCTAAAATTACCCCAAAAAGCTCCCTACAGGCTCCCTAATTAACTCCTTCACTGCTGGGCATAATACACGTGTGGTGCTCAGTGGCATTTAGCGGCCAAAAAGCAACGTCAAAGCCATATATGTCTGCTATTTCTGAACAAAGGGGATCCCAGAGAAAAATTTACAACCATTTATGCCATAATTGCACAAGCTGTTTGTAAATAATCTCAGTGAGAAACCTAAAGTTTGTGAAAAAGTGAACAATTTTTTTTATTTGATCGCATTTGGTGGTGAAATGGTGGCATGAAATATACCAAAATGGGCCTAGATCAATACTTTGGTATGTCTTCTAAAAAAAAATATATACATGTCAAGGGATGTTCAGGGATTCCTGACAGATATCAGTGTTCCAAAGTAACTAGCGCTAATTTTGAAAAAAAGTGGTTTGGAAATAGCAAAGTGCTACTTGTACTTATTGCCCTATAACTTGCAAAAAAGCAAAGAAGATGTAAACATTGGGTATTTCTAAACTCAGGACAAAATTTAGAAACTATTTAGCATGGGTGTTTTTTGGTGGTTGTAGATGTGTAACAGATTTTGGGGGTCAAAGATAGAAAAAGTGTGTTTTTTTCCATTTTTTTCCTCATATTTTATAATTTTTTTTATAGTAAATTAGATATGATGAAAATAATGGTATCTTTAGAAAGTCCATTTAATGGCGAGAAAAACAGTGTATAATATATGTGGGTGTAGTAAATGAGTAAGAGGAAAATTACAGCTAAATACAAACACCGCAGAAATGTAAAAATAGCCTTGGTCCCAAACGGACAGAAAATGGAAAAGTGCTGTGGTCATTAAGGGGTTAACCTAAAGGCCATTGTAGTGCCAAAAGGTTTTATATTTGTATGTTTTAATCAGGGCTCACAATTTTCAACCCCTCTTAGAGGTGGCAATAAATCTAAAATTTTAGAAAAGAAAGTGCTATATTGGATTTTGAGATTACATACACGCCATCCATCTGGCATGAATAAAGAATGCAATATTAGTTTCTTTATAGATAATTGAGATCACATTCTGATTCTCGGTATTGTACACTGACATTGTCACTGTGTCTAGTATTATAAGTATATATGCATACACTTTTGATAATTCCGTGGCAATGATATATGTCAATTTTCAATTTCTGCGACATATTTATCTATCATCACTGTTATTTTCTTTTACTATTTTTAATAATGGTTAAGTTGCCTTTCAGGATTTTAAATATAGTCAATAAGGGTATAATAATGTATTTCAGTCATCTGTTAGGTAATTATGTATGCAAAACAGAATGAGAAGCAGTCTGCCAGGAACGAACAGCAGCATCAATAGCTTGTTCTATGGCCTGGTTACCACCTGGCAGTAGCTTCTTTCTGCCCAATTGTGCTTTCACAGAGGAAAACTTTCCTGTAGTATATCAGTCTGATCCCGCCGACATGGTCAGTCCAGCCCCGAAATACCAGGCAATTCTCCTCTGAACAAGGAACATGACAACCCCAGACGATCGTTTCGGCCTCCTTTGGGCCTCGTCAGTGAGGTGCAGCCATATCCCTCTAAGCACATTGGGCAAGGAGTCCACGTCTGGTTTCCCCCATCACCCTTAGGGAGACTATCCCCAGGGTCATATTTACATATGCAAAACAGAATGAGAAGCAGTCTGCCAGGAACGAACAGCAGCATCAATAGCTTGTTCTATGGCCCGGTTACCACCTGGCAGTAGCTTCTTTCTGCCCAATTGTGCTTTCACAGAGGAAAACTTTCCTGTAGTATATCAGTCTGATCCCGCCGACATGGTCAGTCCAGCCCCGAAATACCAGGCAATTCTCCTCTGAACAAGGAACATGACAACCCCAGACGATCGTTTCGGCCTCCTTTGGGCCTCGTCAGTGAGGTGCAGCCATATCCCTCTAAGCACATTGGGCAAGGAGTCCACGTCTGGTTTCCCCCATCACCCTTAGGGAGACTATCCCCAGGGTCATATTTACATATGCAAAACAGAATGAGAAGCAGTCTGCCAGGAACGAACAGCAGCATCAATAGCTTGTTCTATGGCCCGGTTACCACCTGGCAGTAGCTTCTTTCTGCCCAATTGTGCTTTCACTGAGGAAAACTTTCCTGTAGTATATCAGTCTGATCCCGCCGACATGGTCAGTCCAGCCCCGAAATACCAGGCAATTCTCCTCTGAACAAGGAACATGACAACCCCAGACGATCGTTTCGGCCTCCTTTGGGCCTCGTCAGTGAGGTGCAGCCATATCCCTCTAAGCACATTGGGCAAGGAGTCCACGTCTGGTTTCCCCCATCACCCTTAGGGAGACTATCCCCAGGGTCATATTTACATATGCAAAACAGAATGAGAAGCAGTCTGCCAGGAACGAACAGCAGCATCAATAGCTTGTTCTATGGCCCGGTTACCACCTGGCAGTAGCTTCTTTCTGCCCAATTGTGCTTTCACAGAGGAAAACGTTCCTGTAGTATATCAGTCTGATGCCGCCGACATGGTCAGTCCAGCCCCGAAATACCAGGCAATTCTCCTCTGAACAAGGAACATGACAACCCCAGACGATCGTTTCGGCCTCCTTTGGGCCTCGTCAGTGAGGTGCAGCCATATCCCTCTAAGCACATTGGGCAAGGAGTCCACGTCTGGTTTCCCCATCACCCTTAGGGAGACTATCCCCAGGGTCATATTTACATATGCAAAACAGAATGAGAAGCAGTCTGCCAGGAACGAAAAACAGCATCAATAGCTTGTTCTATGGCCCGGTTACCACCTGGCAGTAGCTTCTTTCTGCCCAATTGTGCTTTCACAGAGGAAAACTTTCCTGTAGTATATCAGTCTTATCCCGCCGACATGGTCAGTCCAGCCCCGAAATACCAGGCAATTCTCCTCTGAACAAGGAACATGACAACCCCAGACGATCGTTTCGGCCTCCTTTCGGCCTCGTCAGTGAGGTGCAGCCATATCCCTCTAAGCACATTGGGCAAGGAGTCCACGTCTGGTTTCCCCCATCACCCTTAGGGAGACTATCCCCAGGGGAGACGATTGGTCTCCCCCTCCAGCAGCACAGCTATGTATCCAAAGGGGAGACAGTCGGTCTCCCCCTCCAGCAACCAGGCTCCCACCAGGCTACTTCCATGGTAGTGCTGGCACCCGGGCAGAGTCCAGCTGGTCTCTGCCCACCTCGCAACCCACCAATTCAGCGTACCAGTCCCCCACACAGCTGTGGTGAGGCACCTGGACATGGACAAGTTTTCCCCGTACTCAGGTGTAGTAACCATTTATTGTGGGTGGGCTGTACTACTAATTGTGTTTTATGGGTGGGTTGCTGGACTAACCAGGGCACTGACCGGCAGGAGGTCAGATACCCTGTTAGTCTGTTTGGAAAAGGGGAGAGATGTGACAAAACCAATCTCGCCACTGTACATTGGAGGGCCTGTTATGGAACATTCTTTGGGCTGGAGGTACATGGGCTTAAGGATACCCAGAGACTGCATGGAAATATGGAATTTTATATGCTGGACACCCCATGTACTTTCATAACTCTGTCTTATGTCTATGTCACCCTGTATCCATAAATACAGGATGGGTACAGGGTGTGAGTGCCCCTTGTGGGAGCAATTGTGACTCTATAAGCCAAGTGGGCATAAAAGACTTTATAGCTAATAAGAACTGTTCCTATATTCTGTAATAAGATGTATTCTATGTATGTTTAAGATCTGATTGTGTCTCAGGAGTCTGTCTAGGTAAACTGATTGGGTTTTGTGTGATTATGTTAACTAGACTGCCCAACATCAGATTGTCTGAGTACTTAATATGTTAATCTGTTTTACCTGTGAATACACAATTCTTAGAGGTTTGATGCATTGTTCATATGTTTGTTTAACTGTTTAACCAATGCCCTCTGTAACCTGAAGCCAGGGTTATATTCAACCCCCCCATCTGGGGTCAAAACCTGTATAAATACTAGGCATTCAGCCTTTAATAAATATATTCTGTTTTAAACCTGAAATGTGGAGCTTGGTCTCATGTTTGCAGGGAAACTGATCGAGGTTGTGAAGTGCTGATTCTGTATGCAGGACATTGTTCCCTGGTATTAACCCTTGGTATCCTGTTGGTACCGTAACATAGCTTCTTTCTGCCCAATTGTGCTTTCACAGAGGAAAACTTTCCTGTAGTATATCAGTCTGATCCCCCGACATGGTCAGTCCAGCCCCGAAATACCAGGCAATTCTCCTCTGAACAAGGAACATGACAACCCCAGACGATCGTTTCGGCCTCCTTTGGGCCTCGTCAGTGAGGTGCAGCCATATCCCTCTAAGCACATTGGGCAAGGAGTCCACGTCTGGTTTCCCCCATCACCCTTAGGGAGACTATCCCCAGGGTCATATTTACATATGCAAAACAGAATGAGAAGCAGTCTGCCAGGGGACCCCGGGGATAGTCTCCCTAAGGGTGATGGGGGAAACCAGACGTGGACTCCTTGCCCAATGTGCTTAGAGGGATATGGCTGCACCTCACTGACGAGGCCGAAAGGAGGCCGAAACGATCGTCTGGGGTTGTCATGTTCCTTGTTCAGAGGAGAATTGCCTGGTATTTCGGGGCTGGACTGACCATGTCGGCGGGATCAGACTGATATACTACAGGAAAGTTTTCCTCTGTGAAAAGCACAATTGGGCAGAAAGAGGCTACTACCAGGTGGTAACCGGGCCATAGAACAAGCTATTGATGCTGCTGTTCGTTCCTGGCAGACTGCTTCTCATTCTGTTTTGCATATGTAAATATGACCCAAGGGGATAGTCTCCCTAAGGGTGATGGGGGAAACCAGACGTGGACTCCTTGCCCAATGTGCTTAGAGGGATATGGCTGCACCTCACTGACGAGGCCCAAAGGAGGCCGAAACGATCGTCTGGGGTTGTCATGTTCCTTGTTCAGAGGAGAATTGCCTGGTATTTCGGGGCTGGACTGACCATGTCGGCGGGATCAGACTGATATACTACAGGAAAGTTTTCCTCTGTGAAAAGCACAATTGGGCAGAAAGAAGCTACTACCAGGTGGTAACCGGGCCATAGAACAAGCTATTGATGCTGCTGTTCGTTCCTGGCAGACTGCTTCTCATTCTGTTTTGCATATGTAAATATGACCCCGGGGATAGTCTCCCTAAGGGTGATGGGGGAAACCAGACGTGGACTCCTTGCCCAATGTGCTTAGAGGAATATGGCTGCACCTCACTGACGAGGCCCAAAGGAGGCCGAAACGATCGTCTGGGGTTGTCATGTTCCTTGTTCAGAGGAGAATTGCCTGGTATTTCGGGGCTGGACTGACCATGTCGGCGGGATCAGACTGATATACTACAGGAAAGTTTTCCTCTGTGAAAAGCACAATTGGGCAGAAAGAAGCTACTACCAGGTGGTAACCGGGCCATAGAACAAGCTATTGATGCTGCTGTTCGTTCCTGGCAGACTGCTTCTCATTCTGTTTTGCATATGTAAATATGACCCCGGGGATAGTCTCCCTAAGGGTGATGGGGGAAACCAGACGTGGACTCCTTGCCCAATGTGCTTAGAGGGATATGGCTGCACCTCACTGACGAGGCCCAAAGGAGGCCGAAACGATCGTCTGGGGTTGTCATGTTCCTTGTTCAGAGGAGAATTGCCTGGTATTTCGGGGCTGGACTGACCATGTCGGCGGGATCAGACTGATATACTACAGGAAAGTTTTCCTCTGTGAAAAGCACAATTGGGCAGAAAGAAGCTACTACCAGGTGGTAACCGGGCCATAGAACAAGCTATTGATGCTGCTGTTCGTTCCTGGCAGACTGCTTCTCATTCTGTTTTGCATATGTAAATATGACCCCGGGGATAGTCTCCCTAAGGGTGATGGGGGAAACCAGACGTGGACTCCTTGCCCAATGTGCTTAGAGGGATATGGCTGCACCTCACTGACGAGGCCCAAAGGAGGTCGAAACGATCGTCTGGGGTTGTCATTTTCCTTGTTCAGAGGAGAATTGCCTGGTATTTCGGGGCTGGACTGACCATGTCGGCGGGATCAGACTGATATACTACAGGAAAGTTTTCCTCTGTGAAAAGCACAATTGGGCAGAAAGAAGCTACTACCAGGTGGTAACCGGGCCATAGAACAAGCTATTGATGCTGCTGTTCGTTCCTGGCAGACTGCTTCTCATTCTGTTTTGCATATGTAAATATGACCCCGGGGATAGTCTCCCTAAGGGTGATGGGGGAAACCAGACGTGGACTCCTTGCCCAATGTGCTTAGAGGGATATGGCTGCACCTCACTGACGAGGCCCAAAGGAGGCCGAAACGATCGTCTGGGGTTGTCATGTTCCTTGTTCAGAGGAGAATTGCCTGGTATTTCGGGGCTGGACTGACCATGTCGGCGGCATCAGACTGATATACTACAGGAAAGTTTTCCTCTGTGAAAAGCACAATTGGGCAGAAAGAAGCTACTACCAGGTGGTAACCGGGCCATAGAACAAGCTATTGATGCTGCTGTTCGTTCCTGGCAGACTGCTTCTCATTCTGTTTTGCATATGTAAATATGACCCCGGGGATAGTCTCCCTAAGGGTGATGGGGGAAACCAGACGTGGACTCCTTGCCCAATGTGCTTAGAGGGATATGGCTGCACCTCACTGACGAGGCCCAAAGGAGGCCGAAACGATCGTCTGGGGTTGTCATGTTCCTTGTTCAGAGGAGAATTGCCTGGTATTTCGGGGCTGGACTGACCATGTCGGCGGGATCAGACTAATATACTACAGGAAAGTTTTCCTCTGTGAAAAGCACAATTGGGCAGAAAGAAGCTACTACCAGGTGGTAACCGGGCCATAGAACAAGCTATTGATGCTGCTGTTCGTTCCTGGCAGACTGCTTCTCATTCTGTTTTGCATATGTAAATATGACCCCGGGTATAGTCTCCCTAAGGGTGATGGGGGAAACCAGACGTGGACTCCTTGCCCAATGTGCTTAGAGGGATATGGCTGCACCTCACTGACGAGGCCCAAAGGAGGCCGAAACGATCGTCTGGGGTTGTCATGTTCCTTGTTCAGAGGAGAATTGCCTGGTATTTCGGGGCTGGACTGACCATGTCGGCGGGATCAGACTGATATACTACAGGAAAGTTTTCCTCTGTGAAAAGCACAATTGGGCAGAAAGAAGCTACTACCAGGTGGTAACCGGGCCATAGAACAAGCTATTGATGCTGCTGTTCGTTCCTGGCAGACTGCTTCTCATTCTGTTTTGCATATGTAAATATGACCCCGGGGATAGTCTCCCTAAGGGTGATGGGGGAAACCAGACGTGGACTCCTTGCCCAATGTGCTTAGAGGGATATGGCTGCACCTCACTGACGAGGGCCAAAGGAGGCCGAAACGATCGTCTGGGGTTGTCATGTTCCTTGTTCAGAGGAGAATTGCCTGGTATTTCGGGGCTGGACTGACCATGTCGGCGGGATCAGACTGATATACTACAGGAAAGTTTTCCTCTGTGAAAAGCACAATTGGGCAGAAAGAAGCTACTACCAGGTGGTAACCGGGCCATAGAACAAGCTATTGATGCTGCTGTTCGTTCCTGGCAGACTGCTTCTCATTCTGTTTTGCATATGTAAATATGACCCCGGGGATAGTCTCCCTAAGGGTGATGGGGGAAACCAGACGTGGACGCCTTGCCCAATGTGCTTAGAGGGATATGGCTGCACCTCACTGACGAGGCCCAAAGGAGGCCGAAACGATCGTCTGGGGTTGTCATGTTCCTTGTTCAGAGGAGAATTGCCTGGTATTTCGGGGCTGGACTGACCATGTCGGCGGCATCAGACTGATATACTACAGGAAAGTTTTCCTCTGTGAAAAGCACAATTGGGCAGAAAGAAGCTACTACCAGGTGGTAACCGGGCCATAGAACAAGCTATTGATGCTGCTGTTCGTTCCTGGCAGACTGCTTCTCATTCTGTTTTGCATATGTAAATATGACCCCGGGGATAGTCTCCCTAAGGGTGATGGGGGAAACCAGACGTGGACTCCTTGCCCAATGTGCTTAGAGGGATATGGCTGCACCTCACTGACGAGGCCCAAAGGAGGCCGAAACGATCGTCTGGGGTTGTCATGTTCCTTGTTCAGAGGAGAATTGCCTGGTATTTCGGGGCTGGACTGACCATGTCGGTGGGATCAGACTGATATACTACAGGAAAGTTTTCCTCTGTGAAAAGCACAATTGGGCAGAAAGAAGCTACTACCAGGTGGTAACCGGGCCATAGAACAAGCTATTGATGCTGCTGTTCGTTCCTGGCAGACTGCTTCTCATTCTGTTTTGCATATGTAAATATGACCCCGGGGATAGTCTCCCTAAGGGTGATGGGGGAAACCAGACGTGGACTCCTTGCCCAATGTGCTTAGAGGGATATGGCTGCACCTCACTGACGAGGCCCAAAGGAGGCCGAAACGATCGTCTGGGGTTGTCATGTTCCTTGTTCAGAGGAGAATTGCCTGGTATTTCGGGGCTGGACTGACCATGTCGGCGGGATCAGACTGATATACTACAGGAAAGTTTTCCTCTGTGAAAAGCACAATTGGGCAGAAAGAAGCTACTACCAGGTGGTAACCGGGCCATAGAACAAGCTATTGATACTGCTGTTCGTTCCTGGCAGACTGCTTCTCATTCTGTTTTGCATATGTAAATATGACCCCGGGGATAGTCTCCCTAAGGGTGATGGGGGAAACCAGACGTGGACTCCTTGCCCAATGTGCTTAGAGGGATATGGCTGCACCTCACTGACGAGGCCCAAAGGAGGCCGAAACGATCGTCTGGGGTTGTCATGTTCCTTGTTCAGAGGAGAATTGCCTGGTATTTCGGGGCTGGACTGACCATGTCGGCGGGATCAGACTGATATACTACAGGAAACTTTTCCTCTGTGAAAGCACAATTGGGCAGAAAGAAGCTACTGCCAGGTGGTAACCGGGCCGTAGAACAAGCTATTGATGCTGCTGTTCGTTCCTGGCAGACTGCTTCTCATTCTGTTTTGCATATGTAAATATGATCCCGGGGATAGTCTCCCTAAGGGTGATGGGGGAAACCAGACGTGGACTCCTTGCCCAATGTGCTTAGAGGGATATGGCTGCACCTCACTGACGAGGCCCAAAGGAGGCCGAAACGATCGTCTGGGGTTGTCATGTTCCTTGTTCAGAGGAGAATTGCCTGGTATTTCGGGGCTGGACTGACCATGTCGGCGGGATCAGACTAATATACTACAGGAAAGTTTTCCTCTGTGAAAAGCACAATTGGGCAGAAAGAAGCTACTACCAGGTGGTAACCGGGCCATAGAACAAGCTATTGATGCTGCTGTTCGTTCCTGGCAGACTGCTTCTCATTCTGTTTTGCATATGTAAATATGACCCCGGGTATAGTCTCCCTAAGGGTGATGGGGGAAACCAGACGTGGACTCCTTGCCCAATGTGCTTAGAGGGATATGGCTGCACCTCACTGACGAGGCCCAAAGGAGGCCGAAACGATCGTCTGGGGTTGTCATGTTCCTTGTTCAGAGGAGAATTGCCTGGTATTTCGGGGCTGGACTGACCATGTCGGCGGGATCAGACTGATATACTACAGGAAAGTTTTCCTCTGTGAAAAGCACAATTGGGCAGAAAGAAGCTACTACCAGGTGGTAACCGGGCCATAGAACAAGCTATTGATGCTGCTGTTCGTTCCTGGCAGACTGCTTCTCATTCTGTTTTGCATATGTAAATATGACCCCGGGGATAGTCTCCCTAAGGGTGATGGGGGAAACCAGACGTGGACTCCTTGCCCAATGTGCTTAGAGGGATATGGCTGCACCTCACTGACGAGGCCCAAAGGAGGCCGAAACGATCGTCTGGGGTTGTCATGTTCCTTGTTCAGAGGAGAATTGCCTGGTATTTCGGGGCTGGACTGACCATGTCGGCGGGATCAGACTGATATACTACAGGAAAGTTTTCCTCTGTGAAAAGCACAATTGGGCAGAAAGAAGCTACTACCAGGTGGTAACCGGGCCATAGAACAAGCTATTGATACTGCTGTTCGTTCCTGGCAGACTGCTTCTCATTCTGTTTTGCATATGTAAATATGACCCCGGGGATAGTCTCCCTAAGGGTGATGGGGGAAACCAGACGTGGACTCCTTGCCCAATGTGCTTAGAGGGATATGGCTGCACCTCACTGACGAGGCCCAAAGGAGGCCGAAACGATCGTCTGGGGTTGTCATGTTCCTTGTTCAGAGGAGAATTGCCTGGTATTTCGGGGCTGGACTGACCATGTCGGCGGGATCAGACTGATATACTACAGGAAACTTTTCCTCTGTGAAAGCACAATTGGGCAGAAAGAAGCTACTGCCAGGTGGTAACCGGGCCGTAGAACAAGCTATTGATGCTGCTGTTCGTTCCTGGCAGACTGCTTCTCATTCTGTTTTGCATATGTAAATATGACCCCGGGGATAGTCTCCCTAAGGGTGATGGGGGAAACCAGACGTGGACTCCTTGCCCAATGTGCTTAGAGGGATATGGCTGCACCTCACTGACGAGGCCCAAAGGAGGCCGAAACGATCGTCTGGGGTTGTCATGTTCCTTGTTCAGAGGAGAATTGCCTGGTATTTCGGGGCTGGATTGACCATGTCGGCGGGATCAGACTAATATACTACAGGAAAGTTTTCCTCTGTGAAAAGCACAATTGGGCAGAAAGAAGCTACTACCAGGTGGTAACCGGGCCATAGAAAAAGCTATTGATGCTGCTGTTCGTTCCTGGCAGACTGCTTCTCATTCTGTTTTGCATATGTAAATATGACCCCGGGTATAGTCTCCCTAAGGGTGATGGGGGAAACCAGACGTGGACTCCTTGCCCAATGTGCTTAGAGGGATATGGCTGCACCTCACTGACGAGGCCCAAAGGAGGCCGAAACGATCGTCTGGGGTTGTCATGTTCCTTGTTCAGAGGAGAATTGCCTGGTATTTCGGGGCTGGACTGACCATGTCGGCGGGATCAGACTGATATACTACAGGAAAGTTTTCCTCTGTGAAAAGCACAATTGGGCAGAAAGAAGCTACTACCAGGTGGTAACCGGGCCATAGAACAAGCTATTGATGCTGCTGTTCGTTCCTGGCAGACTGCTTCTCATTCTGTTTTGCATATGTAAATATGACCCCGGGGATTGTCTCCCTAAGGGTGATGGGGGAAACCAGACGTGGACTCCTTGCCCAATGTGCTTAGAGGGATATGGCTGCACCTCACTGACGAGGCCCAAAGGAGGCCGAAACGATCGTCTGGGGTTGTCATGTTCCTTGTTCAGAGGAGAATTGCCTGGTATTTCGGGGCTGGACTGACCATGTCGGCGGGATCAGACTGATATACTACAGGAAAGTTTTCCTCTGTGAAAAGCACAATTGGGCAGAAAGAAGCTACTACCAGGTGGTAACCGGGCCATAGAACAAGCTATTGATGCTGCTGTTCGTTCCTGGCAGACTGCTTCTCATTCTGTTTTGCATATGTAAATATGACCCCGGGGATAGTCTCCCTAAGGGTGATGGGGGAAACCAGACGTGGACTCCTTGCCCAATGTGCTTAGAGGGATATGGCTGCACCTCACTGACGAGGCCCAAAGGAGGCCGAAACGATCGTCTGGGGTTGTCATGTTCCTTGTTCAGAGGAGAATTGCCTGGTATTTCGGGGCTGGACTGACCATGTCGGCGGGATCAGACTGATATACTACAGGAAAGTTTTCCTCTGTGAAAAGCACAATTGGGCAGAAAGAAGCTACTACCAGGTGGTAACCGGGCCATAGAACAAGCTATTGATGCTGCTGTTCGTTCCTGGCAGACTGCTTCTCATTCTGTTTTGCATATGTAAATATGACCCCGGGGATAGTCTCCCTAAGGGTGATGGGGGAAACCAGACGTGGACTCCTTGCCCAATGTGCTTAGAGGGATATGGCTGCACCTCACTGACGAGGCCCAAAGGAGGCCGAAACGATCGTCTGGGGTTGTCATGTTCCTTGTTCAGAGGAGAATTGCCTGGTATTTCGGGGCTGGACTGACCATGTCGGCGGGATCAGACTGATATACTACAGGAAAGTTTTCCTCTGTGAAAAGCACAATTGGGCAGAAAGAAGCTACTACCAGGTGGTAACCGGGCCATAGAACAAGCTATTGATGCTGCTGTTCGTTCCTGGCAGACTGCTTCTCATTCTGTTTTGCATATGTAAATATGACCCCGGGGATAGTCTCCCTAAGGGTGATGGGGGAAACCAGACGTGGACTCCTTGCCCAATGTGCTTAGAGGGATATGGCTGCACCTCACTGACGAGGCACAAAGGAGGCCGAAACGATCGTCTGGGGTTGTCATGTTCCTTGTTCAGAGGAGAATTGCCTGGTATTTCGGGGCTGGACTGACCATGTCGGCGGGATCAGACTGATATACTACAGGAAAGTTTTCCTCTGTGAAAAGCACAATTGGGCAGAAAGAAGCTACTACCAGGTGGTAACCGGGCCATAGAACAAGCTATTGATACTGCTGTTCGTTCCTGGCAGACTGCTTCTCATTCTGTTTTGCATATGTAAATATGACCCCGGGGATAGTCTCCCTAAGGGTGATGGGGGAAACCAGACGTGGACTCCTTGCCCAATGTGCTTAGAGGGATATGGCTGCACCTCACTGACGAGGCCCAAAGGAGGCCGAAACGATCGTCTGGGGTTGTCATGTTCCTTGTTCAGAGGAGAATTGCCTGGTATTTCGGGGCTGGACTGACCATGTCGGCGGGATCAGACTGATATACTACAGGAAACTTTTCCTCTGTGAAAGCACAATTGGGCAGAAAGAAGCTACTGCCAGGTGGTAACCGGGCCGTAGAACAAGCTATTGATGCTGCTGTTCGTTCCTGGCAGACTGCTTCTCATTCTGTTTTGCATAGGTAATTATGTATCCTTTGTATCACGTTTAAGTCAATTTTGTGTCTATAAAGGTATTCTATGTTTTTAACCTTTTTGTGTTTGTATTATAAGGCAGTGAAATGATTAACCTCTTGCTCACTGCCTATAAATAGACTAGGTTGTAACATAGACAGTAGTCTATGAGTAAGCTCAGCTAGGGGGCGCGAAACCTTTGGGCTTTGGAGTAGTGCCTGCATCCTGTTTCTCTTTTGCCATCGCTTGCGGCCTCATCCACCGTTTTCCTGCTACGGCACTCCGGGTGAACACAAGACTTCCTTGCTTACCTTCTTCAGAGGGCTTGACTTCCGTGTAGCGTGGATGAACGGCGAGTGCTGCGGTTGCACTTCTTTCTCTCAAAATTTCAAGTACTTAGCTACTAGCTAGGCAAAAAAGTTACTCACCACTTCTGATCCCACCTGTCCATGCCACGCCCACTGCCCGCCCACTACCCCACCATATCTTATAGCACTTTTACAGGCAGAGTATTCTTAGTCAGTAATCTTGGAATTGTCTGGAATGGCAAAGATTTAAATAAGTAAATCTATCTGTCTTTCTATCTATATCTCCCTCTCTCACACAAACTCCCTCTTATTCTCCCCTCACACTCTCTTTCGCACACTCTACCCCCTCTCTCACACAATTGTCCTTTCCTTCTCCTCTCTCTTACTCACTCTTCTACTCTCACTCACACACTCTCCTAATCTGTCTCTCACACATTCTCCTCTCTCTCACACACTTCCCTCCTATCTTTTAAACTCTCCTCCTTTCTTCTATAATGTCCTCTCTCACACACTTTCCCTCTCTCTTCCTCTCCCCTCCTCTCTCTTACTCACTCTTCTACTCTCACTCACACACTCTCCTACTCTCTCTCTCACACATTCTCCTCTCTCTCACACACTTCCCTCCTATCTTTTAAACTCTCCTCCTTTCTTCTATAATGTCCTCTCTCACACACTTTTCCTCTCTCTTCCTCTCCCCTCCTCTCTCTTACTCTCATACTCTCTCACACTCTACCTCTTTTTCTCACTCTTCCCCTCCCTCTTAATACCCCCCCCCGCTTATGCACTCACACTCCCATATATGCACACTCACACATATCTCCACTCACTGCTGTTTGACCTCCCACATTGTAATATCTACAATCTACCTAGGTTGTTAAATATTTATGTCTGCTTTCTTTTGGTGCATTCACTAAAAATAAAAAAATAAAAATAAATTGACAGCAGTTTATTATCTAACATGTGTAAGATTTCCTAATTGATTCACAGAAATAAGTATTTAAAAGAAAATGAGTCACATATATATTTCTTTAAAACGGAAATGTGGAAATAAAGTGACATGAAAACAGGGTCGCAAACTGAAGAATTTCCAGCTGCTGTACTATAACCTGGCAGGGGTCTTACAAACACACAGACACAGCTTCTCTAAAACACACTCTCACTCACAAACTCACACTCATACACACTCGCATACAGAAACTCTCTCACTTATACACTCTCACACAGACTCACAAACACAAACTCACTGACACACAAACTCACACTCATACACACTCCCATACAGAAACTCTCTCACTTATACACTCTCACACAGACTCACAAACACAAACTCACTGACACACAAACTCACACTCATACACACTCGCATACAGAAACTCTCTCACTTATACACTCTCACACAGACTCACAAACACAAACTCACTGACACACAAACTCATACACACTCCCATACAGAAACTCTCTCACTTATACACTCTCACACAGACTCACAAACTCACTGACACACAAACTCACACTCATACACACTCGCATACAGAAACTCTCTCACTTATACACTCTCACACAGACTCACAAACACAAACTCACTGACACACAAACTCACACTCATACACACTCGCATACAGAAACTCTCTCACTTATACACTCTCACACAGACTCACAAACACAAACTCACTGACACACAAACTCACACTCATACACACTCCCATACAGAAACTCTCTCACTTATACACTCTCACACAGACTCACAAACACAAACTCACTGACACACAAATTCACACTCATACACACTCGCATACAGAAACTCTCTCACTTATACACTCTCACACAGACTCACAAACACAAACTCACTGACACACAAACTCATACACACTCCCATACAGAAACTCTCTCACTTATACACTCTCACACAGACTCACAAACTCACTGACACACAAACTCACACTCATACACACTCCCATACAGAAACTCACTTATACACTCTCACACAGACTCACAAACACAAACTCACTGACACACAAACTCACACTCATACACACTCGCATACAGAAACTCTCTCACTTATACACTCTCACACAGACTCACAAACACAAACTCACTGACACACAAACTCACACTCATACACACTCGCATACAGAAACTCTCTCACTTATACACTCTCACACAGACTCACAAACACAAACTCACTGACACACAAACTCACACTCATACACACTCCCATACAGAAACTCTCTCACTTATACACTCTCACACAGACTCACAAACTCACTGACACACAAACTCACACTCATACACACTCCCATACAGAAACTCTCTCACTTATACACTCTCACACAGACTCACAAACTCACTGACACACAAACTCACACTCATACACACTCCCATACAGAAACTCTCTCACTTATACACTCACACAGACTCACAAACACAAACTCACACTCATACACACTCGCATACAGAAACTCTCTCAGTTATACACTCTCACACAGACTCACAAACTCACTGACACACAAACTCACACTCATACACACTCCCATACAGAAACTCTCTCACTTATACACTCTCACACAGACTCACAAACACAAACTCACTGACACACAAACTCACACTCATACACACTCGCATACAGAAACTCTCTCACTTATACACTCTCACACAGACTCACAAACACAAACTCACTGACACACAAACTCACACTCGTACACACTCCCATACAGAAACTCTCTCACTTATACACTCTCACACAGACTCACAAACTCACTGACACACAAACTCACACTCATACACACTCCCATACAGAAACTCTCTCACTTATACACTCTCACACAGACTCACAAACTCACTGACACACAAACTCACACTCATACACACTCCCATACAGAAACTCTCTCACTTATACACTCACACAGACTCGCAAACACAAACTCATAATCACACTCAAACACACTCGCATACAGAAACTCTCTCACTTATACACTCTCACACAGACTCACAAACACAAACTCACTGACGCACAAACTCACACTCATACACACTCGCATACAGAAACTCTTTCACTTATACACTCTCACACAGACTCACAAACACAAACTCACTGACACACAAACTCACACTCATACACACTCCCATACAGAAACTCTCTCACTTATACACTCACACAGACTCACAAACTCGCTGACACACAAACTTACACTCATACACACTCGCATACAGAAACTCTCTCACTTATATACTCTCACACAGACTCACAAACACAAACTCATACTCACACTCATACACACTCACATACAGAAACTCTCTCACTTATACACTCACACAGACTCACAAACACAAACTCATACTCACACTCATACACACTCGCATACAGAAACTCTCTCACTTATACACTCTCACACAGACTCACAAACACAAACTCACTGACACACAAACTCACACTCATACACACTCGCATACAGAAACTCTTTCACTTATACACTCTCACACAGACTCACAAACACAAACTCACTGACACACAAACTCACACTCATACACACTCCCATACAGAAACTCTCTCACTTATACACTCACACACAGACTCACAAACACAAACTCATACTCACACTCATACACACTCACAAACACAAACTCACTGACACACAAACTCTCACACTCATACACACTCGCATACAGAAACTCTCTCACTTATACACAAACTCACTGACACACAAACTCTCTCACACTCATACAGAAACTCTCACTTATACACTCTCACACACACTCACAAACACAAACTCACACTCATACACACTCCCATACATAATCTCTCTCACTTATACACTCTCACACAGACTCACTGACACACAAACTCTCTCACACTCATACACATTCGCATACAGAAACTCTCTCACTTATACACTCTCACACACACTCACAAACACAAACTCACTGACACACAAACTCTCTCACACTCATACAGACTTGCATACAGAAACTCTCTCACTTGCTAGGTCTATGAGTAAGCACCTGTAGGGGGCGCGAAACGCGTCAGACTGTTGCCTGTGTCCACACTCTAGCCTGACTGTGAGTAGCTTTGACATGCTGTCCCTACATTTGAATTGTTTTCCACTCCAATAAAATTTGGATTTTACTTGCAACTAACCTTGATGTGCAGTGCCTGCCATTCTTTCTTCTATGTCTCTCACACTCATACACACTCACATACAGAAACTCTCTCACTTATACACTCTCACACACACTCACAAACACAAACTCTCTCACACTCATACACACTCCCATACAGAAACTCTCTCACTTTTACACTCTCACACAGACACTCCCACATATACACACTCTCAAACGTACACACAATAACTCTCTCTCACACACACATACTTATTTACCCACAGTTGCATATTATAAGGAGAGGGGGAGATATATTTTTTAATTAAACCTGTGATATTTGACTATGTATTTATGGAAACTTATTTGATATTTTAAACAAGATTGTATTCTACTTTAGCACTCTAGATGCAGTACAGCAAAACACAGTGGTTATCTCAACAGAGTTTATATAGAAGGTGCATAGAGTACACCATGGGCGATATTTATCAAGCCGTCAACCGCAAATACGCCGGAATTTCACAGGGTAATTGTTGCAAGCTTGATCCGACCTAGTTATCAAAGCCTACAGACTGGCAAATGTTGAAATTTGTGACGTAACATACGGTCCGCTGGTCTCACTGTGGCGCAGATCGATGCTTACGTCGTTACAAATGTTTCGAATACACATTCGGCTCTATTTGACACCTTTTCCCATTTATCAAATTTATAAAAGGAAAAGCTTGCGGCTATTCTGGCCCAGCATACCTGGTTTTTAATCCGCCACCCTGGAAGCCGCGGATGCCATAGAAATCAATGGGAGTTTGAAAGCAGCAAAAGCTTATGTTCGATGCTGCCAGATATCCCATTCATTTCTATGGTTGAAAAAAAGTTACGTTTACACCTAACACCCTAACATAAGCCCCGAGTCTAAAGACCCCTAATCTGCTGCCCCCGACATCACCGCAACCTACATAATGTTATTAACCCATATCCCGCCGCTTTCGGACCCCGCCGCCACCTAAATAAACTTATTAACCCCTATCCCGCCGCCACCTAAATAAACGTATTAACCCCCTATCCCGCCACTCCTGGACCCCCGCCGCCACTAAATAAATGTATTAACCCCTAAACCTCTGGCCTCCCACATCACTACCACTAACTAAACCTATTAACCCCTAAACCGCTAGCCCCCCACATTGCCATAAACTAAATTAAGCTATTAACCCCTAAACCTAACAAGCAGCTAACTTCAAATTAAAATTACAACATCCATATCTTCAAATAAATTTAAACTTACCTGTAGAATTAAATTATACTATTTTTAAACTATCAATTAACCTACCCTAACTATTATACTACAATTAAATTAAACTAGCAATTAAATTAACTAAATTACATATTAAAACACCTTAACCCTACTCAAATTAAGTAAATATACTATGTAACCTTATTAAAAATTACTAAATTACCAAAAAAAATAAACGCTGTTACAAAAAATAAAAGGCACTAATTTACGAAGAAAAAAAACAACACATTATCTAAAATAAGAATTATACCTAATCTAATAGCCCTATCAAAATAAAAAGCCCCCCAAAATGAAAAAAACCCTAGCCTACAATAAACTACTAATGGCCCTTAAAAGGGCCATTTGTGGGGCATTGCCCCAAAGTAATCAGCTCTTTTACCTGTAAAAAAAAAAATTACAAACACCCCCCCAACAGTAAAACCCACCACCCACACAACCAACCCCCCAAATAAAAACCCTATCTAAAATAACCTAAGCTCCCTATTGCCCTGATAAGGGCATTTGTATGGGCATTGCCCTTAAAAGGGCATTTAGCTCTTTTACCTGCCCAGACCCTAATCTAAAAATAAAACCCACCCAAAAAAACCTTAAATAAACTTAACACTAACCCCCGACGATCCACTTACAGTTATTGAAGTCCTGCCTTGAAGGATACATCCAGCCCGGCGCCCTCTTCCATCTTCATCCAGCCGGCATCTTTTATCTTCATCCATACGGCGCTGAGTGGGTCCATCTTGAAGTCATCCGGCGCGGACCTCTTCTTCATACAGTTGCCGCTGTAAAATGGAAATTGAATGCAAGTGACGTCATCCAAGATCAGCCAATAGGATTAGAGCAACACTCATCCTATTGGCAGTTCCAATCAGCCAATAGGAATGAGCTCTCATCCTATTGGCTAATTGGAACAGCTAATAGGATGAGAGCTGCTCAAATCCTATTGGCTGATTGGAACAGCCAATAGGATTTTAGCAGCTCTAATCCTATTGGCTAATTGAAATATTTTTTTATTTTGGGGGGGGGGCTTTTTTATTTTGATAGGGCTATTAGATTAGATGTAATTCTTTTTTTATTTTTGATAATGTGTTTTTTTCCCCGTAATTTAGTGTTTTTTATTTTTTGTAATTTAGCGTTTTTGGATAGGGGTTAATAACTTTAATTAGGTTGCGGCGGGATAGGGGTTAAACATTTTAGTATAGTGGGTTTAGTGACAGGGTATAAATAAAGTTGGTAAAAAGCTGAATAGACGTGAGATCGATGACTGCTAGTTAACAGTCCGATGCTCATCGCCCCGTACTTGGTGCGCGGCTTTTTGACGTCTTTCTTTTAAATATGAAGAGTGTATTAAGTTACGCGGCCACGTTGTTAGGCGAGCGTATTGATGCCATTGAATGCAACACAGTTGACAGCTTGATAGATATCCCCCCATATCTTTCGCATCTATATTGCTACTATGTTGATCTATATGGCTGACAATTTACTATGACCAGGACAATTAGCTAAACATTAGTATAGGTTATGGTGTATACACTGCTCCTGGTTTTGTGATTTTGCTGACATCTGACTGACTAGTGATGCCACATGCAGGCTAGTGACAAGATTCCTATTACTCACATGGATGTGTTTGGGGGTCATGCTATTGCCTATCTCAGGTTCTATTCCCTCCCAGCAGCCTGTGTGATTCCTGAGGTTAGCAGCACACAGAGTAGATCACCACAGCTGATAGGGAACAGATAATATCTGCTCAGCACCGGAGTGACAGCCCCTCCCTCAGTAAATCATTCAGTAAGTACGGATTGCTGTTTTGAGGAAACTGTTTAATGATTGGAGGGGAAGCATAAGATTAAAGGGACATTCCAGTCAAAATTGAAATGCACATAGATGAGTTACATCTTTGAATAGAAAAATATTTGCAATATATATATATTGGCAAAAATACTTCTAGTAGAAGTTATGCCTGATTTAGTGTTAACATTTTTCTCTGCATGTGCATGTGAAGCATAGCTGGATATTCTCAGTGCACCAGCATTTTACATACTGCAGCAGCTCAGAGTACAAGTGGGTCTGTATCATGTCAGTACATAACAAATTGAGTCATTACCAGATGGTACAAGCACCTTAGGCTCTCTGAACAAGTGCTGTGTTTAAATTGCTGGTGCACGTGCATACTTAAATACACTCTTTTATTAGAAGCAGTTTTGCTAATACCTGTATATTACACAAATGCTTCGATTCAAAACAGAAATGCATCCATGTGGATTCCAATTGTGGTTGGATTGTCCCTTTAAGCATATTATAAAAGGGCCTTCCATACTAAAGAATATTCTTAGAATACTCATGAATTTGTAGTTTTATTGAGTGAGAAGGTCTGAGAGAATAGGGGTATCTAGTGTTATTGGGTGAGAAGGTCTGAGAGAATAGGGATATGTAGTGTTATTGGGTGAGAAGGTCTGAGAGAATAGGGGTATCTAGTGTTATTGGGTGAGAAGGTCTGAGAGAATAGGGATATGTAGTGTTATTGGGTGAGAAGGTCTGAGAGAATAGGGGTATGTAGTCTTATAGGGTGAGAAGGTCTGAGAGAATAGGGGTATGTAGTGTTATTGGGTGAGAAGGTCTGTGGGAATAGGGGTATGTAGTGTTATTGGGTGAGAAGGTCTGTGGGAATAGGGATATATAGTGTTATAGGGTGAGAAGGTCTGAGAGAATAGGGGTATGTAGTTTTATTGGGTGAGAAGATCTGAGAGAATAGGGGTATGTAGTGTTATTGGGTGAGAAGGTCTGTGGGAATAGGGGTATGCAGTGTTATTGGGTGAGAAGGTCTGTGGGAATAGGGGTATGCAGTGTTATTGGGTGAGAAGGTCTGAGAGAATAGGGGTATGTAGTGTTATTGGGTGAGAAGGTCTGTGGGAATAGGAATATATAGTGTTATAGGGTGAGAAGGTCTGAGAAAATAGGGGTATGTAGTGTTATTGGGTGAGAAGGTCTGAGAGAATAGGGGTATGTAGTGTTATAGGGTGAGAAGGTCTGTGGGAATAGGGGTATGTAGTGTTATTGGGTGAGAAGGTCTGAGAGAATAGGGGTATGTAGTGTTATTGGGTGAGAAGGTCTGAGAGAATAGGGGTATGTAGTGTTATTGGGTGAGAAGGTCTGAGAGAATAGGGCTATGTAGTGTTATTGGGTGAGAAGGTCTGAGAGAATAGGGTAATGTGGTTTTATTGGGTGAGAAGGTCTGTGGGAATAGGGATATATAGTGTTATAGGGTGAGAAGGTCTGAGAGAATATGGATATGTATTTTTTATTGCGTGAGAAGGTCTGAGAGAATAGGGGTATGTAGTGTTATAGGGTGAGAAGGTCTGTGGGAATAGGGGTATGTAATGTTATTGGGTGAGAAGGTCTGAGAGAATAGGTGTATGTAGTGTTATTGGGTGAGAAGATCTGAGAGAATAGGGGTATGTAGTGTTATTGGGTGAGAAGGTCTGTGGGAATAGGGGTATGCAGTGTTATTGGGTGAGAAGGTCTGTGGGAATAGGGGTATGCAGTGTTATTGGGTGAGAAGGTCTGAGAGAATAGGGGTATGTAGTGTTATTGGGTGAGAAGGTCTGTGGGAATAGGGATATATAGTGTTATAGGGTGAGAAGGTCTGAGAAAATAGGGGTATGTAGTGTTATTGGGTGAGAAGGTCTGAGAGAATAGGGGTATGTAGTGTTATAGGGTGAGAAGGTCTGTGGGAATAGGGGTATGTAGTGTTATTGGGTGAGAAGGTCTGAGAGAATAGGGGTATGTAGTGTTATTGGGTGAGAAGGTCTGAGAGAATAGGGGTATGTAGTGTTATTGGGTGAGAAGGTCTGAGAGAATAGGGCTATGTAGTGTTATTGGGTGAGAAGGTCTGAGAGAATAGGGTAATGTGGTTTTATTGGGTGAGAAGGTCTGTGGGAATAGGGATATATAGTGTTATAGGGTGAGAAGGTCTTAGAGAATATGGATATGTATTTTTTATTGGGTGAGAAGGTCTGAGAGAATAGGGGTATGTAGTGTTATAGGGTGAGAGGGTCTGTGGGAATAGGGGTATGTAGTGTTATTGGGTGAGAAGGTCTGAGAGAATAGGGGTATGTAGTGTTATAGGAGCCTATTTACTATGGTGCGATTGGACATGATCACACTACATACCCCTATTCTCTCAGACCTTCTCACCCTATAAGACTACATACCCCTATTCCCACAGACCTTCTCACCATATTACTCTACATACCCCTATTCTCACAGACCTTCTCACCCTATTACTCTACATGCCCCTATTCTCACATACCTTCTCACCCCATAACACTACATACCCTAATTCTCTCAGACCTTTTACCCCATAACACCACATACCCATATTCCCACAGACCTTCTCACCCCAAAATACCACATACCCCTATTCCCACAGACCTTCTGACCATATAACATTACATACCCCTATTTCCAAAGACCTTCTCACCCTATAACACTACATAATCCTTTTCCCACAGACCTTCTCAACCTATAACACTACATACCCCTATCCCCACAGATCTTCTCACCCTATAACACTACATACCACTATTTTCACATACCTTCTCACCCTATTATTCTACATAACCTTATTCCCACATACCTTCTCACCCCATAACACTACATACCCCTATTCCCACAGACCTCACCCCATAATGCTACAAACCCCTATTCCCAAAGACCTTCTTACCCCATAACGCTACATACCCCTATTCCCACAGACCTTCTCACCCAATAACACTACATACCCCTATTCCCAAAGACCTTCTCACCCAATAACACTACATACCCCTATTACCACAGACCTTCTCACCCAATAACACTACATACCCCTATTCCCACAGACCTTCTCACCCCATAACGCTACATACCCCTATTTACAAATACCTTCTCACCCTATAACACTACATACCCCTATCCCCACAGACCTTCTCACCCTATAACACTACATACCCCCATTCCCACAGACCTCACTTTATAACACTACATACCCCTATTTCCAAAGACCTCACCCTATAACACTACATACCCCTATTTACAAATACCTTCTCACCCTATAACACTACATACCCCTATCCCCACAGACCTTCTCACCCTATAACACTACATACCCCTATTCCCACAGACCTTCTCACCCTATAACACTACATACCCCTATCCCCACAGACCTCTCCCTATAACACTACATACCCCTATACCCACAGATCTTCTCACCCTATAACACTACATACCCCTATACCCACAGATCTTCTCACCCTATAACACTACATACCCCTATTCTCTCAGACCTTCTCACCCTATAACACTACATTACCCTATTTACAAAGACCTTCTCACCCTATAACACTACATACCCCTATTCTCTCAGACTTCTCACTCAATAAAACTACAAATTCATGACTATTCCCACAGACCTTCTGACCATATAACATTACATACCCCTATTTCCAAAGACCTTCTCACCCTATAACACTACATAATCCTTTTCCCACAGACCTTCTCAACCTATAACACTACATACCCCTATCCCCACAGATCTTCTCACCCTATAACACTAAATACCACTATTTTCACATACCTTCTCACCCTATTATTCTACATACCCTTATTCCCACAGACCTTCTCACCCCATAACACTACATACCCCTATTCCCACAGACCTCACCCCATAATGCTACAAACCCCTATTCCCAAAGACCTTCTTACCCCATAACGCTACATACCCCTATTTCCACAGACCTCACCCAATAACACTACATACCCCTATTCCCAAAGACCTTCTCACCCAATAACACTACATACCCCTATTCCCACAGACCTTCTCACCCCATAACGCTACATACCCCTATTTACAAATACCTTCTCACCCTATAACACTACATACCCCTATCCCCACAGACCTTCTCACCCTATAACACTACATACCCCCATTCCCACAGACCTCACTTTATAACACTACATACCCCTATTTCCAAAGACCTTCTCACCCTATAACACTACATACCTGTTACGGTTACCCTTAGTCTCGCTGAGAGATGGACCGCTTAGTAGCCTGGATCCCTATTGCTAAAGAGGGGAGAAGCTGCTTTCCATAGTATTCTATATGAGTCTCGCAAATATAGAATAATCTCCCTTAGCTGCAGTACAGCTAGGATACCCTTCTGCCCACAAAAACGAGTCAACGCTGCGATTGAGGGTCAAACAAGAACTCAGGACTGGGATGCCCAGCCTGCTTTTTATTAAGGTTACATGCACACAGGGCACTCCCAGGGGGAGAGGGGGGGAAGCACAAAATCCCCCATCACACATTTAGATAGAGAGCACTGTCCTTTGACAGGCCACAATAGGATTACAGTACTTAAGATAACAAGTTTACAAGTTCATCTTATCAATTAGCAGTCTGGCTCCAGAGGTGATTAGACAATAGTTTCTAAAAGCTGAAAAAAAAGAGTTAACTCTTTATGAAATGAAACTTGTTACAGTTTTCTTGGAGCCCTTCTTAGGCGCTGGCTTGCTGGTTCAGGCATTGCTGCTGGGAAATAAGCTCTTCACAACAGAATAACTAATGCTTCTGTAACATTGCTCCCTTTCTGTGGAACACTCTGGCAGACACGGTCTGACCCCTTTTCGGGGCAGACTAAGGCTGTCCAGACCGCTGGTTATGCGGGGCTGAGGTCGGTTTGTCTGGACAACCCGTCGGCGTTGCCATTCTGTTTCCCAGGTCTGTAAGTAATGGTGAAATTGAAGGTTTGCAACGATAAGCTCCAACGTAATAGCCTGCCGTTATCTCCAGAGACCCGGTTCAGCCACACCAACGGGTTATGGTCGGTGACCAGAGTGAACTCCTGACCATATAAATAGGGAGTCAATTTCTTTAATGCCCACACCAAAGCCAAACACTCCTTTTCGACCGCTGCATAGCTGACTTCGCGGGGCAGGAGCTTCCGGCTGATGTAGGCAACTGGATGCTCCCCTCCATCTTCGCCTACTTGGCTGAGGACAGCTCCCAGCCCGAACATGGAAGCATCTGTATGGACGATAAAACGTTTGTTAAGGGCTGGGGCCGCCAAGACAGGAGCGTTAATTAGAGCATTTTTGAGAGCCTGGAAAGCCGTTTCACAGTGGGGAGACCACAGGACCTTTCGAGGTAAGTTCTTCTTGGTCAAGTCAGTCAGGGGTTTGGCAAGTGTGCTGTAGTCTGGTACGAACCGTCTATAGTACCCTGCCGTGCCCAGGAAGGCTAGGACCTGAGTCTTAGTGATGGGGGTGGGCCAATTGGCGACAGCTTCTATTTTGGCCGGCTCTGGTCGCTGCTTTCCACACCCCACACGGTGACCCAGGTACTGTACCTCGGCCATCCCAAAGTGGCATTTTTCTGGCTTCAGAGTCAGGCCAGCAGCCCGGATCTGATCCAGAACCATTCCCACATGAGCTAAGTGGTCCTCCCAGGACTCACTGTGGATCGCTATGTCGTCCAGGTAGGCGCAAGCAAAACTCTGGAAGCCATCCAGGAGCCTATCCACCAAGCGCTGGAATGTAGCTGGGGCATTCTTCATCCCAAACGGCATTACCCTAAACTGATATAAGCCGAATGGGGTGACGAATGCCGACTTGGGGATAGCCTCCGGGGCCAGGGGAATCTGCCAGTAACCTTTGCAGAGGTCAATAGTGGTCAGGTAATTTCCCCTGGCTATACGATCGAGTAGCTCGTCTACCCTGGGCATAGGGTAAGCGTCCGTCACGGTATTTTCATTGAGCCTCCGATAGTCTACGCAGAACCGGGTGGTCCCATCTTTCTTGGGCACCAAGACAACCGGGGAGGCCCAGGGACTATCGGAGGGCTCAATTACCCTGAGCTGGAGCATCTCATCGATCTCCTTCTTCATTCCTGTCCTAACTGCTTCGGGGATTCGGTACGGAGCCTGGCGCAAGGGAGCTTGTCCCGGAGTATCTACCTGGTGGGTGGTTAAAGTAGTGTACCCTGGCTTCGGGGAGAAGGTGAGGTGTTTGGACTGGAGGAGTTGGTTGAGCTGCTCCCTTTCAGTGGGGCTAAGTCGGTCCCCTATCTGAACCTGCGCCACTATACCTGTGGGGAGGCTCTTTTCTAATAGGTCTGGAATGGGTAAACTGTCGGGGTCTTCCTGAGGGGAACAACATACGGCCGTCACGTTCTCTGGTCGCTCAAAATATTCCTTGAGCATGTTTACATGGAATGTCTTTCTAAGATTGTTGTCGTGGCAGCTAGCTATCACATAAGTGGTGTCTCCCCTTTTCTCTACGATCTGGTAGGGACCCTGCCAGGACGCCTGCAATTTGTCTGTCTTCACCGGCTTAAGTACTAACACCTTTTGTCCTATGGTGAAGATTCTCTTTCGGGCCCCCCGATCGTACCATACTTTCTGTCTTCTCTGGGCCAACTGGAGATTAGCCCGCACGGATTTGGCTAATTGCTCCATTCGGTCCCTGAGTTCCAGCACGTATGGCACAATTGGGACACCGTCAGCCTCCATCTCTCCCTCCCAGTGCTCCCGGATCAGGTTTAGGGGTCCCCGTACCTTTCTTCCGTAGAGCAACTCGAAGGGAGAGAACCCTGTCGTTTCCTGGGGCACCTCCCGATAAGCAAATAGGAGGTGCGGCAGGAAGCGTTCCCAGTCTCGGTATTCCTGAGTGAACGTCTTGAGCATTTGCTTGAGGGTCCCATTGAACCTCTCACACAGCCCGTTCGTCTGGGGGTGGTATGGGGAGCTCAGGAGGGACTTAATTTTGCAAACCTGCCAGAGTTGTTGGGTCAATTCAGCCGTAAATTGGGTGCCTCGGTCGGATAGGATTTCTTTTGGAAATCCTACCCGGGAGAACACCTGTACTAGTGCATTCGCTACCGTATCCGCTTGTATGTTGGATAGGGCGACAGCCTCTGGGTACCTGGTAGCGTAGTCCACTACGGTAAGAATGTATCGCTTACCGGAGGGACTAGGGGTAGCCAGTGGTCCCACTAGGTCAATAGCAACCCGGCTGAAGGGTTCCTCTACAATGGGCATATTTACTAGCTGGGCTTTAGGGTGATCGCCTCGCCTTCCTACTCGTTGACACACATCGCAGGTGTTACAGTAAGTTCTAACGTCAGCGTGCACCCCTGGCCAAAAGAACGTGTGAGTAATGCGGTGTAGGGTACGGGTAACGGCTAGGTGGCCTGCTAAGGGGATGTCGTGGCCTATTTTGAGGATTTCTTGACGGTATTTGTGGGGCACTACCAGCTGTCGCCTACGCTGTCCCCTTTTCTCTGTCCAGCGGTATAGTTTCCCTTTTTCCCATAAGAATGTTTCGTTATCTGCCCCGCCCCCTCCGGTCTCTGCTCGTTCCCGGTACTTTTGTAAGGTCGGGTCAGTCTTAGACTCTGCCTCGAAGGCATCTGGGGTGTCCCAGGGTATGGGGCCTAACCTGTCAGGCAAGGTCGGGGTAGGTCTTACCTGTGTCTCCCGCACTGGTGAGAGCTCTCGCTCCGTCCGTGCTTGGGCCCGTGTAGTCACTGGGTCCGCCTCGTTGTTGCATACTGGAGCATAGGCAGAAGTCATGGGGCCCAAATCGTTGCCCAGTAGTACTTCGGCAGGTAAATTATCCATTAGGCCCACGTTCACAGCCCCCTTTCCCGCTCCCCAATCAAGATGCACTTTAGCTGTTGGAATTTTGTACACATCCCCCCCCGCCACTCTAACGGCCACAGTCTGTCCGGATCGCTTGTGCTCTGGCACCAAATGACTCTGTACCAGCGTGATAGTAGCCCCTGTGTCTCGCAATCCCTCGGTAGATCGCCCCTCGAGCCATACCCTCTGCCGATGGTGCTGGCGGTTATCTGAGGCAGCATATACAGGGTCTGCCTCGTGAAGCGGCCCCACATATCCCTCCATAGGGGCCTCTTGGTTAACACAGAGGGCCCGGGCCGGACGATAGGACCCAGAGGGGTAATTGTAATTCCTGGGTGTCTGGTGCGTATTAAGGGGGCAGCTAGCCATGAAATGCCCTGGTTGCTTGCATCGGTGGCAAGTCGGTCTGGGACGCTCAGAGCTGTTATTGGATGGTCCTGAGTGTCGGACGGGCCCTGTGGGCACCGGGGCTCGGAATTCAGCACGAGGGGGTGCACGGTAAACCTCTCTGGGTTCGACCCGTGCTGGAGCTCGGTAGTTCATGGGTTCGTGAAGACGGGAGTCATAATGTTCATCGGCCAATTTGGCTGCTTCTTCTAAGGTAGAAGGCCGCCTGTCTCGCAGCCATTCCTTCCCTTGCTGTTCCATGCTATTATAAAAATGTTCTAAGAGAAACAATTGTAAAATTTCCTCCCCAGTCACCGCTTTACTTCCGCTCAGCCAGTGATTTGCCGCTCTCCGCATTCGGTGCGCCCATTCCATATGGGTATCGTTAGGCTTCTTTTCCGTGCCCCGAAACTGTCGGCGATACGTGTCCGGAGTTACAGCGTACCGTCGCAACAGTGTCTCCTTAACTAGCTCATACTGTGTCACTTCCTCAGCACCCAGAGTACGAAAGGCTTCCAGGGCTCGCCCGGATAGTTTCCCAGACAATATCGTGGGCCACTCTCTGTTGGGAATCTGGTGCAGGGCACATTGCCTTTCGAAGTCCGCCAAATATTCATCAATCCCTGTCTCGCTCTCTAGGAAGGGTCGAAATGCCGCATAGGGTATCTTGGGCCTCCCAGCATTTTCGACAGGGATGATTACCTGCGGGGCTTCAGCATTGCGGTGTGCGTTCGCTAGGTTGAGTTCGTGGGCTCGAGTCTCTCGTATATCCTCGTCCGCCTCCGCCATCAACTGCTGTACCAATTCCATGGAGGGGTTCGGCCCGTATAATGAGAGCCTTTCCCGAACAATCCTGGTTTTTTCGTCACTAATCGTGGTCGGTGTTTCCGCCATTGTGAAGCTCTGATCCAGTTCGGTCAATTCTGCGATCAGCTCTCTCCTCGGCCGGTTGCTGGCGTACCCCCCTCTGCTTTCAAGTAAATCCTTTAGGGTTGTACGCTTCAATTTTTCGTAAGCGCTCTCCATCCGTTCTGTACCTCTCCTAGGAAATCCAGGAAAATCCCGCCGCTGCCGCCAAATGTTACGGTTACCCTTAGTCTCGCTGAGAGATGGACCGCTTAGTAGCCTGGATCCCTATTGCTAAAGAGGGGAGAAGCTGCTTTCCATAGTATTCTATATGAGTCTCGCAAATATAGAATAATCTCCCTTAGCTGCAGTACAGCTAGGATACCCTTCTGCCCACAAAAACGAGTCAACGCTGCGATTGAGGGTCAAACAAGAACTCAGGACTGGGATGCCCAGCCTGCTTTTTATTAAGGTTACATGCACACAGGGCACTCCCAGGGGGAGAGGGGGGGAAGCACAAAATCCCCCATCACACATTTAGATAGAGAGCACTGTCCTTTGACAGGCCACAATAGGATTACAGTACTTAAGATAACAAGTTTACAAGTTCATCTTATCAATTAGCAGTCTGGCTCCAGAGGTGATTAGACAATAGTTTCTAAAAGCTGAAAAAAAAGAGTTAACTCTTTATGAAATGAAACTTGTTACAGTTTTCTTGGAGCCCTTCTTAGGCGCTGGCTTGCTGGTTCAGGCATTGCTGCTGGGAAATAAGCTCTTCACAACAGAATAACTAATGCTTCTGTAACAATACCCCTATTTACAAATACCTTCTCACCCTATAACACTACATACCCCTATCCCCACAGACCTTCTCACCCTATAACACTACACTACCCTATAACACTACATACCCCTATACCCCTATTCCCACAGACCTCACCCTATAACACTACATACCCCTATCCCCACAGACCTCTCCCTATAACACTACATACCCCTATATCCACAGATCTTCTCACCCTATAACACTACATACCCCTATACCCACAGATCTTCTCACCCTATAACACTACATACCCCTATTCTCTCAGACCTTCTCACCCTATAACACTACATTACCCTATTTACAAAGACCTTCTCACCCTATAACACTACATACCCCTATTCTCTCAGACTTCTCTAAGAATATTATTTACAAAAGGCGTCACATAGTGAATGCAGACGGTAGAATGCTAGAGAAAAAATCTGACATTAAGGTTACAAATTGGGAAAGCAGAAAGCTAGTTCCATGTGTATTTTCACTGCAGTTCTTTTGCAGCCATTTCTGTGCCCCAAAAGCAATAAAAGCAGAGAGAGATTTAATTTTAACCTTATGGTTCAGTTGTAATTGTAACACTTTCTGGCATACAATAGGTTAACCCTTGCTTTTGGGGCACAAAAATGGCTGCAAAAGAAGAGCGAATGTGCTGTGTTGTGACGTAGTTGCTTTGGAATGCGACTACGCTGAGGAGCGCATGTGTGGTATGTATTTGTTATCAGACAGCTGACAAAACGTCGCTTTCATTTGCTAGTCTGATGAATTTGCTCTTCTGATAGAACACAGGTTTACTCGCCTGGCCAGGAAGAGTTGGGGAAGAGAATACACAGTGAGGATGGTCTGGCAGGAGTGCTGGGCATCAAGGAAAACACATAAAAGTCAGGTTAATCCTGGTGGAGCCTAGCCACGCTGGATGATGGCTGCACTCTGTTAGAGCTCTGAAAACCCAAGTGCTATTTAAGCTAGTTATGTGCAACTAAATCAACTTTTTTGATAATGAATTGTGCCAGAACACTTCATAAAACAGGCTACGTGTACCCTGGTTACTAGCCGCAAAATTGTAGGTTGATACCTGCTGGCCGGGACCGCTCGGGCCGACCCATTCGCCTCTAACCACAACAAATACCATACAAAGTGTTAGGATGAGAAAGTCGTCTTTCCAGCCTTTACACTGTCTCCCGGGACTACAGTCATCGCGGCAGAGTAAAGAAGGAAAAGAGACTGCAGCACTTCATCGAGCCCCAGACCGGGCCTCGGCGCAAGTCAGCACCACTGAAGTTTTAAGAGACTCACAGCGGCTGTGCCCAGCGTTCCGTCCGTTGGTGGAGGGAGATAAACAAAACATTTTGCTGGTTCACTTGGCCCACAAATAAGAGGATTATTCACCCGAGCCTGGAGGTACACTGAAGGAGCAGAATAAAGCCTGCAAAAGGAGGGGGAAAGTAAAGAGAAAAACTACAGGTCTGTTGGGTGCATCTTCCACCCACGCACCAGAACTGTTTAAGCCGGTTCATCTGCCTCACATTACAGCAGGGTAAGATCCGTTGGAACACAGGATCAGGCCCCCGCACTGACAGAGCACTACACAGCCTGTGGAGGCAACCTTGGGCCTGTGGGACTGCAGCACCCAGCTTGGGGGGAAGGCATAGATGATCTGGTCTTCCAGGCCCTGCGCTGAAACCACAACCTCCGTCAGCCACATGGCATATATTTTTACTACTAATCTAGTAGCCCAGACACTGGAGGTGGATTCTTAGACCTGAAACAAACAGTGCACAGTGCTCAGGCCTTCTCACTCAGGAACTTGCACCCATCTCATAAATACCCTGATTAAACATGCCACAGCAGTAGAGCAGCATCTCCCTGTTCAGACCTCCTTACTGTGGCTGCAGAGAAGATAACTCATACTCTCCCATCTGTAACCCCCTACCTCAGAGAGATAATCCTAACATCACATCTGCATACCCTGGTATGCTAAATCAAGGTCAACAAAAGGCTCACAGTCATCCATGATGGAGAGCTACCTGCTCCCCCCTAAATCCACACTCAGCACCTCTAAAGATCAGCAGGAAGGGCGCCGCACATATTCACAATACAGACTTGGCACAACACAACTTTGTTACTAAAGAGGACATCAAGCATCTCTCCTCAATATAGGATATCTAAGAGGCAATGTCAGATGCTAAACTATGAAAAGATATAACTGCTGTGGATCAAAGGATCACCCAGATTGAAGAAAAACAGGAAAATCTGTGTTCAGACCTGCAACATCAAGCAAGCTTCTTACAATCGCAGGAGGTAGTGGTACAAAACCTCACTGAACGCATTGAAGATCTAGAAAACAGGAGCAGGAGGAACAACTTTAGGTTACGGGGAATCCCCAAATCCTTGAACCCTCTACCCGGCATAAATAAATTCAAGACCTATTCAGATACATAAAGAACTCTCCAACAGCCACAGATGTACAAATTGAACGGGCACACAGGGCACTGCACCCCAAACCACCCAACAGGGCGCCACCCAGGTATGTGATCGTTAAGCTGTTATCCTTCGAGGATAAAGAGGAAATCATCAAGCACGCCAGAACAAAACACCCTCTTGTGTACGAGGGTGCGGACATTCAGGTGTTTACTGATCTTTGCCCGGCAACACTCCAGAAGAGGAGAGATCTGAGATACATTACCACGGTTCTTAAAGAACAGCAAATCCCCTACAGATAGGGGTTCCGACGAGCATTATCGCCAAATAAAGACAACACCATGGCAGTCTTTAGGAACATCATGGATCTGCCCACCTTCAATCAAGCCCTGGGTATGAGTCAGACCCCCTCTTATGGTACCTAGCGAAGGAGTGGACCCACCTGGAGCTGCTCCTATGAATGTAAACTTGCCTGGTTGACAGATTGGCAAGCGAGGAGCAATCTATGCTTTATGTGTTTGAACGATCTAGGCCCTGATGGGACTAAGGACTTTTGACTGGACACTGAAAGCTACACATCGTGGACGACTGAGGCCTACACAGATAAGTTTGTTTCTTGATCCACACATGCTTATCTTGTTCATTCTTTGTTCATAGTTTCATACTTAAAAGGATATTAAACCCAATTTTTTTATTTCCTGATTCAGATAGAGCATGCGATTTTAAGCAACTTTCTTATTTACTCCTATTATGACATTTTCCTCATTATCTTGCTATCGTTATTTGAAAATGCAAGAATTTAAGCACAGTAGCCGGCCCATTTTTAGTTCAGCTCCTGGGTAGAGCTTGCTGATTGGTTTGCTACATTTAGCCACCAATTAACAATCTCCCCAGGTGCTGAACCAAAAATAGGCCGGCTCTTAAGGTTATATTCCTTCTTTTTCAAATAAAGAAAGCATGAGAATGAAGAAAAATTGATAATAGGAGTATATTAGAAGGTTGCTTTAAATTGCATGCTCTATCTGAATAATTAAAGAAGTTCTTGAGCTATGTATCCAAAGGTTATGTAGTTACAAATGTTAGTCTCAGGTTGGATAGAGTATTGATTGTTAATAAGACATAATGGCACTTTCCTTTTTCTCTTTTTTTTTTCTTTTCTTTTTTGTATATTGTCTTAAGTTGCACATACTTACATATATGTTATATGTTTATATATTAATATATGAAAGCACAGGGTTTACTACCCATATTCATTGGTATTAGTATTGTAAAAGTTTTGAATTGTTGTTTTAACACTGACTTACTGTTTCGAGTGAACACTGTATTACCTTCTCCCAAACCTACGCCTTTAAGAAGCTGTGTTTCTAACTTCAGTTCCTACCCCTTCACCATCCCTTTCTATTCCATTCTGCCCCCTGTTCCCTAACCTCCTTCTCCACCACTACTTCCCCCACCTTCTATCCCTCTCCTTTTAGCCTCCCCCCCTTTTTTTTTCTTCTCCTCCCTCTGCACAAATGGCTCCTCCACAAAGACGCATTAAAAATCTTTCAGTGGATTTAATTACCATTAACGCTAAGGGCCTCAACAGCCCTGGAAAGCCCTCAATAGTCACGCGAGACCTGAACAGGATTGGGGGTGACATCATATTTCTACAAGAGACACATTTCTCTAGACAGCATGAGCCTAAGTAGTGCAACCGCTATTACTCAACCGCCTATTTCGCTTCAGGCCCCCCCCAAAAAAAAAATGGGGTGGAGATTATTTTCAGAACTAAAATGCCTTTTCAACTCTCTCAGATAGATAGGGACCCGGATGGCAGGTTCCTGATCCTTGTAGGCACTCTGTTCGGAAGACTGATTAGGCTGGTAAACCTGTACTCCCCTAACCACTCCCAATCTACCTTTTTTAAGAAAGTGGCCCATAAGCAGTGTTCCCTCTAAGGCCAGTTTTGTGAGCGGCCAAGCAGTGAAACTGATAATTAGAGCAATTAGCAAACACTACATAATGCAGACTGCAAGGTGTGGATCCCTTATTAACTGTTTCACTGCTGGGCTGCACACAAAACTGATCTTAGAGGGAACCCTGCCCATAAGATGCTTGAATCGCAAGCAGAGATAACATTTCTTGGGGGACTTTAACACCTCATTGAACCCTAATCTAGATACATCAGACGGCATTTCCAGGTCTCCCATCAAAACGATAAAGACCCTAGCTAATTCCATCAAGTACCTAATCCTTCACAATATCTGGCGTACCTTCCACCCCTCCACTAAAAACTTTACTTTTTACTCCCACCCACACAGAAAATATTCCAGAATAGACTACATCTTCATGGACCCTTCGGGCCTCATGGTAACTACTATCTATACCATCAGACCAATTACGTGGTCCAACCACGCCCCATTCTGCTGCTCCATAAAGTGGCCTAACACACCTGTTACACTTTACATATGGACACTGGATGACTTCCTACTTGACAACCCTATTATTAAAACAGATTTACACAAATCCCTAGCAGAGTACATCAGCTTAAACTCGGGGGACTCCATGCAGAGCACCACCATTTGGGAGGCAAACAAATGTGTCCTAAGAGGTGAGCTGATAAAGCATAAAGCTAAAATCACAAGACAGCAGAAGGAGGTCTATCAGACGCTCCTTACCCAAGTCGCTGAAAAAGAGGTTGCCAATAAACAACACCCAAATGACGTGGCACTCCAGACCAAACTAAACAAGGCCAGGTCTAATCTTCTGCACTTTTTGCAGGAGGAACACCAGAGAAAAGCCTTAATCCTTAGGCAGCAGTTCTTTGAGCAGGGAGACAAAGTGGGAAAACTCCTGGCCTGCGCGATAGCTTGCAAAAAACGTAGAATATATGTACTCAAGATAGTCGACATGCAGGGAGCCATAAAGGCAGACGGTGCGTCAATCGCAAATACATTTTTTTTTATAACCTCCAGGTCTTAGAGCACACTCGAGCAGGGCGAGACCCTATCCCAACTGCTGACTTAGCAATTCATCAATACTTAGAGGGAACAAAGACAGGCAGCTTCGTCCTGAAATACTCTAAATCCTTCTCTGACATACTAGCAGCCCGTCTACTGACAATATTTAACCAGTTGTCTGAATCTCCTACCCTCCCTAGTACAATGCTAGAAGCACATATTACCACAATCCCAAAGCCAGGCAAACCCACTGATAAACCAGAGAATTATCGCCCTATATCCCTTCTTAATTTGGATGTTAAAATACTAGACAAAATATTATCCAATAGATTAAATCGATTCATGCCCCATCTAATTTCAACAGACCAGGTGGGGTTCATCAAAGTCCTGCAACTAATCACTCATGCCCAATAAACTCTATCCCCCTGACTCTGGTATCAACAGACGCAGAGAATACGTTTGACCGTATGAACTGGTTATTCATGAACCATACACTGACTAAGTTTGGCATCAATAGAGTTTTCTCATTATACTCTACACTTAATGCTAGAGTGCGGGTTAATGGCACACTCTCCGACACATTCCCAATCTACAACGGGACACAACAGGGCGGCATTCTCTCCCCACTTCTATTCGACCTTACCATAGAAATATTAGCTTGTAAAATGCGCACCAACTCCGCTATAAAAAGCATTACAGTAGGTAATACTGAAAACAAAATCGCAATGTACGCTGATGATATCCTCTTAACAATTTCAGACCCAATCCGTCACTACAAGCAGCATTAGTAGAGTTTGCAGAATACGGAGAATATTGATTAAAATGGAGCCCCCAAGCACATTTGACAGCCTAAGACAACAATGCCCAATTAAAATAGCACCATCCTCTCTCAAATACTTGGGTATCACCATCACATCACAGGTAAGTGAGCTAGTAGACCTCAACTATGGGGCAATCAGAGATGAAGTATATCATTGATGGGCCGCATCAATGTGGTCAAAATAAACATCTTACCCAGGGTCCTTTATGTCTTACAGACTATACAGATCTCCACATCCTCATACTTACTACATCAAATACAGATGGCCATAGAGACATATATATATAGAATGGGATTAAACCCAGAATCCAGCGCAAAACGATATATCTCCCTAGGGGAGGTAGGAGTTCCCCACCTTGAGACTTACCGAAAAGCCATAAATTTGCTAAGACTAGTTGAGTTGAGTGGTGTCATAACCCTAAGGGCAAAGCATGGACACAGATAGACTGTGAGATACATCAGAGGGGCAATGTTGGATCCCTAGCTTGGGTGGCGCCAACTCACGGCCCCGGTCTGATCGAACATTATCCACTACTAAAGTAAATATTCTCACTGTGGGACAGGCTAATCTGAGTGGGGGACTATATATCCACTCCCTGATCACCCCTGACCCCTATAAGAGAAAATCCAGACATTGGACTAGGACGCGGTACGCGGGGCCCTGCACACATACACTTTGACTAACAATACAATAGCACGATTCTCACACCAAGGGGAAATTAAATCACAGGCTGAACTTGCAGAATGGGACGTTCAGATATTTTCCTTGTGGTTCTGTATGGCGCAGCTTACTCATTATTACTCATCACATAGAGATAAAACACACTTTAACAGACAAAAAAAAAACCTTTGAGAGCCTATGCATAGCACACCAACCCCCAAAACACCTAATCTCGCAACTCTATAAAATCCTTCTTACAAGGGGAGACTCCTGTCTCACTTCATATGTACATGCTTGGCACCGCAAGCTAGGGCAAACTATAGAGACAAAGGAATGGTATAAAATATTTGAGAAGGCCATTTTCAATTGGGGGCGGAGCTTGGCCGTGCTAACTGATGGCCGCTTTCTGAGTTAGCTCTGAAGCTTCAGTAATCTTATGACAAGTATAAAGTAACCCACAGCCTGTCGGAACCTATAAAGAGCTAAACACTGCTCCTAAGAACTGAGTGGATGCAAATTTTCGCTCCTGGGGCCTGTCTGTTGAGCCGGAGGCTCCACCCGGGAAGGGTGCGTGGTGAGGCCTAGAGCGGAGTGGAATCTGCCTCAACTGAACTACTGGCCAGTTTCAACACAGCAAGCGTACTGCTCCGGACTCCACGCTCTGTCTTTGGCGTAGTCGCTGTACTGATTGAGACTGCGAGTCTTAATTAAGGGCACGGATCTAGCGGTCACCCTGTAGCGGGATACCATTTCAGGCCGAACCTCCCCCGGGACACAATAGCTGTTTGACGGCTCTGCAGACGGACCGGGAGACTTACCAACGCACAGGGCACGGTCCGGTTGGGGAGATCCTGGGCTTCACAGTCTCCGCAGGGTATCGGATGACTCCGGTGATACAGTGGAATTGAGAGCCGACTCTGCAGTCAAGGAGCAGGTGAAAACACGGGGTGCACTTTGGGGGCTGAACTGGGAAAACTGAGCACATACATAGCAGGTACGCTAGGCGACCAGCCACAAATATAAGTGCCATTGGAATACTAAAGATAGAACAGCCTCACTACTTTGAAGTAGCCATAACAATTTTATATAAAAGAGGGCATTAGTGCAAACACCCTTGCAGCAGCTCTTAGTCTGGGAAATAAGCAGAACACTAGCACTTATCTATACCTGGTTACCGGAACCACTCTCCCTGCAGATAAAAAGTTTAGGGAGGTGAAGAGCGGACTTCTGTTTTTTAAGCCCATAATATGGCTAATAGAGACATATCTAAGCCTCTTAAAGGGTCCCAGACCTCCAGTATGGAAAGCTATCTAATCGCATCGGACACAACCCCAAGCACTTGCAGGGATACCACTGAATCCAGTAGACAGACCGCTGCAGTACAGACAGCCAACTCAGATCCCTTACTAACTAACTATGTCACCAAGGAGGATATTAGACACCTCTCGTCTAAAAATGACATAAAGGAGGCCATGCTGGACGTGAAACTAATGTTTGGCGAGTTAAAAAAGGACATTGCTGCTGTTGATCACAGAGTCTCCCAAATGGAGGAAGTACAGGAGGTTATACGTTCTGACCTTCAACATCAGGCAAGTTGCATACAATCACAAGACGCAACAGTACAAAGCCTCACTGATAGAATCGAAGATCTAGAAAACAGGAGCAGGCGCAACAACCTGAGGCTCCGTGGGGTGCCTGAGACAGTGAATCCGCCTGACATAGGCCAATATGTACAGGAGCTATTCAAATTCCTCAAAAATGCCCTAACGCAAATCCCAGTGGAAAGAGCCCATCGGGCCCTCAGGCCCAAGCCACCGGCCAGAGCCCCACCCAGGGACATCATCATCAAGCTATTATCCTACAAAGACAAAGAGGATATTCTACGACACTCCAGGAACAAACACCCCCTCATTTTTGAGGGCACTGAAATCCAAGTTTTCACAGATCTATGTCCTGCCACACTCCAGAAGCGGAGGGATTTACGCTATATCACTTCTAAACTCAAGGAACAACAAATTCAATACAGGTGGGGGTTCCCCACCTGCATCATTGCATCTAAAGACGGCACTTCAGCAATCTTCAGATCACCGGCTGACCTTTTAACCAGGCCTTTGGCCTGCAGATCAGACCACCAGGAGCTGCAGCTTTACCAGTCCAGCCAGGACCTGAGGAAGCTTGAGTGGTAAATGTCCACTGATCTTAATTTAGTTCCAAGAGCATACGGGGCCTTGACTCACAGACACATCTCACCCGGCTCGGAAGACCACAGAAGAAGGAGGCCCTTGTGCCCGACTCCAGCAGCCCAGCTATTCTTCTGGACAGATAAGTTAAAAACCACCCACCCACCTTTATCATGATTATTGTTTTGATGTTTACTTCACATGTAGCCTAGTCATAGTCTAATTTAGCTGAATACTAGGGATCAAAACCACCACACCCTGTTATTTTGAGGCAGTAGTTGTTGGGACAAATTGACTTTGTTACGGTTTGGATGCCCTGACCTCATGCGGAACTTGCCCTCAATAGTGGACCATGTGGCTGCCATAATTCATGTGTCAATGTATTTCTATTATGACTCATTAGCAAGTTATTCCTATTAGATTCTTGATGTAATGTCCTCTTACAACCATCTTAGTCTCATTTAGCTAGGTCAGTGAGCAGAATGACTATAATAGACTAATGGGACAAGGCACCTTCAACTAAAGCTAACATTATATAATGAATAAATAAATAAAATAAAAAAAACACATCTATATCTACATATGCAAGGGTAATAAATAAATAAATAATGGATAAATAAAGGTGGGTGAGAAAATATGACTTTATTCACACCTTTCGCTTGTTATCACTGCAGATTCGTGGGTTGGGTGCCCTGTGGTGCTCAGTATATTTCAGTATGGACCGTGTCTTGTTGTTTGCTTATAAATGTTGTCCACTTTTAGTTCACATACAAGTTCTGACAATGAATGTTTGCAATGTTTTTGGGCTACTTTATCTATACAGTTTAATATTTTCATTATAATTCTGCATAAGAGCGCTGAGGTTAGTACCTCCTATTGTTTATTCCTATTTGTTATTACAGATTGTCTTTCCTCTTTTTACCACTTCTAATCCCCGGATCCAACTGAGATAGCAAGGAAGAGCTTTGACTCCAGCTTTTTAGGCTATTTGAGGATCCCTTTCCGCATCTCCCTATTTCTACCTTTCTGTTTCTTTGTTCCCCCTCTGAAACCTCCTCCTAATTATATTCCTCCTAATTTCATAACACCAGTTCCTCTCCATATAGGACTTACCCTCCCCCCACCCTTACCCCCCCCTTTTTTTTTTTTCCCCCCCAGCATGGGCCCACGGACCGATACTCACACCCTTGATCTTTTTACCATAAATGTCAAGGGCTTCCACAGCCCAGAGAAGCGTTCAATAGTCACCCGAGATTTGCATAGACTGGGGGGTGATATTATATTCATCCAGGAAACGCACTTCTCGAAGCTGAGAGAACCCAAGTGGTTCAATAGACACTACCCAGTGCCTCATTTTGCCTCCAGACCATCCAAAAAGAATGGAGTTGGGATTTTGTTTTGTCATACTGTACCATTCCAACTAGAACAGACACTAAAAGACCCCAACGGTAGGTACTTAGAATTGACTGGCACACTTTATGGGAGACCCATGACCCTGGCCAATCTTTATTTTCCAAAAAGAGCACAGGACTTATTTTTTAAGAATATAGCACTTAAACTTTTAGAGATACAGAAGGGTACACTCTATGTAGGGGGAGATTTCAATGTTTCTCTGAATCCTGTCCTTGACACCTCGGATGGCCTCTCCAGCGCTCCTCACAAAGTGCTAAAACACTTGGTCCGATCCTTCAAGGATCTGGTCCTTCATGACATCTGGCACACTTTCCACCCAACCGATAAAAATTATACCTTCTACTCATACCTCCACAAAAAATACACAAGGATTGACTACCTCCTCACTGACTCAGCAGGTCTCGCGGTCACGAAGAGTTGCTCCATTAATCCGATCACATGGTCTGACCACGCTCCAGTTAGATGTACAATTGACTGACCCAATACTCCGATAACACCTTATGTTTGGAGATTAGATGAATACTTATTAGACGACAAACTTTTAACTCAAAAACTACATGATGGTATTGAGGAATACTTTCATCTAAACACTGATGAGACCATGGACAACTCTGTTGTCTGGGAGGCCCACAAGTGCGTGGCCAGAGGCTTGCTGATGAGACATAGTGCGACATAACGTAGATCCAAGAGAAATACTTATAATAGCTTACTGGCTCAAGTCACTCAAAAAGAATCAGCACACAAAGAACAGCTTAATAATCGAGAGAGACAAGAGAGCCTGGCGGCGGGCAGATCTGCCTTGCTGAGCCACCTACGGAAAGAACAACACATCGAGTTAATCGAGCACAGCAATAAGGCAGGTAGGTGGTTGGCTAGGGCTCTTGCTAGAAAAAGGCTGCGCTCTTATGTTTATGAGATAGTCGATAAGCTGGGCAGAAAGCATAGAGACGGCCAGTCTATTGCTAACACGTTCGGGAATTTCTACGAATCCCTATATAATTTACATACCTCTGCAGGAAGGCAGAGGGACTCTGGGAATAGACAGGCTCCTGAGCAAGAGATCCTAGATTATATCTCAAGAGCTGATCTACCGTGTTTGTCCACGGAAGAGGCAGAACAACTAGATGCACCTTTTACCTCTGAGGAGATCCTGGTGGCCATTAGAGGCCTCCCGGTGGGCAAAAGTCCTGGCCCCGATGGGTTTGGGACACGCTACTATAAAAAATTTGCTGGCATTCTGATGCCCCATCTGCTCCATTTGTTCAACTTACTAGCTGAAACCCCTGTGCTGCCGCGTTCAATGTTGGAAGCCTTTATTTCAGTTATTCCGAAGCCAGGCAAACCGGAAAATCAACCTAGCAGCTATAGACCTATCTCTTTGCTTAACTGTGACGTTAAGATCTTGGCCAAGGTCATAGCGAACCGCCTCAGGAAATTCCTACCTCAATTGGTCAATACAGATCAGGCAGGATTTGTCCCAGCCCGAGAGGCTCGGGATAATACCCTTCGGGTTGTCCAGCTGATCTCTTATGCACAGGCCAACTCCGCGCCGTTGGTCCTTGTGTCAACGGACGCGGAGAAAGCCTTTGACCGGGTAAACTGGATCTTCATGCAACACACCCTGGGAAAAATGGGCTTTGGAGCACGCTTCATACATTTTGTCTTCTCACTATACTCCAACCCCAATGCTAGGGTCCGAGTAAATGGCCTGCTTTCTGAGTCCTTCTCCATCTCCAACGGCACTAGGCAGGGGTGCCCCTTGTCACCCTTGCTCTTCGCTCTTGTTATGGAGGTCTTAGCGAGTCATATCCGAGCTAACCCCGATATCAGCGGAATCCGGACGGGAGGAGTGGAGCATAAATTGGCAATATACGCCGACTACGTTCTGCTAACCCTGGCCGATAACGCACGGTCCCTACAGACCTCATTGGAAGAGTTTGAGACATTCGGTCAGGTATCGGATTTTTCACTCAATCTTTCAAAATCTGACATTTTGAATATGTCCATACCTCAAGACAGCTTTTTGACACATGGCTTTCACTGTCCTCTGAAAATAGCGACAAGACATCTGAAATACCTGGGTATCACTCTTGCCTCTTCAGTTAAAGAAATAGTTAATGTGAACTATAAAAGCATCAGAGATGACATTCAACGGGACTTTGAGATGTGGAAGAACAAAACCATCTCTTGGATGGGACGAATACACGTCACAAAAATGAATGTCTTGCCTAGAGTCCTGTACATAATGCAGGCAATTCCCCTGGCCTCTGCGGGCCACATAATCCATCAAATACAGTCGGCAATAGAGGCATATATTTGGAGGGGACAGAGGCCGAGGATACAAAAAAACAATGTATCTTCCCAGGACCAGAGGAGGGGTGGATGTCCCGCGTCTGATTACTTCAAGGCAATTTTACTCCCAACGTTTAGTGGAGTGGTGCCATGGCTCGGAGGACAAAGCATGGATAGGCTTAGACAGGGAAATTCTTCAGAGGGGAAACGTCGGTTCACTTGCATGGATTAGCCCTAGTCTCTGCCCTATTTGGATCGCTCAATACCCCCTGATTGGGGATGTATTACAGAGCTGGGATAAGTTACTCAAAGTGAGTAACCATGTCTCCACAGCGGTCTCACCGGTTATACCAGTCCGTGAAACCCAGACAATGGAATTGCGAACAAAGCACACTCCTCTGGCTCTGCTTACCCATTGTCGGAAGTCACCATATCTAATGCGCTAACACGTAGGAGAATCAAAACACAGAGGGAGTTGGCTGAGTGGGGTGGTGAGCTATTTTCCTCAGGGTTCAGAGTGGCTCAATTGAACCACTCTCAATACCTGTAGGGACAGAGACTCCTTGGGCAGACAGAGAACGTACTTTGAAACGTTATGCACGTCAGAGACCCTACCGCAACACTTGATTTCAATCTTATACAGACTACTTACGGAAGGAGGTGGGGAGGTGGTGCCATCCTACGTGGCTGCCTGGCAGACAGATTTGGGCATCGAGATCAGTGCAAAAACCTGGCAATCTATCTTTAACAAAGCAAAACGTGCTTCAGTGTCGGCAAGACTCCAGGAAATGCACTCTAAATTTTTGAGTAGGTGGTATCTCACCCCACAGAGACTGAAAAAAAATGTAGCCTCATGTTGGTGGGGAGTGCTGGAGAGGCTGCGGAGAGGAGGGTTCCATACTACATATATCGTGGCAATGCCCCCTTATACAGCCCTTTTGGGTGAGCGTATTTCGCGAAGTTGGTAGACTTCTCCAGATCATCCTCCCGCCTAATCCCAAATATTTGATCTACCATGAACTCCCAAAAAAGCCATGGAAGCTAAACGCCACCTGTTCTTCCTAATGCTAAATGGGGCCAAGGGACTCATACTGAGACACTGGAAATCATTACAGACACCAAATTTGGAGGAGTGGAGGGTGGAGGTTGGGGACCTACTAAACTTGGAAAGGTGCCACTACCTTAAGATCGGGAAGATAGAAACACACGAGTACATGACCTTGATCTGGGAGGGTAGGGACCTATAATTTGTTGTGACCTCCGTTGAATAGTCGAAGCCTGTTCTGCACAGGTTTGTAGTGTTGGTCTGTTTTTTTTTTTTTTTTCTCCCCATCCCTTTCCTGTCCTTCCACCCTACTTATTCCCCTTGTCGTCCCTCTCATTACTCTCTTCATGCCTTCAAAGTCCATACCATGCTGAATGTTTAGAAAACACAGTTAGCTGCTATATGAAACGTTAATTTAAATACCAACATATTGTAAAGCTCTACTGCATGCCGATGCCCTGATTAGGCACATTCAGCCACAAGTGCTTATAATTGATATGTACATGATGCACTCATTCTGTTTCACACAAATGGACAGTTGTTCTGTTATCATATAATACCTATGTAACTATTAAGAAAGTTTTTTCATGTTGACGATGTACTGCACTTGATATGATTGCATTGTTATTAATCAATGTGATTGCAGCTGTAACATTACGTATGTTCATTCAATAAAGCTTTTATTGAAAAAAATAAAAATAAATATTTGAGAAGGCCAAGAGGGCCTTAATATCAGCTAAAATTCAGGAAATGCACTACAAATTCGTAGTCGCTGGTATCTAACCCTTTAGAGGATTAAAATATTTTTTACCCAAACACTAGTGGGGAGTGCTAGAGAGGTTGCGGGGGGAGGACACACACTTCTCCATGTGTGATGGTCCTGCCCCTGTATCCGCACTTTTGGGATGAAGTGCTCACAGAAATTGGCAGAATTCTTGAGATCACCATCACACCTAACCCAAATTACTTAAAATACCATAAGCTTCCTAAGGTGTGTGGTTAGCCGAAGCACCTTTTACTGCTTTTGATGTTCAGTGCATCTAAAGGACAAATTCTTAAATATTGGAAAACAAGTGAGAAAAAAACGGCTTGTTAGCACCGCATAGCTTCTAACGTAAAACTCGTAATCAACCTGCTTTCATCCTAGGTAATCCTGAAAATCTTGCCTGTTGGGGAGGCCGAGGACAGGTTTGAAAACCAGTGCTGTAAGGGGTTTATGGTAACCCTGCCGCATCGTACATCAGTTTAAATTTTTATAACAAAGACTGCATTGGTATTGTTAGAAGAGGGAGAAAAGGGGGAGGCAGAGAAAGGAAAGGGAGAGAGAGAGAAGAAAAAAAAAGAAGGGGAAGAGTTTGGGGATTCCAGATTGGGGCATCGGGAGACGCTTACAAATGGCCTGCTGTGTCAGATCAAAGGCCTTTACCCTCCCAAGTCAACTGCATGAGTTTGTGGGTCATAAGTTTGCCTGTTTTCCGGAAATGAAAACGCTCTAACCCTGGCCCTTCATTTTTTTTAGTTAGTATTTTATTTGGGGGTTTGTTTGTGTGGGTGGTGGGTTTTACTGTTGGGGGGGGTTGTATTTTTTTACAGGTAAAAGAGCTGATTACTTTGGGGCAATGCCCCTAAAAAAGGCCCTTTTAAGGGCTATTGATAGTTTAGTTTAGGCTAGGGTTTCTTTATTTTGGGGGGCTTTTTTATTTTGATAGGGCTATTAGATTAGGTGTAATTAGTTTAAAGATCTGTAATTTGTTTTTTATTTTCTGTAATTTAGTGGTGGGGGGGGGGTTGTGATTTAGCTAATTTAATTTATTTAATTGTTTTTAATTTAGTTTGTATTGTAGTGTTAGGTGTTAGTGTAACTTAGGTTAGGTTAGGTTTTATTTTACAGGTCAGTTTGTTTTTATTTTAGCTAGGTAGTTATTAAATAGTTAATAACTATTTAATAACTATTCTACCTAGTTAAAATAAATACAAACTTGCCTGTAAAATAAAAATAAACCCTAAGCTAGATACAATGTAACTATTAGTTATATTGTAGCTAGCTTAGGGTTTATTTTATAGGTAAGTATTTAGTTTTAAATAGGAATAATTTAGTTAATGATAGTAATATTTATTTAGATTTATTTAAATTGTATTTAAGTTAAGGGGTGTTAGGGTTAGGGTTAGACTTAGATTTAGGGGTTAATACATTTAATATAGTGGCGGCGACGTTGGGGACGGCAGATTAGGGGTTAATAAATGTAGGTAGGTGGCGGCGATGTTAGGGATAGCAGATTAGGGATTAATATTATTTAACTAGTGTTTGCGAGGCAGGAGTGCGGCGGTTTAGGGGTTAATATGTTTATTATAGTGGCGGCGATGTCCGGAGTGGCAGATTAGGGGTTAAAAAAAATATTTTAGTATTTGCGATGCGGGAAGGCCTCGGTTTAGGGGTTAATAGGTAGTTTATGGGTGTTAGTTTACTTTTTAGCACTATAGTTATGAGTTTTATGCTACGGCGTTGTACCATAAAACTCTTAACTACTGACTTTTAAATACGTTAGGGATCTTGGAGGTAGAGGGTGTACCGCTCACTTTTTGGCCTCCCAGGACAGACTTGTAATACCGGGGCTATGGAAGTCCCATAGAAAAAAGACTTTACAAAGTTTACGTAAGTCGTTTTGCGGTAAGGCCAAAGAAGTGTGCGGTCACCCTAAACCTGCAAGACTCTTAATACCAGCGGGCGTAAAAAAGCAGCGTTAGGACCTCTTAACGCTGCTTTTTTACCCTAATGCTCAACTCGTAATCTAGCCGCATGTTTACTAATCAGCCGATTATTTCATCTGTGCACCAGTTCAGATTTGCTCAAGCTGTGGTCTGTTAGGGAGGCCTGAGGGCAGCTTTAAAAACCAATGCCTTACAGAATGTTAAACTTAAATGTCTTTCACTTTTTGCCTCTGTTGTATCGTACATTTTCTTACAATAAAGCTTGTTTAAAAAAAAAGTCAGTTTAACCCTTGAATTGCTGGATAAAGTAATTTTCTGGGGGTACCAAATTAAATGGCAATAGGCTTCCTATGAGATTGTGTTTCCCTTGTCCAGGAAGAGTATGGGGAGTGAAAAACAGAGAGAATGGTCTGGCACGAGTGTTGAGCACTCATGGAAAGCAGATACAAGTCAGTTTAACACTTAAATTGCTGTATAAACCATATTTCTGTGGCGGGGTGTATGGAAATAGGCTTCCTATGAGATTGCGTTTCCTGTGGCCAGGAAGAGTATGGGGAGAGAGAAAACAATGAAGATGGTCTTGCAGGAGTCGTGGGCATTCAAGTAAAACAGATAAAAGTCAGTTTAACCCTTGAATTGCTTTATAAAACATATTTATGGGGGAACCTACATTTCTTTTGCATGATGTACCGAATCCACGGATTCATCCTAACTTGTGGGATATTGTCCTTCCTGACAGGAAGTAGCAAAGAGAGCTCCACAGCAGAGCTGTCTATATAGCTCCCCCCTTAACTCCACCCCCCAGTCATTCTCTTCTCTTTGCTGGCTCTAAGCAGGAAGAGTAAAGAGAAGGGGTGTTAAACTGTTAGTTTTATTTTATCTTCAATCAAGTGTTTGTTATTTTTAAATGGTACCAGTGTTGTACTATTTACTCTCAGGCAGGACATAGATGAAGATTTCTGCCTGGAAGATGATGATCTTAGCATTTGTAACTAAGGTCCACTGCTGTTCCCACATGAGCTGAGGAGTACAGGAAAACTTCAGTGTGAGGAACGGTTCTTGCTATACAGCAATGAAGTATGTTCAGTCATATTTTCTGCAGAGACTGTGTTAACTCAGGAAGGCTGACAGTGTCCCCATTAGGGGAAGGGTAAGCAGTAATCCTAGTGTTATCAGAGGTTTTTACTAGCTTGCATAAAGGGTTAATTTTTTGTGGGCACTCAGTTTGTTATGTGAATTTGAGACAAACGTTTTTGTGTCTGGGAGTAACGTTTTCTGTTTTATGGGACATTTGCGTGAGGATTCTTTGGGGTTGTTTATAAGCCACATGGCTTTCAGGCGGGGTTTGTTAGTTTTGTGTAGGCCCCAGCAACATCGAGTGAGGTGGGTGGGGCCTACATTTACAAGCAGTAAGCAACTTCTCCTGAGGTCCTGAGAGTCTTCTGAGGGACTAATTGAAGCTTTAAACCCCATATTATCGCTTCCTAAGGGCAGGTAGGGCCACAGCAGAGCTGTGGCAAGGTGCTTTAGGGGGTTTTAACCGGTTTTAGACATATTTCAATCCGGTTTTGTCATTTGTGGGTTTATTGCTTATTTACTTGTGGTGCAGTCCTTCTAAGGCTTAGTAGGTACACTGTTAACATTTCAGAAAAATTGAAGCAATTTTAACCTGTTTTGCAGTTTGTGTATGCCTTTTTTCTCTTAAAGGTACAGTACCGCTTTTGCAAATTGTGTTTTTTTCATTAAATAAAGTGTTTTCCAAGCTTGCTTGCTTCTTTACTAGCCTGTTAAACATGTCTGACACTGAGGAAATTCATCGTTCAATTTTTTTAGAAGCCATTGTTTAACCCCCTCTTAGAATGTGTCCCACTTGTACTGATATGTCTATAAATTGCAAACAGCATATTTTGACTTATAAAAGTTTGGCATTAGATGATTCTCAGACAGAAGGAAATCAGGTTTTGCCATCTAGTTCTCCCCAAGTGTCACAACCACACAAGCGACGCCAAGTACTTCTAGTGCGTCTAATTCTTTCACCTTGCAAGAATGGCTTCAGTTATGAATACTACCCTCACAGAGGTTTTATCTAAGCTGCCTGGGTTGCAAGGGAAGCGCAGTAGCTCTGTGTTAAGAACAAATGCTGAGCCTTCTGACGCTTTAGTAGCCGTATCCGATATTCCCTCACAATGTTCTGAAGTAGAGATGAGGGATTTGCTGTCTGAGGGAGAGATTTCTGATTCTGGAAAGATGTTCTCTCAGACAGATTCAGATATGACGGCATTTAAATTTAAGCTAGAGCACCTCCGCTTATTGCTCAGGGAGGTTTTAGCTACTCTGGATGATTGTGACCCTATTGTAGTTCCAGAGAAATTGTGTAAAATGGACAAATATTTAGAGGTTCCTGTTTACACTGATGTGTTTCCGGTTCCTAAGAGGATTTCGGACATTGTTACTAAGGAGTGGGATAAACCAGGTATTCCGTTCTCTCCCCCTCCTGTTTTTAAGAAAATGTTTCCCATTTCTGACACCATAAAGGACTCATGGCAGACGGTCCCTAAAGTGGAGGGAGCTATTTCTACCCTGGCAAGCGTACAACTATACCTATTGAAGTCAGTTGTGCTTTCATTGATCCTATGGATAAAAAATTAGAGGGTCTCCTAAAGAAAATTTTTGTTCAGCAAGGTTTTCTTCTTCAACCTATAGCATGCATTGTTCCTGTAACCACTGCAGCTGCCTTTTGGTTTGAGGTTCTAGAAGAGGCTCTTCAGATGGAGACCCCACTAGATGATATTTTGGACAGAATTAAGGCTCTTAAGTTGGCTAATTCTTTTATTACAGACGCCGCTTTTCATCTTGCTAAATTAGTGGCTAAGAATTCAGGTTTTGCCATTTTAGCGCGTAGAGCATTATGGCTTAAGTCCTGGTCAGCTGATGTCTCATCTAAATCTAAGCTTTTGTCCATCCCTTTCAAAGGTAAGACCATATTCGGGCCTGCATTGAAAGAGATCATTTCAGACATTACTGAAGGGAAGGGTCATACCCTCCCTCAGGATAAGTCAAATAAGACAAGGACCAAACAAAATAATTTTCGTTCCTTTCGAAACTTCAAGAGTGGTCCCTCTACCTCTTTGCTCAATCCAAGCCAACCTGGAAACCTAATCAGGCTTGGAACAAGGGTAAACAGGCCAAAAAGCCTGCTGCTGCCACTAAGTCGGCATGAAGGGGTAGCCCCCGATCCGGGACCGGATCTAGTAGGGGGCAGACTCTCTCTCTTTGCTCAGGCCTGGGCAAGAGACGTTCAAGATTCCTGGGCAGTAGAAATTGTTACCCAGGGATACCTTCTAGATTTCAAGGATTCCCCTCCAAGGGGGAGGTTCCATCTTTCTCAATTGTCAGTAAACCCTACAAAAAGAGAGGCATTCTTACGCTCTGTAGAAGCCCTTTTTACCATGGGAGTGATCTGCCCAGTTCCAAACGCAGAACAGGGGCAGGGGTTCTACTCCAATCTGTTTATAGTTCCCAAAAGGGAGGGAACCTTCAGACCAATTCTGGATCTCAAGATCCTAAACCAATTCCTAAGAGTTCCATCTTTCAAGATGGAGACCATTCAGACTATCTTACCATTGATCCAGGAGGGTCAATATATGACCACCGTGGACTTAAAGGACTTGGTATGCAGACCTGGTGGACATGTCATCCCTTCCACCATGGTCTCTGCCATTGAGACAGGACCTTCTGATTCAAGGTCCATTCAAGCATCCAAATCTAATTTCTCTGCAACTGACTGCTTGGAGATTGAACGCTTGATTCTATCAAAGCGGGGTTTCTTTGAGTCAGTCATAAATTTATCATAAGATATGGCGTAAATATCTTTTTTGGTGCAAATCCAAAGGCTTCTCCTGGAGTAAAATCAGGATTCCTAGGATTTTGTCTTTTCTCCAAGAGGGATTGGAGAAAGGATTCTCAGCTAGTTCCCTAAAGGGACAGATATCTTCTCTGTCTATTTTGTTGCACAAGCGTCTGGCAAATGTTCCAGACGCTCTGGCTGTTTTTCAGGCTTTAGTTAGAATTAAGCCTGTGTTTAAACCTATTTCTCCGCCATGGAGTCTAAATTTAGTTCTTAGAGTTCTTCAGGGGGTTCCTTTTGAACCCATGCATTCCATAGATATTAAGCTTTTATCTTTGAAAGTTTTGTTCCTAGTTGCTATCTCTTCAGCTCGAAGAGTTTCTGAACTATCTGCATTACAGTGTGACTCTCCTTATCTTGTGTTCCATGCTGATAAGGTGGTTTTGCGTACCAAGCCTGGGTTCCTACCTAAGGTTGTTACTAACAGGAATATCAATCTAGAAATTGTTGTTCCTTCTCTGTGTCCTAATCCTTCTTGTAAGAAGGAACGTCTGTTGCACAACTTGGACGTGGTTCGTGCTTTGAAATTATATTTGCAGGCAACCAAAGATTTTCGTCAAACATCTTCTTTGTTTGTTGTCTATTCTGGAAAGCGTAGGGGTCAAAAGGCTACGGCGACTTCTCTTTCCTTTTGGCTGAAAAGCATCATCCGTTTGGCTTATAAGACTGCTGGACAGCAGCCTCCTGAAAGGATTACAGCTCATTCTACTAGAGCGGTAGCTTCCACATGGGCTTTTAAAAATTATGCTTCTGTTGAACAGATTTGTAAGGCTGTGACTTGGTCATCGCTTCATACCTTTTCAAAATTTTATACATTTGATACTTTTGCTTCTTCAGAGGCTATTTTTGGGAGAAATGTTTTGCAAGCAGTGGTGCCTTCCGTTTAGGTTCCTGTCTTGTCCCTCCCTTCATCCGTGTCCTAAAGCTTTGGTATTGGTATCCCACAAGTTAGGATGAATCCGTGGACTCGGTACATCATGCAAAAGAAAACAAAATTTATGCTTACCTGATAAATTTCTTTCTTTTGCGATGTACCGAGTCCACGGCCCGCCCTGTCTATTCAAGACAGATAGTATTTTTTTTATGTAAACTTCAGTCACCTCTGCACCTTATAGTTTCTCCTTTTCTTCCTTGGTTTTTGGTCGAATGACTGGGGGGGATGGAGTTAAGGGGGGAGCTATATAGACAGCTCTGCTGTGGTGCTCTCTTTGCTACTTCCTGTCAAGAAGGACAATATCCCACAAGTAAGGATGAATCTGTGGACTCTGTACATTGCAAAAGAAAGATATTTATCAGGTAAGCATAAATTTTGTTTTTATGTCAATAGGCTTCCTATGAAATTGTGTTTCCAGAAAGAGTATGTGGAGTGAAAAACAGAGAGAATGGTCTGGCACGAGTGTTGAGCAGCCATGAAAAGCAGATACAAGTCAGTTTAACCCATGAATTTCTGTATAAACCATATTTATGGGGGAAACCAAATTTTATAGCAATCGGCTTCCTATGAGATTGCATTTTCCATGGCCAGGAAGAGTATGGGAAGAGAAAAAAAAATTGAGGATGGTCTGGAAGGAGTGTTGGGCATTTTAAAAAAACAGATCAAAGTCAGTTTAACCCTTTAATTGCTGTATAAACCATATTTGTGAGGGACACAAAATATAATGGCAATAGATTTTCTATCAGATTCTGTTTCTTCTGGTCAGAAAGACTGCGAGTAGGAAAAAAAAACCAGTGAGGATGGACTATTCGGAAAGGCAGGAGTTTTGTGTTAGGAAATAAAGATTAGAAATCAAACCTTGAAGAGCTGATAAAATACACAATAAAATGCACTAATATTACTGTGAGATTGATTCGCCTGCGACACTCATTTAAAAGTCATCCAAAAGTTCAGCAAGAGAGCTGAAATCTTAGTGACATTTGCATATTTACTACTCAGTGTTTATTTTCTTATTTATACTAATTGGAGGCTCCACATATATGTCTGTCATTTTCAGCAAAGGATATACAGAGATTGAAAGAAATGTGATCATTAAAGTAAATTGGAAAAACATTTGTTCATTAGGCGACTTTACAAATGTATGCCTTTATCAGTGACTCAACAAATGTGCCCAGCTAGCTCCCAGTAGTGTACTTTTTCAACAAAGTATACACAGAGAATGAAAGAAATGTGATAGAATTATTCATATTAATCTTTATTTCATGAATATTACAACCTGTTTGTTCAGGTACTTGAGTATTTAAACATTTTTGTGAAGTAGTAAATGTATTGGTTTATTAACAAAGCTCACAATGAAGATATTGAAGTGAGCCTGGGGAAATCTGCATAGGAGCAGCATAAGAAGCAGGATAGATAGCCGAGAGGTGAGGAGGGGCTGTGTCTCATGCACGAGCACGAAGACCCTGCTGTAGAGAAGGAACATGAATATTTATTTGGGGGAGGAGAATGGGAGGAGCTGCAGTTGGGGGCGGAGTTCCCAATGCTGCTGAGGTGCTGAGAAAACTGCTTTTCATGGTGGAACCATTTTGTATACAACACTGGTGTTTTCATTATAGTCCCTGCAATGTCCAGCACACCAAGCCCAACAACATATCAAGCAGAAGCTTTCAGATTTAAAAACTGAATGATTGTTTTAATCACTTATTTATGTGGTATCAATCAACCAGATCAACAATTTTTTTTTTTTTTCATGGATTTCCTTAGACAGAAAACAAACAGACTTACCAGCATGTTGCCCCCCTGCCTTCTCTGAATTCAGACTGACACTGCAGCTCTCCCCCTCCAAGCTACATGTTAAATCCTTCAACACGGCTGCAAGACTTTGATATTGAGACAGCTTCACCACTTTCTACATACTTCAATGCTTTGATAGTGAGGGGGCGATTTATCAAGCTCCGTATGAAACAGAAGTTATGAAGCAGCGGTTTAAAGAGCGCTTCTCCATAACTTGTCCGCCTGCTCTGAGGCCATGGACAGCAATTATCCCTATCGAATACAATCGGGTTGATTGATACCCGATTGGCCGTAAATCTGCAGGGGGCGGCATTGCACCAGCAGTTCACAAGAATTGCTGGTGCAATGATAAATGCCGACAGTGTATGCTGTCCGCTCGCACTATGATATATCTACCCCTGAATGTACATTCAATTCACTCAATATTTTACTCATCCCTGTTTAAATTCTACTCGCCGTTGGCGAGTGGAATTTTTGAGTCCTGGTTTTAATAAATACTTTTTTAACATATGGAGAAGCACAAGAGTTCTTTGTTCTTTTTGCTTTCACAGTGGGAGTGAGCAGGGGGTTGGACAGACCCCACACCGTTTGCCAGTGAGCTGGGACACTGTGAGATCCCAGTCCGTTCCAACTAACACATTTGGTGCTGCAACACTTGTGAGTATTATTGAATACTGAATTTTGGTTTGCACATGCGGTGGAGACCATAACGAAATTGAACTAGGAGGGGCCTTCTTTCTGTTTGTTTTTTGCAGAGTGAGAATTTAAATGAAAATCAGCGTTCATATAAGGGGAATCAATCCTTTAATTACATACCAGTGAGATTTCGGGGTGTTCACCCCTTCATCAGACCAACAAAAGTGATGTGAGCAAAAGTGTTATATAACCCAAAAACCCCTCCCCCTGTTCCCAAAAAATGCCAAAGTGGGTGGTCATAGCAAGAAATGGTAACAACATATGACGTGACAATAGCAATCTAAAACAACAAATCACAAATAACATATTAGTGTTCAAAATGTATATTCATTGAATTAAACCTCAATACCAGTGTATGTAATTGTGATCAACATAAATTGAGTGTTGTTTAAAAATGGACTGTGGTGCGCTAACCCCCCCCCCCCCGGATCCCGGGATTAAGCAGCAGTTTATTTTACTGTACTGTGACTGTGTCATGTACACTATTCCTCATAAGCCTTTTTCCTAACTTTACCTTTAAGGGGAGGTGTGTTTTTCTAGTTCACCTGCATAAAACCCCTTCCCCCACTCTAGTCAGTGCTTGGTAATTCTTTCACTCTCCTATTGGATTCCTCCAATTGGAGGTTGCTATTGCGAGCCTTTCCTTCAACTTCCAGACATTGTGAAGATTTCAACAAAATCCTCCTCAAGTCGCCTGTCTGCTAAATCCCCAGCTACCTACTTGTTCCTGAAGCACTCAGGTACTCTGCTCTGTGTCTGCACATAGCGGATAGCTGTCAGCTGATTCTTCCCGTCCGATTCAGAGCTACGGGACTCACACAGACTTGCGGTGACGTCACACGCCGAAGCCGCAGATCCCAATCATCAGCGTCTCCAGCCTGCTGCAGAACAACAGATTCATTACCTCTGTTCAAGTCTCAAGTAAGACCGGACGAATTGGACATAGAAGGGATTTAACTAAAGATTATCTTTGTTCCTAACAATATTACCAAGCCTGAAAAAGAAACTATGAATCCAGTAGATCTAGTAACACACGTTCAAACATTAACAGACAGGGTAGAAACCATTACACAGGCATTGAACTCCCTACAGCATGAGAATGCCTCTCTAAAAACTTACATAAAAGAAGCTGCTGACAAACAAAAGACTGCACATGTAATAGAGCCCAATGTTAGCCCTCCTGATAATTTTTTTGGTGACAGAAAGCATTTCAGGGAATTTAAAAATGCTTGCTATTTGCTTTTTACTCTCAAACCTCATATTTACCCTACTGACCAAATAAAAGTTCTCACAACAATCTCTCACCTTAGGGGAGAGCCACGCATCTGGGCTAACACATCCTTTGAAATTAATTACCCCATTCTACATTCTATAGAATCGTTTTTTTCCATGTCACAATTATATGATGATCCCTACAAACAGATTACTGCTGAGAATACCATGAGATCACTCAAGCAGCATAAAAAGCATGTAGAGGATTATATAACTGAATTTAAAAGGTGGTCTAAAGATAGTGTATGGAATAACCTATCATTAAGAAACCAATTTAGACTGGGGTTGTCTGACCCACTCAAGGATAAATTAGCAAGAGTAGAACTGCCACACACCTTGGAAGGGTTAATTAATTTAAGCATTAGCCTTGATAGGCGTTTAAGAGAACACAGACTTGAACGTGGTTCTACTGAATATACGTTCAAACGCACTAGTACATCTGTTCCAACACCGCAGCATACTGGTCACCAACAAACACAACACCTGAAGCCATGGACATTGGATTCTTAAAGGGACCTCTCAACTCCCAAGAGAAACTTAGGAGAAGAAATAACAACCTCTGTATGTACTGTGGAGCAATGCAACATGCTGTAAAGGATTGTCCAATACTCGCCCGTCAGAAAAAGGGTAAGAAGCATCTTCTTAGCACTTGCTATAATTTACAACTCCCTCATTCTACTCACTGTTCACTCTCAATTACTTTACAGTGGGAGAATCATCGAGTATCCTCCAAGGCGATTATTGACTCTGGAGCCAGCTCTAATTATATTTATCTCAATTTCACAACTGTAAATAAAATTCCACTCATCAAGAAAAATAATCCGGTGTAGGTAAGAGTTATTGATAGTAGCCAAATTTCCTCAGGTCCTATTTCTCACCAGACGGTCCCCCTTCTAGTCTCTACATCTTCTTCCCATATTGAATATATTTATTTTGATGTTGTAACCTCTCCTTTGTATCCACTAGTATTAGGTTACTCCTGGTTAACTCTTCATAACCCAACAACTTGTCACACTTGTCATCATATCCTTCATTCCAAAACATCTGACATACCCCCAGAATATTCGATTTTAGTGATGTATTCTGTAAAAAGCAGTCTGAAAATCTTCCTCCACACAGGAAATATGATTGTCCTATAGAATTGTTGCCATGTGCAGATATACCCTGTGGACACATTTTCTCTTGTTAAGTGTATCCAGTCCACGGATCATCCATTACTTATGGAATATATTCTCCTTCCCAACAGGAAGTTGCAAGAGTCCACCCACAGCAAAGCTGCTATATAGCTCCTCCCCTAACTGCCATATTCAGTAATTCTCTTGCAAGCCTCAACATAGATAGGAGGTCGTGAGAGTCTGTGGTGATTTATACTTAGTTTATTCTTCAATCAAAAGTTTGTTATTTTTAAATGGCACCGGAGTGTGCTGTTTATCTCAGGCAGTATTTGGAAGAAGAATCTGCCTGCGTTTTTCTATGATCTTAGCAGACGTAACTGAGATCCATTTGCTGTTCTCACACATTCTGAGGAGTGAGGTACTTCAGAGGGGGAATGGCGTGCAGGTTTTCCTGCAGATAAGGTATGTGCAGTAAAATATTTTTCTTGGAATGGAATTGACTAAGAAAATACTGCTGATACCGAAGTAATGTAAGTAAGCCTTAAATGCAGCGATAGCGACTGGTATCAGGCTTATTAATAGAGATACATACTCTTATAAAAATGTGTTTTAAAACGTTTGCTGGCATGTTTAATCGTTTTTTAACGTACATTGGTGATAACACTGTAATGTTGGTATAGCCTTAAATGCAGTAAAAGCGACTGGTATCAGGCTTATTAATGGAGATACATACTCTTGTAAAAATGTGTTTTAAAACGTTTGCTGGCAAGTTTAATCGTTTTTTAACATATGTTTGGTGATAAAACTTATTGGGGCCTAAGTTTTTTTCCACATGGCTGGCTTAAATTTTGCATAGAAACAGTTAACTGAAGCTTCCCACTGTTGTAATATGAGTGGGAGGGGCCTAATTTAGCGCTTTTTTGCGTAGTTGAAATTACAAAATGAATTATCCAGATTCCCTCAGCAGTCCCATGAATACTACAGGACATTTCTAAAGGGCTAAAAAGACTTCCAAAATCGTTTTTAGGGAAGGTAATCCACAGCTCTGCTGTGGCAGTTTTGTTGTGTCTGTTTTTAAAAAACGTCTATGTCGTTTTTTTTATCTGTTTTTTGCATTAAGGGGTTAATCATCCATTTGCAAGTGGGTGCAATGCTCTGTTACCTTATTACATGTACTGTAAAAATTTCGTTTGTTTTACTGCCTTTTTTCACTGTTTTTCAAATTTTGACAAAATTTGTTTCTCTTAAAGGCACAGTAACGTTTTATATATTTGCTTGTTAACTTGATTTAAAGTGTTTTCCAAGCTTATTAGTCTCATTATTAGTCTGTTCTAACATGTCTGACATAGAGGAAGCTCTGTGTTCATTATGTTTTAAGGCCATGGTGGAACCCCATCTTAGAATGTGTACCAGATGTACTGATTTCATGTTAAACAATAAAGATAATTTTTTGTCTTTAAAAACATTATCACCAGAGGATTCTGTCGTGGGGGTAGTTATGCCGACTAACTCTCCCCACGTGTCAGACCTTTTGACTCCCGCTTTAGGGACTCACGCTCAAATGGCGCCAAGTACATCAAGGGCACCCATAGCGTTTATTTTACCAGGGGATTCTGTCGAGGGGAAAGTTATGCCGATTAACTCTCCCCACGTGTCAGACCCTTCGACTCCCGCTTCAGGGACTCACGCTCAAATGGCGCCAAGTACATCAAGGGCGTCCATAGCGTTTATTTTAGAAGACATGGCAAAGGTGGTGAATAATACTCTGGCAGCAGTATTAGTCAGACTACCTGAAATTAAAGGAAAGCAGATAGCTCTGGGGGTAGATACAGAGCATACAGACGCTTTAAGAACCATGTATGATACTACCTCACAATATGCTTAGTCTGTGGGTGATTTTTTTTTTTTGACTCAGGGAAGATGATTTAACCTGATTCTGATATTTCTACATTTAAAATTTATGCTTGAGAACCTCCACTTGTTGCTTAGGGAGGCTTTGGCTGCTCTGAATGAATGTGTACAATCGCAGGGCCAGAGAAATTGTGTAGACTGGATAAATAATATGCAGTGCCGGTGTGTACTGATGTTTTTCCAATACCTAAAGAGGTTTACTAAATTTTTTTTAATAAGGAATGGGATAGACCAGGTTTGCCGTTCTCTTCCCCTCCTATTTTTTAGAAGAATGTTTTCTAATAGTTACCACCACGGGACTTCTGGCAGACAGTTCCTAAGGTGGAGAGAAGAGTTTGTTCTCTAGCTAAGCGTACCACTACCTCTGGCGAGGACAGTTGTGCTTTTTAGATCCAATGGATAAAAAATGTTTATTCAACAGGGTTTTATCCTGCAGCCCCTTGCATACATTGCTTCTGTCACTGCTGCTGCGGCGTTCTGGGTTGAGTCTCTTGATGAGGCTTTACAGTTAGCGACTCCATTGGATGAATATATTTGACAAGCTTATGCTAGCCAATTCCTTTGTTTTCTGATGCCTTTGTTCATTTGACTAGACTAACGGCTAAGAATTCTGTTTTTTACTATACTGGCGCGCAGAGCGCTATGGCTTATATCATGGTCAGCTGTCGTGACTTTTATAAATAAGCTACTTAACTTCCCTTCAAGGGGCAGACCCTATTCGGGCCTGGTTTGAAGGAGATTATTGCTTATATCACTGGAGGAAAAGGTCATGCCCTTCCTCAGGATAGGAATCAAGGGCCAAAAAAGGTCTAATTTTCGTGCCTTTTAAAACTTCAGGGCAGGTGTGGCATCCACTTCCTCTAAGGCAAAACAAGAGGGAATTTTTGCTCAGTCCAAGGCGGTCTGGAGACAATTGGACCTGGAACAAAGATAAGCAGGCCAAGGAGCCTGCTGCTGCCTCTAAGGCAGCATGAAGGAACGGACCCCTATCCGGTAACGGATCCTATAGGGGGCAGACTTTCATTCTTTGCCCGGGCGTGGGCAAGAGATGCCCAGGATCCCTAGGCATTGGAATTTATATCCCAGAGATATCTTCTGGATTTCAAAGATTCCCCCCCCAAAAAAGGGGAGATTTCGCCTTCACAATTATCTGCAAACCAGATAAAGAAGGAGGCATTCTTACATTGTGTACGAGATCCATCCAGTTCCAAGAGAGGAACAGGGACAGAGTTTTTACTCAAATCTGTTTGTGGTTCCCAAGGTGAGGGAACCTTCAGACCTATTTTGGATCTAAAGATCTTAAACAAATTCCTCAGAATTCCGTCATTTAAGATGGAAACTATTCGTACCATCTTAACTATGATCCAGGAGAGTCAATAGAGGACTACAATGGATTTGAAGGATGCTTATCCTCACATTGTGATGCATAAAGATCACCTTCGTTTTTCAGGTTTGCCTTTCTAGACAGGCATTACCAGTTTGTAGCTCTTTCCTTTGGGATATCTACAGCCCCAAGAATCTTTATGGAGGTTCTGGGGTCGCTTTGGCGGTCCTTAGGCCGCGGGGCATAGAAATGGCCCCTTAGTTAGACGACATCCTGATACAGGCGTCAAACATCCAAATTGCCAAGTCTCATACGGACGTAGTACTGGCATTTCTGAGATCACATGGGTGGAAAGTGAACAAGGAAAGAGTTCTCTCTCCCCAATCTCAAGGGTTTCCCTCCTAGGGACTCTGATAGATTCTGTAGAAATAAAAATTTACCTGACGGAGTCCAGGTTGTCAAAGGTTCTAAATTTCTGCCGTGTTTTTCATCCCATCCGCGCCCTTCGGTGGCTCAGTACATGAATGAAATCGGCTTAATAGGTAGCGGCAAGGGACATAGTACCGTTTGCACGTCTACATTTCAGACCGCTGCAACTATGCATGCTCAGTCAGAGGAACGGGGATTACACAGATTTGTCCCCCTGTTGATCCTGGACCAAGAGACCAGAGATTCTCTTCTCTGGTGACTATGTCGGGTCCATCTGTCCAAGGGTATGACCTTCCGCAGGTCAGATGGAACAATTGTTGCAATGGATGCCAGCCTTTTAGGTTGGGATGCAGTCTGGAACTCCCTGAAGGCTCAGGGATAGTGGGCTTAGGAGGAGACCCTCCTTCTAATAACTATTCTGGGAGTGATATTCCATGCTCTTCAGACTTGGCCTCAGTTAGCAACTCTGAGGTACATCATACTCAGTCGGACAATATACACGACTGTGGCTTACATCAGCCATCAAGGGGGAACAGAAGTTCCCTAGTGAGGTTAGAAGTCTTACAATAATTCACTGGACAGAGACTCACTCTTGTCTATCAGCTATCCATATCCCAGGTGTTGAGAACTGGGAGGTGGATTTTCTAAGTCGTCAGACTTTTCTTCCGGGGGAGTGGGATTTCCTCCGGAGGTCAAGACCAAGCAGGAGAGGGCTTTGGTGTTTTTGACAGCGCCTGCGTAGCCACGCAGGACCTGGTATGCAGATCTGGTGGACATGTCATCCTTTCCATCACGGTCTCTGCTTCTGAGACAGGTCCCTCTACCTCAGGGTCCTTTCAACCATCTAAATAGAATCAATCTGAGATGGACTGCCTGGAGACTGAACGCTTGATGTTATCAAAGCATGGCTTCTCCGAGTCAGTCATTGATACCTTAAATACAGACATGAAAGTCTGTCTCTAGGAAAATTGAACATAGATATGGTGTAAATATCTGATTGTTATGAATCCAAGGGTTACTCATGGAGTAAAGCCTGGATTCCCAGGATATTATCTTTTCTCCAAGATGTTTTTGAGAAAAGGGTTGTCAGCTAATTCCTTAAAAGGGACAGATTTTTACTCTGTCTATTTTTTTTGCACCAGCGTCTGGCAGGTATTCTAGACGTTCAGGCATTTGGTCAGGCTTTGGTTAGATTCAAGCCTGTGTTTAAAACTGTTGCTCCACCATGGAGCTTAAACCTGGTTCTTAAGGCTCTTCAAGAAATTCCGTTTGAACCTTTTTTGTTCCATAGATATCAATCTTTATCTTGGAAAGTTCCTTTTGGGTAGCTATTTCCTCGACTTGTAGAGTCTCCAAGTTATCTGTGTTACAATGTGATTCTCCTTATCTGGTCCTTCGTACGGATAAGGTAGTCCTGCGTACCAACCTGGGTTTTTTCCTAAGGTGGTATCTAACAAGAACATCACTCAAGAGATAGTTGTTCCATGCTTGTATCCTAATCCTTCCTCAAAGAAGGAACGTCTATTACACAATATTGGACGTGGTTTGTGCTTTAAAGTTTTACTTACAAGTTACTACAGTTTTCATCAAACGTTCACCTTGTTTGTTGTCTATTCTGGACAGAGGAGAGGTCAAAAGACTTCAGCAGCCTCTCTGTCTTTTTGTTAAAAAGCATAATTCATTTAGCTTATGAGACTGCTGGACAGCAGCCTCCTGAAGGGATTGAAGCTCATTCTACTAGAGTTGTGGTTTTCACTTGGGCCTTTTTTAAATGTGGCTTCTGTTGAACAGATTTACAAGACGGAGTCTTGGTCTGCGCTTCATACTTTTTCAAATTTAACAAATTTGATACCTTGCTTCTTTGGAGGCTATTTTTGGGAGAAAGTTTTTTTTTTACAGGCAGTGGTAACTTTCGTTTAAGTACCTGCCTTGTCCCTCCCATCATCCGTGTACTTTAGCTTTGGTATTGATATTCCATAAGTAATGGATGATCCGTGGACTGGATACACTTAACAAGAGAAAACATAATTTATGCTTACCTGATAAATTTATTTCTCTTGTAGTGTATCCAGTCCACGGCCCGCCCTGTCACTTTAAGGCAGGTAATTTTTTCATTTGAACTACAGTCACCACTGCACCCTATGGTTTTTCCTTTCTCTGCATGTTTTCGGTCAAATGACTGAATATGGCAGTTAGGGGAGGAGCCATATAGCAGCTTTGCTGTGGGTGGACTCTTGCAACTTCCTGTTGGGAAGGAGAATATATTCCATAAGTAATTGATGATCCGTGGACTGGATACACTACAAGAGAAATAAATTTATCAGGTAAGCATAAATTATGTTTTTCCACTTTCAAAAATTGAATTGGATTATCTAAAAACCTATCTTGAAGAAAATCTTCAGAAGGGGTTTATTAAACCATCCACTTCACCAGCTGGAGCTGGAATGTTCTTTATCAAGAACAAAGACAATACCATTCGTCCAATAGTGGATTACAGGGAACTTAATCAGAGCACGATTAAGAATAGGTACCCCCTACCACTTATCCCTGAGCTTATTGAACGCCTTGAGGGTGCCACTTTTTTCACAAAACTTGACCTAAGAGGCGCTTATAATCTCATATGAGTTAGGCAGGGGGACGAATGGCTCACAGCGTTTCGTACTCGATACGGCTTGTACGAGTACACTGTGATGCCTTTCGGCCTCTGCAATGTGCCAGCTACTTTCCAGTACCTAATAAATGATATATTCAAAGATTTATTAGATATTTTTGTTGTCATATACCTAGACGACATTTTAATTTACTCACAAAACCAAACAGACCACATAAAACATGTCCGAACAGTACTCTCCAGGCTAAGACAGCATCACTTATATGCAAAACCGGGGGAAATTTATTTTTAACACCAATACTATCACTTTCTTAGGTTATGTTATTACCCCTGAAGGGATAAACATGGGACATAACAAAATTCAAGCCATCCTAGATTGGCCTACCCCCACTACTAAAAAACAAATACAGAGATTCATGGGTTTTGCTAACTTTTATAGAAAATTCATCAAAAACTTCACCCAACTAGCCAAATCACTCACTGATCTCACAAAAAATAATGTTAAGTTTGCCTGGTCAGAACAATCCCAACAAGTCTTTGAAGAATTAAAACATAGGTTAACAACAGCTCCTATACTTTCCTACCCTAACCCATCACTCCAATACGTTATGGAAGTTGATGCTTCTGATCACGCTATAGGCGCTGTATTGTCACAAAGGAAATCTCTCAAACACCCTCTCCATCCTGTTGCCTATTTCTCTTGTGTAATGAATGAATCAGAAATCAACTATGCGATAGGAGAAAAAGAGTTGCTTGCCATTAGATCATCATTCGAACATTGGCGACATTTGCTGGAGGGTACCTGTCAAGGTTTTTTCCCTGTTTGTTTGCCATGTGCTGCTGGCAGCCATTTTACTCGCCTCTCTTCCTGACTATGGTGCATTGTGGGGGATGCTGCTCATTTCCTGCACTTCCTTTTATGGCCAGACTGGTGTGTATCATCCATGTTAGACAGGATGCAGTCTCAGAATTGTGATGTCATCACTTATTATTTAAAAGGGCCTCTGTTCAGTATGCTTTGCCTTTGCGTTGTCTCAGACCTGTTTATGAGAGTTCCTGTGTATTACCTGGCTGCCTGACGTCCTTCCTGGTTCCTGATCCCTGGCTTGTTTCTGACTCTGCTGTTTTCCTTGTTCCTGATTCCAGCTCGTCTGACTATTCGCTTTGGCTCCTGACTCGGCTCGTCTGACTACCAGCTCTGGTTTTGACTCCTGGCTTGTTATTTGACTTGTGGACTTTTTATTATTTTTTGCTATTAATAAAGGTATGATTATTTTTGCTCTTCTCGTCTCAGTCTGATTCTTGGCACCCTGACATTACGCAAAGGCCATGAATCCTGATGGTGTTAATTATCCACCTTTACCTGCCATCATTTCCAGGATGGATGTACAGGATCACCGCTTGGATCAATTTGCACTAGCCCTGCAAACCCTGCTGACTCGCACTGCACATTTGGACCAAAGTGTCCCGCAAGTTATGGCTGCTCCTCTTTCCGCTGCTGCACCTATGCCTACCAGGAGCATATCCGGTTCTGCACCTCTACCTCAGCGATCCTATTCAGTGCAGAGGATTTTTGAACCAGGTGGGTATTTACTTTGAGATGTTACCTCAGGCGTTTCCCTCTGACAGAGCTAAGGTGGGATTTCTCATCTTGTTACTCTCTGACACAGCTCTTGCCTGGGCTAATCCCTTGTGGGACACTAATAAACCTGTGATTTCAAATTACCCTGAATTTGTGGCCTCCTTTCGAAGGGTATTTGATGTTCAGGCTCGCTCCTCCTCTGCTGCTAAACGATTCATGTCCATTCAGCAAGGTACAAGATCTGTTGCTCAGTATGCTATTTAGTTCCATATGCTTGCCGCAGAGGTAGGTTGGAACAATGAAGCCCTTGTTGCCGCCTTCTTTCATGGGCTCTCAAGGAGCACTTGCAGAAGCCTCCTGTTCCGTTGTCTCCTACGTGTTCGTTCCCACCCATGCCTCCCTCTCCACCCATGCCTCCTGGTTCTGAGTCACCAGGTACTGCTGAGCCGATGCAGTCAGGATTCACATGTCTCTCCGGGGTGGAGAGGGCCTTTAGGAGGAAGGAGGGGCTCTGCCTCTATTGTGGGTTACAGGGCCACCTTTTGAAGTCTTGTCCTACACGGCCGGGAAACGCTGACACCTAAGGTCCTGTCGGGGGCAGACCTTGGGTAGTTTATCCTCATCCCCGGAACCGCTTAAGGAGAAACCTTTGGTCACGGTTGTCCTTTCCTGGGTGGACTCCTCCATAGTCACTCAGGCTCTTGTTGACTCCGGTGCTGTGGGCTATTTAATTTACAGTGCTTTTGTATCAAAGCACTCCATTCCTGCTTTGCCTCGGTCCATTCCGCTTGCTATTGAGGCCATTGATGGCAGGCCCCTTCAGCCCGTACTCGTTACTCACGAAACTGCTCCATTGTCCTTGGCTGTTGGGGCTCTCTATTTTGAAACCCTCCAGTTCCAGGTGATAAACTCTCCGCATTTTCCGGTTGTTCTGGGTTATCCCTGGCTCCAAAAGCACAATCCCAGTCTCGACTGGCGCAGGTCCGAAATTTTGTCATGGTCCCCGCAATGTATTTCAACTTGTCTTCGGAAACCAGTTAAAGTCTTGTGCACTTCTTCGGTATCTCAATTGCCAGAGGAGTACCGAGAGTTCCTATACGTTTTTGACAAGGTGCGTGCCGGTACGTTGCCTCCTCACCGGTCTTACGATTGTGCCATAGACCTGCAACCCGGAGCCATTCCTCCTCGAGGCCGGGTGTACCCTCTGTCTGTTGCAGAGAATTGTGCTATGGAGGAGTATGTTGCCGATGCTCTGTCGCAGGGGATCATCCGCAAATCCTGCTCTCCTGCAGGGACTGGCTTCTTCTTTGTGAAGAAAAAGGGTGGCGAGTTAAGACCATGCATCGATTATAGGGGTCTTAATCATCTTACCATTAAGAATGCTTACCCTATTCCACTCATTATGGAACTCTTTGACCGCCTCAAGGGAGCTACGGTCTTTACTAAACTTGATTTGAGAGGAGCGTACAATCTTGTTAGGATTAAGGATGGCCACGAATGGAAAACAGCATTTAACACCAGGAGCGGGCATTATGAGTATCTTGTAATGCCCTTTGGCCTATGTAATGCTCCTGCTGTTTTTCAGGAATTTATTAATGATGTCCAATGAGATATGTTGCAACAGTGTGTTGTGGTGTACTTAGATGACATCCTCCTACACTCACCCATACTTGAGGCTCATTGTTCTGATGTTACACGGGTTCTTCAGAAACTATGTGAGAACGGCCTGTTTTGTAAACTCGAGAAATGTGAGTTTCATCCGACTCAAGTAACCTTCCTAGGTTATGTTATCTCCGTTGCAGGGTTTTCCATGGAACCTGACAAGTTATCTGCAGTTCTGCAGTGGCCTCGCCCAGTTGGTCTTCGGTCTTTTCAACGTTTTTTGGGGTTCGCCAATCACTATAGAATGTTTAACAAAAACTTTTCTTTCTTGGTCAAACCTATCCCTCTTGAAACCATTGGTTTGTAATCGGTTTACCACTGTTTTGCCTCGTCCCCATCCTATCTTTGTTGACAATCATGAGGAGTATGATGTCAGCAGCATTATTGACTCTCGTATGTCCAGGGGCCGTGTACAGTATTTGGTTCACTGGAGGGGCTACGGTCCAGAGGAGCATTCTTGGGTTCCCTCCTCTGATGTTCATGCTCCCGCCCTCCTCCGTGCCTTTTTCCCAATAAGCCTTTTGTTCTCCAGCGGGGGAGGGGTCGTTGAGGAGAGGGTACTGTCAGGGTTTTTTCCCTGTTTGTTTGGCAGCCATTTTACTCACCTCTCTTCCTGACTATGGTGCATTGTGGGAAATGCTGCTCATTTCCTGCACTTCCTTTTATGGCCAGACTGGTGTGTGTCATCCATGTGAGACAGGATGCAGTCTCAGAATTGTGATGCCATCACTTATTATTTAAAGGGCCTCTGTTCAGTATGCTTTGCCTTTACCTGCAATCATTTCCAGGATGGATGTACAGGATCACTGCTTGGATCAATTTGCACTAGCCCTGCAAACCCTGCTGACTCGCACTGCACATTTGGACCAAAGTGTCCCGCAAGTTATGGCTGCTCCTCTTTCCGCTGCTGCACCTATGCCTACCAGGAGCATGTCCGGTTCTGCATCTCTACCTCAGCGATATGGAGGCGATCCTATTCAGTGCAGAGGATTTTTGAACCAGGTGGGCATTTACTTTGATATGTTACCTCAGGCGTTTCCCTCTGACAGAGCTAAGGTGGGATTTCTCATCTCGTTACTCTCTGACACAGCTCTTGCCTGGGCTAATCCCTTGTGGGAGAATAATAAACCTGTGATTTCAAATTACCCTGAATTTGTGGCCTCCTTTCGAAGGGTATTTGATGTTCCGGCTCCCTCCTCCTCTGCTGCTAAACGACTCATGTCCATTCAGCAAGGTACAAGATCTGTTGCTCAGTATGCTATTGAGTTCCGTTCGTTTTCCGCAGAGGTAGGTTGGAACAATGAAGCCCTTGTTGCCGCCTTCTTTCATGGGCTCTCTGATGCGATTAAAGACGAAGTTGCTGCCAGAGATTTACCAGAGGATCTCGAGGCATTGGTGTCTTTTTTGATCCTAACTAACATCAGACTCAGAGAGAGGCCCTCTTTCAAGGAGCGCTTGTGGAAGCCTCCTGTTCCGTTGTCTCCTACGTGTTCTTTCCCACCCATGCCTCCCTCTCCTCCCATGCCTCCTGGTTCCGAGTCACCAGGTCCTGCTGAGCTGATGCAGTTGGGATTCACGTGTCTCACCACGGCGGAGAGGGCCTTTAGGAGGAGGGAGGGGCTCTGCCTCTATTGTGGGTTACAGGGCCACCTTTTGAAGTCTTGTCCTACATGGCCGGGAAACGCTCACACCTTTGGTCCTGTCTGGGGCAGACCTTGGGTGGTTTATCCTCGTCCCCGGAACCGCTTAAGGAGAAACTTTTGGTCACGGTTGTCCTTTCCTGGGTGGACTCCTCGATAGTCACTCAGGCTCTTGTTTACTCCGGTACTGCTGGCTATTTCATTGTCAGTGTTTTTGTATCAAAGCACTCCATTCCTGCTTTGCCTCAGTCCATTCCGCTTGCTATTGAGGCCATTGATGGCAGGCCCTTTCAGTTCGCAGTAGTTACTTAAAAAACTGCTCCAATATCCTTGGCTGTTGGGGCTCTCCATTTTGAAACCCTCCAGTTCCAGGTGATAAACTCTCTGCATTTTCCGGTTGTTCTGGGTTATCCCTGGCTCCAAAAGCACAATCATAGTCTCAAATGGCGTAGGTCCGAAATTTTGTTGTGGTCTCCGCAATGTATTTCCACTTGTCTTTGGAAACCAGTTAAAGTCTTGTGCACTTCTTCGGTATCTCAATTGCCAGAGGAGTACCGAGAGTTCCTAGACATTTTTGACAAGGTGTGTGCCAGTACGTTGCCTCCTTACCGGTCTTACGATTGTGCCATAGACCTGCAACCCATAGCCATTCCTCCTCTGGCCCGGTTTTACCCACTGTCTGTTGCGGAGAATTTTGCTATGGAGGAGTATGTTGCCGATGCTCTGTCGCGGGGGATCATCCGCAAATCCTGCTCTCCTTCAGGGGCTGGCTGACCATGCATCGATTATAAGGGTCTTAATCATCTTACCATTAAGAATTCTTACCCTATTCCACTCATTATGGAACTCTTTGACCGCCTCAAGGGATCTACAGTCTTTACTAAACTTGATTTGAGAGGAGCGTACAATCTCGTTAGGATCAAGGATGGCCACGAATGGAAAACAGCATTTAACACCAGGAGCGGGCATTATGAGTATCTTGTAATGCCCTTTGGCCTATGTAATGCTCCTGCTGTTTTCCAGGAATTTATTAATGATGTCCTACAAGATATGTTGCAACAGTGTGTTGTGGTGTATTGGATGACATCCTCATACACTCACCCACACTTGAGGCTCATCATTCTGATGTTACACGGGTTCTTCAAAGACTACGTGAAAACGGCCTGTTTTGAAAACTCGAGAAATGTGAGTTCCATCAGACTCAAGTAACCTTCCTAAGTTATGTTATCTCCGTTGCAGGGTTCTCCATGGATCCTGACAAGTTATCGCCCAGTTGGTCTTCGGTCTTTTCAACGTTTTTTGGGGTTCGCCAATTACTATAGAAAGTTTATTAAAACTTTTCTTCCTTGGTCAAACCTATCACATACATGACCCGTAAAGAAAATGATCCACTCCATTGGTCACCTACTGCCATTAAGGCCTTTGATAGTCTTAAGACTGCCTTTGCTGCCGCTCCAGTTCTGGCTCATCCTAACCCTTTCTTGCCTTTCGTTCTTGAGGTCGATGCATCTGAGACTAGAGTAGGTGCCCTCTTGTCTCAATGTCCTACACCTGACGGTTCCTTGCATCCATGTGGTTTCTTCTCTAAGAAATTGTCTCCAGCGGAGTGCAATTATGAAATTGACGACAGGGAATTACTGGCCATAATTTTGGCACTCAAGGAATGGAGGCATCTTCTTGAGGGTACTAGCATGCCAGTGCTCATTCTTACTGACCACAAGAATTTAACATATCTATCCGAAGCAAAACGTTTGTCGTCCCGACAGGCCAGATGGGCGATATTTTTGTCTTGGTTTAATTATGTGGTCTCTTACCTGCCTGGTAGTAAGAATGTTAGGGATGATGCCCTCTCTCGACAATTTTCCCCTCTGTCCAAGGAGGAGTCTGTACCTACTCCAGTTATACCTCCTTACCATATTTTGGCTACCATACGTACTAATTTGACTTCTCCCTTGGGGGAGATCATGGCTGCACAAACCAATGCATCTCCTGAGAAACCTAGTGGTAAGTGTTTTGTTCCTAAGAATCTTCTAACTAAACTTTTGCACACTTACCACTATCCTAAAGCCGCAGGTCACCCAGGCAAGAGCCAAATGATTTGGTTTGTCACTCTACAATTCTGGAGGCCAGGTCTTCATTCTGATGATGCTGCGTATGTTGCCTCCTGCTCAGTTTGTGCACAGAATAAGACTCCTCGACGTCTTCCTGTGGGTCTTCTTCAAACTATTGCTAATGGTGAGTGTCCTTGGACACATCTTTCCATGGACTTCATTGTTGAGCTCCCTGTTTCCAATGGCAATACTGTTATCCTTATGGGGGTTGACCGTTTTTCTAAAATGTCACATTGCATTCCCTTCATTTCCTTGAAGAAGTTGCCTACCGCTCAGGAGTATGCTCCAAGTTTTTGCCCGGGAGGTATTCCATTTACATGGGTTACCCAAGGAGATAGTGTCGGACCGGGGTAGCCAGTTTGTCTCCAGATTTTGGTGTTCCTTTTGTGCTCAAATGGGGATCCAGCTTTCCTTCTACTCGGCATATCACCCTCAATCCAGTGGGGCTGCGGAACGGTCTAATCAAGCTCTGTAACAGTTCCTCCGTTGCTATGTCTCAGATCACCACAATAATTGGTCTGAACTGTTACCTTGGGCAGGGTTTGCTCGTAATAGTGCTATTAATGCTTCCTCCAAGTTATCCCTGTTCATGGCGAATTATGGGTGTCAACCATCCTTGTTGCCCGATTCATTCATGTCTCAGGGTATTCCGGCTTTGGAGGAGCATCTCCGGCAACTCCGGTCCACGTGGGTGCAGATTCAGGATTACCTTCATCGTTCTATGCAGCGCCAAAAGTTCCAGGCTGATTGTAGGCATCTGCCTGTGCCTTCCTACCAGGTTGGTGAGAGTTTGGCTGTCCTCCTGCAACTTGAATCTTTGTGTGCCTTCCAATAAACTGGCTCCCCATTATGTTGGTCCTTTTCGAATACTCAGACGGGTCAATCCTGTGGCCTACGCTCTTGACCTTCCTCCTGCAATGCGCATCTCCAATGTTTTTCATGTCTCCCTCTTGAAACCATTGGTTTGTAATCGGTTTACCACTGTGTTGCCTCGTCCCCGTCCTATCTTTGTTGACAACCATGAGGAGTATGAGGTCAGCAGCATTATTGACTCTCATATGTCCAGGGGCTGCATACAGTATTTGGTTCACTGGAGGGGCTACGGTCTGGAGGAGCGTTAATTGGTTCCCTCCTCTGATGTTCATGCTCCCGCCCTCCTCCGTGCCTTCCATGCCCGTTTCCCCAATAAGCCTTTTGTCCTCCCGCGGGGGAGGGGTTGTTGAGGGAAATGTACTGTCAAGGTTTTTTCCCTGTTTTATTTGCCATGTGCTGCTGGCAGCCATTTTACTCACCTCTCTTGCTGACTCTGGTGCATACTGTGTGATGCTGCTCATTTCCTGCACTTCCTTTTATGGCCAGACTGGTGTACATCATCCGTGTGAGACAGGATGCAGTCTCAGAATGGTGATGTCATCACTTATTATTTAAAGGGCCTCTGTTCAGTATGCTTTGCCCTTGCGTTGTCTTGGACCTGTTTGTGAGAGCTCCTGTGTATTACCTGGCTGTCTGACATCCCTCCTGGTTTCTGATCCCTGGCTTGTTCCTCACTCTGCTGTTCTCCTTGTTCCTGATTCCGGCTCGTCTGACTACTCGCTTTGGCTCCTGACTCGGCTCGTCTGTCTACCAACTCTGGTTTTGATTCCTGGCTTGTTATTTGACTTGTGGACTTTTTATAATTTTTTGCTATTAATAAAGGTGTGATTATTTTTGCACTTCTCGTCTCAGTCTGATTCCTGGCACCCTGACAATATTACAGATGGCGATTATTTTTGTGCATATTACATTATGTGATCATGTTTGCGAATATTACGGGTATATGCATATTACAAAAAACATGTTAAAGAACATTGGAATATAAAATATTCATATTTTCATGTCGGGTTTGCGCTTTTTCGACTTTTTTTCTCCATTGATTTCTAAGGGAGAATACATGCACGAGCACACAGA